>NC_092113.1:7293087-7603087 GCF_045679555.1 Salvelinus alpinus | reverse complement strand
GTGGGATGACCTTTGGCCCCCAGGGTGTTTCATCTCTGTTCCAGGCCTCCCCAGGATAGGCCTGTGGTCAGCTGCTTTCTCTCTCCCCTCAATAGGACTCAGACTAGAGACAAGGGGCGGTCTTACTCCTAAACACACACATATATATATATAACATGACCCGCAATCAATTCACACCTTAACACATGTGTTGCACGTTTTTCGTCATAATATTGTTTTGAATGTTCGTTTTAGGACTGATGCCCAACTGAGCGTTGTACTCAATGCAGGCTCAATAGGTTCTGACGGAGATTTAATCTAAAGTGCATTACTGTGGCTTGGAAACATGACGACATTTCATTGCTCTCTATTTCTGATGGAATTCGCTAGCTAGCATTGCTAGCTATTTCTGACCAACTTTTATAGCTAACGTTAGCATTGCTAGATATTTCTGACCAACTTTTATAGCTAACGTTAGCATTGCTAGATATTTCTGACCAACTTTTATAGCTAACGTTAGCATTGCTAGATATTTCTGACCAAAATTTTATTTTCTTCTTTTTCTTTTCATGGCAACATTGCAATCTCTCTAAAGTAATAACGATGGCAGAGTTGCTCTCTCCTAATTATTTGTCTACTTTAGCAACGTCATCATATTTCTAGGCCACTGTGGTGTATATTTGACAAAACAGTCATTAGCCCCTGTTCAGAAAAACTTGGCATTAACCAAGTAGATATATTGTGTATTGTTCCCAGTGTCTTGATGAACTTGTCAGAGGCAGTAACTAAGACCTAGATTCTTTTTTATGGAGTGTCATAAACCAAAAGACCCAAACCGCAACGAGGCTGATGAATGTGGAGAGAGGGCCAACATAGCAGAACACACAACCCTCCCTACAGTTAACCCAGCAGCCCCCACCCTAACTATCAACATAGCCAACACACACACACACACACACACACACACACACACACACACACACACACACACACACACACACACACACACACACACACACACACACACACACACACACACACACACACACACACACCCTGAATATGACCACCACAGAGACCACTCTTCCAATCCCTGCCTATAGCTATACCCCCCTTGCCTCGTATCACACACTGTTGGTGTCACAACCTACTTCCCCCGACTTCAATAGCTGGCCCCCTCCCCAACCCTCCACGACCAGTCTGACCCTCTCCTGCTGGGTGAGGTACGCAGGCACTGTCTGCAGCTCTGTGGGCCCTGTGGAGGGAGATCTGGCTAGCGTCCTGCTTTAAATGGGTCCTTTCACCACATACAGGCCTTTTACACAGAGCCTCACACCAGGGCGGCAAGGGCCCCGCAGGGCAGCTGCATGCTGGAGCACAACCCTGGGCCCCTGAGTCCACAGCTTGGAGCTCTGAGCCTGGAGCCAGAGTACTGAACGTTGCTGAGGGCTACAGCCTGCTGTCTCTTTCTGTGTAAGGGAGGGAGAGAGGCAGAGAGACTGAGATGACGCCGAGAGAGAGAGATAGAGAAAAAGAGTTCGACTGAGAGAGAGAGAGTGAGAGTGAAAGAGACCGGTGATAAAGATACCACTGTGTTCATAGACTGGGCACAATAAGACAGTATAAGGTATTAAATACGGTCAAATACATGGAGAAACGGACAGAGTAGTTGGCGCTGCCACGGGCACAATATGCCAGCTCTACAATACTGTGAGTAGACAGAAGCAGCAAAATTAATGGGAGTCAATGGGAGTCAATGGGAGTCACATCAGCATAAGGTCAGAGTTTTCTAACACAGACCAGACAGCCTCATCTGAATACTGGCTGCTGAAGGAGAGAGTACGCAGAGCAAAACCAGGGTGACTGATACCCAGTCAACTCATCCGTCAAAGCCTGTGTGTGTGTGTGTGTGTGTGTGTGTGTGTGTGTGTGTGTGTGTGTGTGTGTGTGTGTGTGTGTGTGTGTGTGTGTGTGTGTGTGTGTGTGTGTGTGTGTGTGTGTGTGTGTGTGTGTGTGTGTGTGCGTGCGTGCGTGCGTGCGTGCGTGCGTGCGTGCGTGCGTGCGTGCGTGCGTGCGTGCGTGCGTGCGTGCGTGCGTGCGTGCGTGCGTGCGTGCGTGCGTGCGTGCGTGCGTGCGTGCGTGCGTGCGTGCGTGCGTGCGTGCGTGCGTGCGTGCGTGCGTGCGTGCGTGCGTGTGTGTGTGTGTGTGTGTGTGTGTGTGCGTGTGTGTGTGTTTGTGCGTGCATGTGTGTGTTATGCAGTGGGGTCTTACCTCTCCACGGTGGCCCACGTACACATAGGCACACATGGGCTGGAAGGCACCCGTACCACAGGCCAGCAGGTGGGTGCGGTTATAGGGCTGCAGCAGGCGCACAAAGTTGCCACACTCCGTCTGTGAACACAGACACACACACACACACACACACACACACACACACACACACACACACACACACAGGTTAAATACATCTAAATGCATAGTACAACAGTAAACTGTCAACCAATTTCGGACTATTTTACTTGTGGGGTTTGTGTAGAACAACCCATTTTTTAAACAAAGACCATTGATTCTACATATTAGCAATAAGGGCCGTGAACAAGAGTTAAAAAGATGGAATACAATAAACTTCAAGAAGCACTGGGCTTTTCAGATCTTTCCCACAGAGATCAGAGAGAAGAGAGAGAGGAGGAGAGGGGAGAGAGAAGAGAATAGAGAGGGAGAATGAGAGAGGGATTATAGAGACAGAGGAAACTAGAGATCTGGAGGGAGAATGAGAGAGGGACGAGAGGAAGAGGGATGCGAGAGAGGAAGAGAGAATTATAGAGCCCTACAGGAAGAGCAGGGCACAGCTGTATCCTGTTCTTGACGAATCACAATTGGAGCTGAGTAGTGGTGTCAAGATGACCAACAGGAAACCAGCCAAGAGTGTCACTGCCCTAGGGTGACAGGGTCAAACTTGTCCACTAAGCCACGGAGTGTGTGCGCGCGCGTGTGTGTGTGCGTGTACGTGTGCGTGTGCGTTTCTCCAGAAGACTGCCGGCCAGTCAAGCCTGCTGGGATTGCTTCCTGAAGTACTTGAGAAGAGCCATATAAGGACTGGAACACGCCATCTCCGTGACAGAAGCCAAATCATTTCCAGAGATATGGGGTCTATTACTCATTACAGAGAGGCTTCTCCAACTCCAACAAGATGGGTGCTGTGTTCGCGACTATGGTGTATTCCACATAAACAACACAACACACATTCAGCGTGTTCTCCATTGGGTGAATGCATTCCCATTTGGCTACTATTATAACATACTGTATATTGTTTACTAATGAGTTAGACAAGTATTAGTCCATAATATTGAGTGTGTAACAGACAGGCGGGGTGGTAGGTTAATACCATCGGGTTTAAGATGTTTATACTGAGGGAGGGAGCCATCTTTGAAGAGCTGTTTTCAGTGTAAACAGCATGCGGTCACTGGAAAGCAGTCTGCACTGTTAACACTGACAGAAAATAAAGACCATCGTTGATGGATATACACTCACAGGGCCGTAACCAGGTTCTGAGTTTTAGTGAGGTCCGGACAACTCTAAAATGCTATTTAGAGAACAGAAAAAACAAGCAAAATGTCCCCAGCCATTATCACAATGTCTGCTGTAGCTCCATTCACCTCAGTCAATCTACAAACACATAGCCTATTAGCTATACAATTAGCCGCTACACATTAACTCATATTAACTCAGCACCGGGATTAAAACCTAGAATTTAATATGTACAGAGGGATTTGTTAGTAGAAAAAGTATTTAATTAATGAAAAGTAAACAAATTAATTTGCTTTACAGATTTTTTTGTTGTTGTTGCGGTTTCACAGCTAATTTCCTGCAATGGTACACGTTTTACCATGGGGTGGGGCGACATCGTTGCAGTTTTAAAGCAAATTTCCTTGTAATTCTACACGTTTTGCCATGACTTATGCCAAGTTAATATGATATCTGAATAAGAGTGACTAACAAAATCGATGGGGGCCCCCTGGAGGTCAGGGCCCCTGGGCAGGTGCCCTGCATGCCCGGTTGGTAATTTGTCCATGATAACTACAAGTGTAGATAGCTGACTAGACTAACTAGACTAATCTACCAATCTAAAAATGTTTTACTGACATGGGCCAATTGACTGACTGTCAGTGAGAAGCATATAACAGCAGGAAAATTGCCGACGCAAAAAAATAAGTTTTGAAATGGTACCTTGTGTTTATATTACTATTGAATCAACAGTCAGTTGAGACCCCAACTGAGTACCTACATTTAAAAACATATATATGTACGTATAGGTCCGGACCTCGGTGTCCTCATATGTAGTTAAGGACAGGAACACTCACACACAGGCGTGCACAGAGAGAGACACACACCCAAACACCCACACACAGAGGCATTTCAAAGCTGTTTTGGAAACAGCAGGATCCTTCAGTCTGTCCAAGTCTCCGTGGTCCACACAGCTGGAGCTTCATAAAGAAGAGGGTCAGATGACAACACAAGGGATGTGAACGTCGATAACTGAGACGGACACACACGACGATAACCACGGCTACACCAGATTCCCACACAGGCCCTGAGATACGAGCTTAGACATACGCACAATCAGACGTGCTCAACTCCTGAAGTTGAGTTGAAAGAAAACGTGCCTTTAGGCACTGTAGCCCAGCAGTAGTTGTTGATACCAGTAAGCTCAGACATACTGTAAGCCTGGAGCGATCCACAGTGTCAGTCTTGGGAATTTGTCTTAGGTATCAGAGCACTGGGGTGACAGTTGCTTATTGGTTTGTAGATAATTAAGTCACTTCCTAAATTGTACCCATGTAGGTAAGGCTGTACCCCCGAGTGGCACAGCGGTCTAAGGCACTGCAGCTCAGTGCTAGAGGCATCACTACAGACACCCTGGTTCGAATCCAGGCTGTATCACAACCGGCTGTGATTGGGAGTCCCATAGGGCGGCGCACAATTGGCCCAGCGCTGTCCGGGTTTGGCCGGTGTAGGCTGTCATTGTAAATAAGAATTTGTTCTTAACTGACTTACCTAGTTAAATTAAGGTTAAATACAAATACCTATTAATGAACATAGTGGAATCTTTTCTGTGGCAGTGCTGGATAATGCCAGGGCACTTTGCCAAATGGCGCCAAGCTGAGTTTCCAGATCCCTCAAGCATGAAGTCTCTGAGTCTCACAAAGTTCTTCAGAAGTATCCTACAATGCTTCAAATGTTCAAATCTCTCTCCCACTCGGACTAACAATTCTCCCAAACCCACAGCACTGTAGTCCCTGCTTTGTGATTAGCTGGTTACTTCCTGCTGTGGGAGGGGCTATGGGGGATTCACAGCTCCAATCCAGATGTTTTGGTCATTAGTGAGAAGTGGTTTTAAGGAAGAGTGTTTTGAACACCGATGTTAACCTTCCTGGTTGTAACCTTTTTCGGCAAGACAGATCTTCCAAAGGTGGTGGAGTGGCAATCTTTACCAGGGAACACCTTCAGTGCTTGGTTGTCTCCACCAAGTCTGTCCCCAAACATTTTGATTTGCTGGTTTAAAGCATTAAACTTTCAAATAGCTCTTTGTTGACTGTTGCTGGGTGTTATCGTCCTCCATCAGCTCCGGCCTGTACCCTACCTGCCCTAAGCTCTCACCTGGCCCCTTACACTAAGTCTGAATTTGTCCTGCTAGGTGACCTAAACTGGGACATGCTTAAACCACCTGACCAAGTCCTAAAGCAATGGGACTCCCTAAAGCTTTCTCAGATTATTACCAATCCCACAAGATATGACTCAAAACACCCAGAAAAGGCTACTCTCCTTGATGTTATCCTCACAAATAATCCTGATAGGTATCAGTCTGGTATTTTCTGTAATGACCTTAGTGATCACTGTTTTACAGTCTGTGTTCGTAATGGCTGCTCAGTGAAACGACATATCCTGATTTGTCATAGACTCTTGCTAAAAAACTTTCATGAACAAGCCTTCCTTCATGACCTGGTGTCTGTAAATTGGTATAGAATCAGCTTAATCCCCTCTGTTGAAGACGCATGGACCTTCTTTTTTGATATTTTCAGTTGTATTGTTATAAAGACAATAATAAAGAAAAATGAGAATATAAAACAAGTTCAGCCCCTGGTTCGACCGTGATCTTGCAGAGTTACTCCACCTCAAGAATTCCATTTGGCGAAAAGCTCGGCACACGCATACTCAGACTGCCTCTCACTCAGGCAAATGAGAAATAAGTGCACTCAGGCTATCCGGAAGGCCAAAGTTAGTTACTTTAAGGAGCAGTTCTCTCTCCGTGGGTCTAAGCCCAAGAAGTTCTGGAAAACGGTTAAAGACCTGGAGAATAAACCCTCCTCCTCACAGCTGCCCATGTCCCTTAATGTTGGTGATGTGGTTGTTACTGACGAGGAGCACATGGCTGAGTTCTTTAATCACCACTTCATTAAGTCAGGATTCCTATTTGACTCAGCCATGCCTCCTTGCCTGTTCAACATTTCCTCATCTCCCACACCTTCTAATGTGACTAGCCCCGATGCTCCTCCCTCTTTTTCCCCTGCCCCGCTACAAAGTTTCTCCCTGCAAGCGGTCACTGAGTCCGAGGTGCTAAAGAAGCTCCTTAAATTTTACCCCCAAAAAACATCTGGGTCAGATGGTTTAGACCCTTTCTTCTTTAAGGTTGCTGCCACTATCATCGCCAAGCCTGTCTCTGACCTTTTTAACCTGTCTCTCCTCTCTGGGGAGGTTCCCATTGCTTGGAAGGCAGCCACGGTGCATCCTTTATTTAAAGGGGTAGATCAAGCAGATCCTAACTGTTATAGGCCAATTTCTATTTTGCTCTGTTTATCAAAAGTGTTGAAAAAACTTGTCAATAATCAACTGACTGGCTTTCTTGATGTCTATAGTATTCTCTCTGGTATGCAATCTGGTTTCCGCTCAGGTTTTGGATGTGTCACTGCAATCTTAAAGGTCTTCAAGGATGTCACCATTGCCCTTGATTCTAAGCAATGTTGTGCTGCTATTTTTATTGACTTGGCCAAAGCTTTTGATACGGTAGACCATTCCATATGTTTGAGGAATTTTAATTATGGGATTTCTGTTGTTTTCAATTTGGCGCCCTGCAATTCACTGGCTGTTGTCAAGGTGGGACGCTTGCGTCAAAGGTCATGTGGTTTGGTAAGAAGAATGCCCCTCTCACCACAGGTGGGATTACTACCTCTGAGGGTTTAGAGCTTGAGGTAGTCACCTCATACAAGTACTAGGGAGTATGGCTAGATGGTACACTGTCCTTCTCTCAGCACATATCAAAGATGCAGGCTAAGGTTAAATCTAGACTTGGTTTCCTCTATCGTAATCGCTCCCTCTTTCACTCCAGCTGCCAAACTAATCCTGATTCAGATGACCATCCTATCCATGCTAGATTACGGAGACGTAATTTATAGATCAGCAGGTAAGGGTGCTCTCGAGCAGCTAGATGTTCTTTACCATTCAGCCATCAGATTTGCCACCAATTATCATGTATTGTTGTTTCTACCTTCTTGCCCTTTGTGCTGTTGTCTGTGCCCAATAATGTTTGTACCATGTTTTGTGCTGCTGCCATGTTGTGTTGCTACCATGTTGCTGTCATGTTGTGTTGCTACCATGCTGTGTTGTCATGTTTTGCTGCCCTGCTATGTTGTTGTCTTATGTCTCTCTTTATGTAGTGTTGTGGTGTCTCTCTTGTCGTGATGTGTGTTTTGTCCTATATATTTTTTAAATGTATTTTATCCCAGCCCCCGTCCCCGCAGGAGGCCTTTTGCCTTTTGGTAGGCCGTCATTGTAAATAAGAATTTGTTCTTAACTAACTTGCCTAGTTAAATAAAGGTTAAATAAAAATAAAATACTAAAACGGGACATCTGTGTCTGCTGGGGAGGGTTAATGAAATTAGGGGTCATGGGGTTGCAACCTGTGAGGAAGGCCATCATAAAGCAAACACTTTAGGTGTTAGTCAGGGGTCAACTAGCGGGGTCACATAGCACCATTAGACAGCCGGTTCCCCTCCATTAGCCAGTTAATAAAATACCCTCACACACTTGCACGTACGCACGCCTCTAACTCCCATCCTCATCCTCCATCCCCCCACAGTCAATGGAAGGTAGTAGTATGCACATCCTACAGCTCCAAGCCACAAACACATACTGTATAAGCAGTGCTTAATTTATTCATCGGGAGGTTCATGAAGAGAAAGTGAACGTGAGGGGGGGGGGGGGGGGGGGGTGACCTGGGGCACTCTTGGGTACCAGAACGAATGAAGAATCCTCTTTATAATAAAGTATTGCATGCATAGCATAGAGTAGAGACTCTAGCAGAATTGGGGACCATATAAACCCATTTCATGCAATTCTACATAATTTTACATGACTGGAGACTTTAGCAGAATATTTTTTAATACCTCACAAAAATGATATAAAAGACAGGCTACTTGTACACTGACAAACTGAGATCAATAAAAACGACCTTGTCTTGAGTCCATCAATAGGCCAGGTGTGTGGAGAAACACATACTGTACAACAGGAAGAGGAAATTACAGTCCTAAATAAGCTTTCCAGTTTCACTGACTCACCCAATGACTGATGCACTCATACCAAAAGCCCATCTCTCGCTTGTTTTACTTTGTAAAACAATGCTGTTTGCTCAATAGGCCTATTTGGAATTTTATCAAATATTTTGGTAGCCTACAGACAAATTAGAGTCCTCTCTTTTCAGCGGGAGCCATTTTGTTTTCCCCGGTTGTGTTTGAAATATTGCGAAAGGCCTGTTTTGGCTGCGTTCTGTTTGCTGACAGTGGCTAAATTATGGGCCTAATCTTGGTGTAGTATTCTGAATTATTTCATTCCTTTCTGAACAGACAGCAGTAATTCTAGAACTTTGGCAAAAGCATTTCAATTGATCGGTGGTGCAGTTCCTCCAGCACCCTTCCCACAGCTGTGATACTATCAGGAAATAAATGATGAAGTGCAACTCTGGAGAGGTGAGAGGTGCAGGCTGATGTCTCTCAGAGCAGAGAGGGAGAGAGGTCATAGAAAGTGAATCTCATTCTAGTCCTGTGAGAGAGACAGGCTGGCTTCTCCCTCTCACCACAGCCACGGCCACCGCTGGTCTCTAGGCTACAGTGTTGCGCAAACCATAAACCCCGGGCCGGCCCAACCCGAATCAATTCTTAGAATATCAGGCATGGGCTGAAAATATACATTTTCACATTAGCTACGTTTTTTTTAGGGGACTGGAGAATTGCAGAGTAGGCAACTCGAGTGAACTCTGATCGCTTTTATTCACATGTTTACACTGCAAACGATTACTTTTTTTTTCATGTCACGAGAGGGTTGGCAAAGAATGAAACAGTCCAAAACTGAGAGGTTCCCGGATCCTGTTCCGCCAGGATGCTCAAATTAAGCACCGTTTATAAGGCAGTGAGATATATATAATGGCATTACGAAGGAGACAAAGACAGATTCCGACCACCAGCCTAGCAGCCCTGCAGTGTTCTCCATTGAGAGGTCACTGTAGCAGAACAGTTAATGGGTTCAACAATAGGAACACATCACGGTCCGGCTTTACACAACAGGCTAGCTGTTAAAACCAGCCAAGCTGTCCAGTCAGTGCCAGCATCTGCTTCGCTCCACTGTTTTTGTTTAATGGGAGGTCTCCCTGTCCAACACCTCTTGAGAGAGAGAGGGAGGGGCACATTCAGAACACACACAAACACACACACACATTTTATTGTCCAGCTGTGCAGTTGACCTGCTCCATACACACTCACATGTCCCTGTATCCATCGGCTTAACCAGTGCACAGTAAGGGTTATGATTCAAGCCTTTCTCTCTGCCAAAAACACACTCAAGGCCATTTCCGATCAAACTAACACCCATTCACGCCCTGACTTGACTTTTCACTTTTTGACTTCTGACACTGGGTTTTGTGTCTGTGCATGTCTGAGCCTTTGTCAGGTAGAGAAGAGGGACAGAGAGTGCACCCGATCAATAACCATCCACCGAGTCCACAGACAGAGACACAACTGGGCCTGTCCACTGAATATTACGCACAGTCCTCAAAACAGGGGACCACCGCCCTCTCGCAGAGGGTAAGCAACACAGACCTGAGAGCCTTTCTCATGGAGCCCCTAGCCTCAGAGGGCACCGTGGTGGAGGTGGAGGGGTGGTATTCCGGTTGGGAGGAACTTGAGGTGTGAAGTGTTACAGATGTGACCCTGTACACACACTCCCAGCAGACACACACACACACACCTCCGTCACCTCCACCTCTCGGCCCTGTCGGTGCAGTCACTGTTAATCCATCCCAGGGTGAATGGTGAAGCTATGGCATACACACACTCAAAAACGCACGTAAACACACACACCGTGTGGCCTCACGGGTCCAATGGGCCTGAAGTCATTACCATGGTCACACTCCCTAATGCTATCATGTTTCCACAGGAGAACACACGGACCTCTGCTGTCCACAGAGAGAGTGAGGCTGGACACATGGGCCCCTCCACCTCTCTGAGAAACAATGTTACGGGAACTAAGACATTGTGCGTAAACCGCAGCATTCAAACGAGGCTCCAATGAAAAGCGAATGGGACTGTAGCGACTGTGTTCGTATCAAGATCCAGGGTGTGAACTACGTTTCTATTCATGCGTTGATTGACATGGTAAGGGACCAATAGTATTGGAGAAACGTTGAAAAAAAAACTGACCGACCTCGGTGTCACGACGTAACGTTACATTATGCAACTCATTGTGTGCCGTACAGCCTCTTTCCACCAGGTGTAGTGCTTCTCTCGCCGATTAAAAACATGAAATGATCAAAGGCGAGTGTAATGGTGACTGTGAAGGGAATTACTCGCGAGTTCATCAATGGATAACCCAATCAATGGCTCATTTTTCGCGTCGTAGCTGCGAGCCATCGTGACTCTCAAAAAAACGTGACAGCCGCGGCTGACTGGTGAAGATGACGTAAGCACAGCCCTGAAAACCTGACTCAAACCTTCAAATAGCTATGTAACGAGACATTATGTAAACTCTTTATAGTGTTTGATTTCCATTTTAGAGGTGATAAGTTGGACAAATCTGGTGAAAAAAGCCTTTCCCACACACAACATATCTCCCCCTTTCCCTATCACTGAGTAGCTTTCGCTTCCCCACCCGCCATTTTTAAAAAGACCCGTCGCCTCCTTCAGTCATGCAGAGACCGGGCAGCATGAAGGTCTCGTCATTGATTTTGCTGGAAAGCGGAGACATTGTGCTTTACAATGCTATTCATATTACAGCTGACCTGGAAGTATTACGTTTCTGGGGTGCTAAAATAAAATCAATAGTACGGAACACTGTCATGTACGGAAGTTTATTAGCTATCGTTATCTCCAACACCACATGTCCAGGCCTCTGTCTATTTAACAGAATGATGGAGAGGACAAGAACCAAGTGCACTTGAATGGTGGACTGAATGAGTCTGATGGTAGGTGAGTGCTGCTGGGGCGCATGTGTGTTTCTCCAGGGGAATGGAACGGAGCTTAACACACATACGCACCACAACTCTCTTGGCACAGGTTAGACTGAGTTCCTGTAGGCCCGACTTTAAGGCCTGCGTCGTAGCGTAGTGCATAGCGACGCTCCCCTACGGACACCGGCTCACATACCTCGGCCCCTGCGGGATACTTCTCACCGTGACGGGCGGAGGAAACGCGTAATAACTCCTGATATTGGATACCCCTCCTCACCTGCCACTTCAAACTCCACAATTACCTGTAGGGCCAGCGTTGACGCCCAATGGGGGCCTTAACCCCCTTCCAACCCCCATCCACATCCACAGAGACCGATTAGTCCTGTTTTACAGGCCCAACCACCTAACCCGGACCAGATGCCGGGGCGGTTTCACTTTCAGTCGTTAGCCAAGACTTAGGGGACAGAAGTTATTAAAAATGGGACCGCAAGTGTCTTTACAGCATTTGTGTGGGGACTGGGGAGTGAAGGGCAGTCTTCTGATGGCTTGTTAAAGATGGAATTACTGGTGTCCATGGTGCCAGAACCCGACTCTGAACACCTCAGCCACGTAGTCGGGGCTATTATTGTGTTCACCAGATCAAAGCAGCGACTTTGTTAGGGAAAGATTCCTTATCTCATTCACTGGGCTGTTAAACAACTTTACTGTGCCCGGAGATGGTGGGATGGTGGGATGGAGGGATGGGGCATGGGACTATGGTTGTAGCTTGTAGGATTTAGGAAACGCGAGTGTGGACACAGCAAGCCAACCGTAGACGTCGATTCGCTGGTTAGATTCCTGAGGACATGATCCAGACGGTGTCGTAGAATGTACAGTACAGTCAGTAAGGTGACTCTAGAATGTTGATTTCTAGATGATTGATAGAGCAGGTGGATAGGCTAGGCAGGTGGAAACCACAGACGTGACATCATTAGGGGAAACAAGAAGTAGAGAGGCCGCCTCAGAGTTGGATGGGTCTGACTGAGCTGTCACTCACCTGAGAATCCTTCCCTCTCTGGACACAGTCATCTTTGTTACCAGGCAACGGAGGCCAGTAGATCTACGGAGAGAGATGGGGAAGAGAAAGAGACAGAGAGAGAGAGGTGGGGGGAGAGAAAGAGAGAGAGGGGGAGAAAAAGAGATTGAGAGAAGGGGAGAGAGGGGAGAGAGAAAGAGACAGAGATGGGGAGAGAGAGAAAGAGAGAGAGAGAAGGGAGAGAGAGAGAGAGTGAACATGATAAATGACATACGATTGTACACAGCCTAAATCAGCAAAATAACAACAGGAAATTAGAGCATGAGAACATTATTGGCCGCAGTTCATACAATTAAGACTTACTAGAACACATATGAAACCAAGTCCATCTCATTAACTCTTTGCTTCCCTACAGTCCTCCACGGGCTAATCAGTACTAAATGATGTGGGCGGGTCTAATATGGAACTGTAATCACAGTGTCGTCTTACAGGCCCTGGGATTAATGTACAGTATGTTCTATATCATCAAACTCCAGCTCATTTAAGCCTGCATTTGGAAAGCCCCTCTTTGGCACCGTCAGATACTGTGTTGTGTATTACTGACTCACAGATGGCAATCTGAAACAACAGCCCTTTTGAATGTCTCGTTCACAAACGTGCTTTGCTTTCAGAAAGAGGCATATGCAGAATACAAAGAAAAGCAGTAACTTTCTGCGACGTGCACGACTCCCCTGCATGCCGCAATTGTGTCCATGCACATTGTGTCCCTGCTCACATGCATGTACATGCACGCGCCAACATATGTTTGCACGTGCATGGATGGCAATTCATCTTAAGAGAGAAGACAGAGCCTGATACAGTTCTTGTCTGTAACACAGTTTGCTATATCATGACGGCTATGGACAGGATTAGGGTCTCTTCTATAAATCACACTTCTACCGAGCCTGTCTAGAACAGGCCTTTTGTAGTCTGGACCATGGATTCAGACGATCTGATATTGAACACTGCACCATTCCTCTAATTGTGTGGATTCACATAGCAAGATGTCATCATGCTCGGTGTGTCTATACCTCCTTGCTTCTGTTGAACCATTTCCTGACATGTTAGTCATCATCACCAATAGCAGGATACAGTTCCCCCTAGGTCTAGACACTGATCTGGTCAGTTTTGGGGTTCTGTGCCGAAGGGCTTGGATGTCAGTGCGCTGATTAACGCCCTTTTCCTGTCTGGCTCAGTGTCATCCATTGGCCGGAAAGCCCAGGCACGAGCCAATCATAGCAAGCCCTGACAAACCCTGGCATGAGATGGCCAATCAATACTGCGGCAGGGGAGTCAAGCATGTCTGTAGAGCCATAACACACCGTATGTCTTAATCTACACTTATTTGGGCTCATGAGTGGCACAGCGGTCTAAGCCACTGCTTCTCAGTGCTCGAGATGTCACTACAGACACACTGGTTTGATTCCAGACTATATCACAAGCGGTCATAATTGGGAGTCCAATAGGGTGGTGCACAATTGGCCCAGTGTCGTCTGGGTTTGGCCGGGTGTAGGCTGTCATTGTAAATAAGAATTTGTTCTTAACTGACTTGCCTAGTTAAATAAAAAAGAATAGCCAGTCTCTAGTATGGGAAGGCTAGGAACATGTTGCCAGATAAGCCCTTAAATGAAATGTTTCTGGAACACATGATGATATTTCACGTGAAATCATGTGTTTTTATTAGGATACACACAAACAGTGCATTTAACTTACATTGACATGGTTTATGTTCCTTAATACAGTAAATAATATTCAACATGTCATCACCTAGGATTTGACCTCGCAACCTCTTAGTTTACATCATTCCAAACTTCCTGCTATATGCCACCATGTCTGTGTCAACGAAATATTTACCCTGTTTTCCTACACTTTAGACTTAAGTAAAGTAAATCTCAGCTTTGTTCAAAATACACTCAGGAATTTTTATTTTATTCATCATCACTTTTTTATTTTATTTCACCTTTATTTAACCAGGAAAAGCTCATTGAGACCCAGAGTCTCTTTTTCAAGGGAGACCTGGCCAAGAAGGCAGCAACAATCATTACATTACATAATTAAAACATACAACAATACAATACAACAACATGATCCAGCCTAAAAAAAAGCATTTACACTCCTCTGTAACAGTCTTCCATCAATATTGTAAATTCATTCAGTGGCACTAACATATCTAGATGAAGCATGGATTGTAGAATATTCCATGCCTCTGGTGCACAAGTAGAGAAGGCAGTCTTGCCTAATACTGTGAATGTCCTGGGGACTTTAAGTAGCAACCACCTAGCAGACCGGGTGATGTAACTGCTGGTGGTGAAGGAGACCAGACTACAGAGGTAAAGAGGGAGTTTACCTGCTGGTGGCGAAGGAGACCAGACTACAGAGGTAAAGAGGGAGTTTACCTGCTGGTGGTGAAGGAGACCAGACTACAGAGGTAAAGAGGGAGTTTACCTGCTGGTGGTGAAGGAGACCAGACTACAGAGGTAAAGAGGGAGTTTACCTGCTGGTGGTGAAGGAGACCAGACTACAGAGGTAAAGAGGGAGTTTACCTGCTGGTGGTGAAGGAGACCAGACTACAGAGGTAAAGAGAGAGTTTACCTGCTGGTGGTGAAGGAGACCAGACTACAGAGGTAAAGAGGGTTTTTACCCAAAAGGGCTTTGTAGATGAACACATACAAATGTATCTTTCTGCGCATATAAAGTGAGGTCCAACCTACCATTTGGTACAATGTGCTATGGTGGGTGAGTGACTTGGCATTTGTAATAAAGCGCAAGGATGCATGATAAACAGAGTCCAGTCTCTGTAAGACGGAGGAGGTTGCATGCATATACAACAAGTCACCATAATCAAATACAGAGAGAAAAGTGGCCTGAACAAGTTTCTTTGTAGCCTTAAGCGGGATGCTAGCCCTATTACGAAAATAAAAACCAAATTTCAATTTAAGCTTTGGAACAAGATTATCCACATGAACTTTCAAGGACAACTTGTCATCCAACCAAATATCTAGGTATTTGTAGGATGACACTTTTTCAATAGATAAGCCACCAGATGTGACAACGCTAACGTTCTCTGGCATAGTTCTAGCTCTGGTAAAGGTCAGGAATTTAGTTTTGTACATTCAAGACCAGTTTGAGACCATAAAGGGAGGCCTGCAGTGACTGAAAAGCAGTCTGGAGCTCTTCAACAGCCTGAACCACAGAAGGAACACATTAATACTGTATCATCTGTATCATCTGCATATAGATGTAACTTTGCTGGTTGCATCCCATTTCCCAGATCATTAATACACATTGAGAACAACACTGGAGCTAAAATGGAACCCTGGGGGACACCTCTATTAATCTCAAGATAACTAGACTTGTGATTGTCAGTATATAACACATTGTGTTCTGTCAGAAAGATAGTTCCTCAACCAACTTACTGACCCTTCACTGAGACCAATGAGTCTAGCTATGTCACGCCCTGGCCTTAGTATTCTTTGTTTTCCTTATTATTTTAGTTAGGTCAGGGTGTGACATGGGGAATGTTTGTGTTTTGTCTCGTCTTGGGTGGTTATATGGTAAAGGGGGTGTTGGGTTTAGTGTATGGGGTTGTGTTTAGTGAATGTGTCTAGGTATGTCTATGGTTGCCTGAGTGGTTCTCAATCAGAGACAGCTGTCTTTCATTTGTCTCTGATTGGGAGCCATATTTAAGGCAGCCATAGGCATTATGCGTTTGTGGGTAATTGTCTATGTAGAACGTTTGTAGCTTTTGTATTGCACTTACGTTTGTAGCTCCACGGTCGTTTGTTGTTTTGTTTTGTTTAGTTTTGTTTTAAGTGTTCGTTTCGTGTTTCACTCATCTCTAATAAAAGAGAATGTATTTTTCACACGCTGCGCCTTGGTCCACTCATTATCCTCAAGACGATCGTGACAAGCTAGCAACAATTAATGGTCAACTGAATCAAAAGCCTTTGATAAATCCACAAACAGAGCAGCACAATGTTGCTTTTTATCAAGTGCATTAATTTTACATTTACATTTAAGTCATTTAGCAGACGCTCTTATCCAGAGCGACTTACAAGTTGGTGCATTCACCTTATGATATCCAGTGGAACAACCACTTTACAATAGTGCATCTAACTCTTTTAAAGGGGGGGGGGTTAGAAGGATTACTTTATCCTATCCTAGGTATTAATGATGTCGTTTGCCACTGCCGTAGTTGCAGTTGTGGTCCTGCGCCCCGATCTAAAGCCAGACTGAACCCTGCTCAGTATGTTCTTTTCAATGAAGACGTTTTTTAACTGTGAGTTCACTAGGGATTCATAGACTTTGGCCAGGATAGGGAGTTTGGAGATAGGACGATAGTTATTAGAATCTGAGGGACTCCACCCTTTAGCAGTGGGAGGACATAAGCTGATTTCCAAATGCTGGGTATGGAATTGGTCAAGAGACTCAAGTTGAAAATGTGAGCCACAGGTTCAGTAATAATACCAGCTGTTATCTTTAAGAGGTAGGGGTCCAGGTTGTTTGGACCTGCAGACTTTTTAGTGGCTATTGCCTTTAGTGCTTTATAGACCTCAGTATAAGAAACAGGCTCAAAGTTAAAATGGTTCACATGAGGGCCTATATCATAGTTGACTGTAACAGAGCTTACACTAGAGCCCTGGGCCCCACTATTATTAAAACTGAACCAGTAGATATGAAGTGCGTGTTAAAACCTTGACAATATGGTCTTTATCCTTCACTTCATTAGAATCCATCATTAAATGGTCAGGAAGGTCAGAGGATACATTAGAACCTGACACTGATTTGATTAGCTTCCAGAACTTGGTGGGGTTGTTTAGGTTCTCTGTGACTGCATTTAAATAGTCATCTGATTTGATTAGCTTCCAGAACTTGGTGGGGTTGTTTAGGTTCTCTGTGACTGCATTTAAATAGTAATCTGATTTGATTAGCTTCCAGAACTTGGTGGGGTTGTTTAGGTTCTCTGTGACTGCATTTAAATAGTCATCTGATTTGATTAGCTTCCAGAACTTGGTGGGGTTGTTTAGGTTCTCTGTGACTGCATTTAAATAGTCATCTGATTTGATTAGCTTCCAGAACTTGGTAAGGTTGTTTAGGTTCTCTGTGACTGCATTTAAATAGTCATCTGATTTGATTAGCTTCCAGAACTTGGTAAGGTTGTTTAGGTTCTCTGTGACTGCATTTAAATAGTCATCTGATTTGATTAGCTTCCAGAACTTGGTGGGGTTGTTTAGGTTCTCTGTGACTGCATTTAAATAGTCATCTGATTTGGACTTCCTGATCAATCCTGTGCATTTGTTTCTTAGCGCTCTGAAGGAGGCCCAGTCAACAGGAGCATTTGTATGTCTGGCTTGAAAGGGATTGTCCTTTCCACTGATTTTAATGATTCAGGAGTCATATTAAAACAGAATAATTATGCCCCACCAACATTAGACAACTATACAGAAAACCTCTCAAAGGACTGAAATAAGTTAATGAAATCAATAGTCTGATTAACTGATTATTAAATTGAAGTCCAGATGGCACTCTTTTGCTAAGCGCAGAGATGTATTATAGGTAATGAATGTGTAGAGAAACACTGCAGACTTTGTGGCGCAGCAGAAAGAACAGCATTCCCCAACTCCAGAGGTTGTGAGTTCCAGACCCCAGCTGGGCTCTTACTGGGAAGTATGTGATATTGTCTTTGATGAAATATTTTTTTACACTATTTTTGCTGAACAGCTTACCACTTACTTTCAAATCCCCGTATCACTGCGTTACACTTACAAAAAAACCATGTGACATTTGCAGTTTACATGTGCATTTTCAAATGAGCTTTTTGCATCCCCATGTCGTCACGTTTATTTCACCTTGAGATAATGTTTTCACGTGTAGTTTCATGTTATCATGTTATGTTATGTTATGTTGCTTTTACAAATTTTAGCATTTTTTAAATTGAACCTTTATTTAACTAGGCAAGTCAGTTAAGAACAAATTCTTATCTACAATGACGGCCTACACCGGCCAAACCCGGACGAGGCTGGGCCAATTGTGCATCGCCCTATGGGACTCCCAGTCACGGCCAGTTGTGATACAAGCTGGATGTTGTCACATGTTATCACATTAACATCCCATAAGATCACGTGGTCAGATGCAAACACGTGAGATCACATGTGATCACATGTTAAATTCATGTGGGTTTTCTGTAAGGGTCTTGATCCTGCCTATGTCCCAAGGGCAGGTGCCCTATGGCTCTGCATGAACACATCTGGCAACCTCATTGACTATCCCATCTTACCACAGACTCACAGAGGTTTACACCCGACCTTTATAACAACAGTTGACACCCAGCAGTCAAGACAGTCCTAGAATAGATACAAACCCAGGCTCTTAAATGATATGTAACCCAAAGGCACTGGAACCAATGAAAGAGCCTTTAAGAATCAACCACATTTATCGCAACATAAAACAAGTTTGCGCTTTACACACAAACACTCCTCGAAAAACCAAAGCTCTGTGTCGAGCTGCTATCATTTCTGTTTACGTCAAAGAACAAAGAGAGTAAAATATGTGGCACATTTACACAAGTTTAATAGGTATTCGTTTTCATTCCCATTAAGACTGTATTAAAACAGCTCAAACACGTCCCAGATATGATATGCCAACGTGGCTGTCGGAGCTGTTAAGAAGTGGTGGTGGGCTGTGGGCTGTGGGCTGTGGGCTGTGGGCTGTGGCTGGAGCCATGGGAACGAGGCTGAGAGAGGGGTTATGGAATTGGCCATCATCGGCTATGGAATTGACTACTCGCTTGAATGAAATAGCAAGCATGTGTCAATCGACATTTCTCTCGCTCAACCCTTTTTTAACCTTGCCTACCCTCAGAGATGTATGGGGTTATTAGAGGCAGCTCACAGGCCAACCTGCTCTCTGTCACCTCATTTTCCCAACTCGTCCATGTTTGTTTCTCCTTGTCAAAAACTAGTGGACCCAGCCACACTGAGCCTAAGAGTATAAACATTACCAATAGTGAGTTGACTTTATAAATGGAGTCTAACAGTAAACTGGTACAGAGCAAGTTATTTCTGATATACAGAGGTGATGAGGGAGGGGAGCAGAGGGCTTAGTCTATGATGGAGGACCAGGGTCAAGGCAAGATACAGGGGGATTTATGAATTCTAGAGGGAATGATATGTGAGGTGGTGGAGGAAGCTGGAGAAACCTGGAGCCAGGGTTAAGCTCTCCTGTACTCTCCTGTACTATCTCTCTCTCTCTCTCTCTCTGTCTCTCTCTTTCTCTCTCTCTGCACTCTCTCTGCACCCTCTCTCTCTCGCGCTCTCTCTGCTGCCGTATCAGCTGGGAAACCACAGAGTGCTGATAAGAAGAGCTGCATTGAGACCAGCTTAGTGTAAACTCAAGACTGGGATATGAGTGGCAAACACAGGAGGCTGTTCATCACAGGCCGAATGAGGACACACACACACACGTGCACATACACACACACACACTGCTCAAGCAGCAGGTCCCACTAACTCAAACTGTGAAAGTGTTCATCTCTGCAGGGAATATGTAAGGAATCCCAGAGTTGGACTTGGATAAAAGGGAGCAGAGTGGTGATTTAGAGGCCTGTGATCTTGGAGTCCTGGTGTGATGTATATCTTCATGCTTCCAATGCAAGCCCAACCACCAGTCAGCAGCTTAAACATCAACACTAACTCCTCTCCACGGAGCCCAGGCCCATTACAGATGCACGGCCAATGGGGGAGTTTAGGAACAATTATTTATGTAAGGATTATTGCCTGAAGTTGTAAAGTAGGGGGTGTATGGAGTTGTACTGGAGTACCACAGGGAATGTGGACTCACCTCTTTGGAGTCCGGGTTGGTATGGTCCAGTCTCAGGGAGTAGAGGACGTCTTTGCCCCCCAGGAACAGACGGTCGTGGTACTCGTCCAGAAACACAGCGGTCAGAGAGAGCTGACCGTTATGACCACTGAAGATAGAGGACCGGTTGGTGGCCACGAGGTCTGTGGAGGGAGGAGAGGAAGGAGGATGGATGGATGAGAGAGAGGAGAGAAGAACAGAGGGAAGTGTGTGAGGATAAATAAAGCCAGAGGAGAACTACGTTAATAAGATTAAAAACACCTAAACGAAGCGTTACCATACATCTGCTCAATATGTTTTGTTTTCTATTCTCTGTCTGTGGAATAGAACTAAGGGAGTGGGTCCTGGTTCTGGGTTGGGCTCCCTGCTGAGCCAGAGATCTCCATGTTCCTTCAAATGGATTCGAGAGGCTTCCAGAACAGTAGAGGATTGGAACTGGAAGGCTCTGGGCTGGAGAATGACTCAGTGTTCTGTGTTCTGAGATGACAAACAGAGCTCAAGAGCAGTTTGGGTGGAGTCACAAATCTGAAATATGTCCCTTATAGTTCTGGTAACATCCACTGCTTCCTTCTACTGTACAATACAGCACATTGTTGCCATTAGAATGTTCCAGTCTAGTATTTTAGACACTATATAACTACGGTATATGTTTATAGGATGTCTTGTGTCTGTATTACACATCAGGAGCTGAGAGAGATTTCTGGAATGACGGACAGTTGCCATGGAGATGGAGGTGGGCAGGGGTTAACATGGAACGTGCTGCTCTAAGGTATACAGACACGTCCACTTGCGCACACACACTAACACACACACTCTCTCTCTCTCTCTCTCTCTATTCACTGGGTACACCGCTCACTGGCTCTCCTGTGCAGTCCCAGATCGACCAAACAAATGTGCAGATGTTAAACAGAGAGCGTGGTGGGGAGGCCAGGCATGTTCCCCTAACGTCCTGCTTGTATGCTGTTTTAGTATACATTTAGCATGGCCTAGCGACTGGTGGCCTAGCCATTGGTGGCCTAGCGACTGGTGGCCTAGCCATTGGTGGCCTAGCGACTGGTGGCCTAGCCATTGGTGGCCTAGCGACTGGTGGCCTAGCCATTGGTGGCCTAGCGACTGGTGGCCTAGCCATTGGTGGCCTAGCCACTGGTAAATGGAGGGTAATAAGAGAAGACAGAAATACTGTAATAGGAAAACAGGATTTGACCTGTGATCCGAAAATGAGTTTGTGTGTGTGTGTGTGTGTCTGTACTGTGCGTCCTTGTCTCTGTCTGTGGTCTCTGTGTGAGTGTGTGAAGTGTTGCCAGGCTGGACTGGACACAACGCATCTCCCTCTTCCCCTAACCAATCTGGAGTCAGGATTTGGAACTCCGTGCCTGGAGCCTAAACACTTTCAAAGGGTGTGTGTGTCTATGAGTGTGCACGAGGGAGAGAAACTACAAGAGAACAAGGGAAACAATGATAGCAACTGGGGGGAAAGAAGAAGAAGAAAGAAAAAAACGTGAGAAGAAAGAAAAAAACAGAGACAGAGAGACAGAGAGAGAGAGAGAGAGAGAGAGAGAGAGAGAGAGAGAGAGAGAGAGAGAGAGAGAGAGAGAGAGAGAGAGAGAGAGAGAGAGAGAGAGAGAGAGAGAGAGAGAGAGAGAGAGAGAGAGAGAGAGAGAGAGAGAGAGAGAGAGAGAGAGAGAGAGAGAGAGAGAGAGAGAGAGAGAGAGCATAGAGCCCATTGCCCTTTATGGTTGTGAGGTCTGGGGTCCGCTCACCAACCAAGATTTCACAAAATGGGACAAACACCAAATTGAGACTCTGCATGCAGAATTCTGCAAAAATATCCTCTGTGTACAACGTAGAACACCAAATAATGCATGCAGAGCAGAATTAGGCCGATACCCACTAATTATCAAAATCCAGAAAAGAGCCGTTAAATTCTACAACCACCTAAAAGGAAGCGATTCCCAAACCTTCCATAACAAAGCCATCACTTACAGAGAGATGAACCTGGAGAAGAGTCCCCTAAGCAAGCTGGTCCTAGGGCTCTGTTCACAAACACAAACACACCCCACAGAGCCCCAGGACAACAGCACAATTAGACCCAACCAAATCATGAGAAAACAAAAAGATAATTACTTGACACATTGGAAAGAATTAACAAAAAAACAGAGCAAACTAGAATGCTATTTGGCCCTAAACAGAGAGTATACAGTGGCAGAATACCTGACCACTGTGACTGACCCAAACTTAAGGAAAGCTTTGACTATGTACAGACTCAGTGAGCATAGCCTTGCTATTGAGAAAGGCCGCCGTAGGCAGACATGGCTCTCAAGAGAAGACAGGCTATGTGCTCACTGCCCACAAAATGAGGTGGAAACTGAGCTGCACTTCCTAACCTCCTGCCCAATGTATGACCATATTAGAGAGACATATTTCCCTCAGATTACACAGATCCACAAAGAATTCGAAAACAAATCCAATTTTGATAAACTCCCATATCTACTGGGTGAAATTCCACAGTGTGCCATCACAGCAGCAAGATTTGTGACCTGTTGCCACAAGAAAAGGGCAACCAGTGAAGAACAAACACCATTGTAAATACAACCCATATTTATGTTTATTTATTTTAACTTGTGTGCTTTAACCATTTGTACATTGTTACAACACTGTATATATATAATATGACATTTGTCATGTCTTTATTGTTTTGAAACTTCTGTATGTGTAATGTTTACTGTTAATTTTTATTGTTTATTTCACTTTTGTATATTATCTACCTCACTTGCTTTGGCAATGTTAACACATGTTTCCCATGCCAATAAAGCCCCTTGAATTGAATTGAATTGAATTGAGAGAGAGAGAGAGAGAGCGAGAGAGCGAGAGAGAGAGAGAGAGAGAGAGAGAGAGAGAGAGAGAGAGAGAGAGAGAGAGAGAGAGAGAGAGAGAGAGAGAGAGAGAGAGAGAGAGAGAGAGAGAGAGAGAGAGAGAGAGTTTATTTTAACTTGTGTGCTTTAACCATTTGTACATTGTTACAACACTGTATATATATAATATGACATTTGTCATGTCTTTATTGTTTTGAAACTTCTGTATGTGTAATGTTTACTGTTCATTTTTATTGTTTATTTCACTTTTGTATATTATCTACCTCACTTGCTTTGGCAATGTTAACACATGTTTCCCATGCCAATAAAGCCCCTTGAATTGAATTGAATTGAGAGACAGAGAGAGACAGAGAGAGACAGAGACAGAGACAGAGACAGAGACAGAGACAGAGACAGAGACAGAGACAGAGACAGAGACAGAGACAGAGAGAGAGAGAGAGAGAGAGAGAGAGAGAGAGAGAGAGAGAGAGAGAGAGGACTTTTTTGACTTTTTGTCTTTCTTTATTGAAACATTCTCATTTCATTTAAAACTCACCCCCCCCTAAAATAAAAAAACAAAAATATATCCTGTACTGCATACATGTACCATACTCACCTTTCCATCTACCACATGATACAAACCACCATCACCATACACAAAAACAATACCCTCTCCTACAACCGTATATCCAAAACATCTTCCCCAGCAATACAGACAGCCCCCCCAACACACCATATCTCCTCAAACATCTCCACACATTTGATCAGTTTATAGAACTCAAACTCAACCCTAAGGCGCGCAGAGACCATCCCATTAAACAGTAGTAAAGGGTCTGTTATCCCCCCACCTTTGACCCTGTTTCTCCTTGTTAGCCAAATAGCTAATTTTGCCTGAGCAAACAGAAAATTCAACAAAACACATTTTTCTTTCTCCTTACTCGAATACCTGTATCCCATTATAAACATCCCAACAGCAAAAACCACCCCCAACCTGTCACACAGACATTCCAACAGAGACATTAATGGCATTAACCTGGTGCACACAGAAAACACATGAATCACAGTTTCATTCATTTGACAGAAAGGACACCCCTGCCCAATTCCCGGATCAACCCGTGCCAACCAGCTGTTAGTGGCCAGGGCTCCATGAAGAACCCTCCACTGGAGGTCCCCTGACCTCTTTGGTACTGGGGGTTTGTAGAGCGCCCTCCATCTAAAACCCACCATACTCTCCGCCCCACATACCCCCTGCCACTGATGTGCCTTCACTCCTGTTAGGCTTCTAATGTTCCTAACCTTAACGCAGAGGTTGTAGAGGGCTTTACCTCCCACCCCCTCAAACTCCCCCAGGCTCGGAGTGTTAAAATCTAACAAGTCCTCCAGACCCCCTTGCCAGTCTCCAGTCTCTGCCGTCACCTGCAGTGGCGGAAACATTGGTGGCCCCTCTCCCTTTGGCCTCTCAAACACCCCCCTTACCGGCTCAGACAGTGCCTCCTGGACCTCCTCCAGGAATCTCTCCAGCAGCCTAAGAGACGTTATTCCTGTTTGTTGCGCCAAGACCTCCGGGGTTTTCCACCCCTCCTCTCCCAGCAGTCTCAGGTCACCTAGCCTTTGTAAACCCCCTGCCATCAGTTGCCTCTGCAGGGTGGCCGACTGAACCGATCTCAAAGGGATGGCTGGGTTGTGGAAAATAGGCTCCTCCCACACCCACTGCCCAGGCTCCACACCCCCTTCTCGTGTGGGCCTTAGCAGCTGCCAGGCCCTCAGCACCGCAGAGTAAAACTCTGAGAGACCTGCTGTACTCAGCCTCTCCAGCTTCATGAGGAACAGCTGCCGGTCCAACCCTAATCCGCCAGCTCTCCTCAGCAGCGCGCATGCTGGTTCCCTCCAGCCAACATCAGTATGGTACAGCAGTCTCTGCACCGCCTTTAGCCGGAAAGCAGCCATCCTGCTCTCCAGTTCCACCAGGCCCTGTCCTCCTTCGTGGACGGTCATGTACAACACTGCTGCCTTCAGCCAGTGATGGCCCGACCAAAAGAAGTCCACCAGCTTGCGTTGCAGGTCTGCAAGCAGACCGGCGGGGGGGTTGAGGACAGCCAGTTTATGCCACAAGGAAGATGCCACCAGGTTGTTGATTATCAGCACCCTCCCTCTATATGACACTTGGGACAGGAGCCACCTCCACCTGGCCAGTCTTGACACCACTGCCTGTGACAGCCCCTCCCAGTTCTTGCTGACCCACCTCTCCGAGCCCAGGTACACCCCCAACACTTTAAGCCCTTCACAACCCCACTGCAAACCCCCTGGAAGCAGAGGAGGAGCCCTATCCCCCCATGCCCCACATAACAGAGCTTTGCTCTTTCCCCAGTTTACCTTAGCTGATGAAGCTCCCTCGTACACCTTCAGACTGGTCTCTAGCTCCTGCATATCTTGCCCATCCCTGACCATCACAGAAACATCATCTGCATATGCTGAGACTGCTATTCCTGTCACCACCTCCATGCCTGTCCAGCACACTCCCCGCAGTTTCCTGCGTAGCAGTCCTAAAAAAGGCTCAATGGCTAGTGTGTACAGCTGCCCAGATAGAGGGCATCCTTGTCTAATGCCCCGTCTCACCCAGACAGGCCTACTGAGCGCCCCTCCCACCTTAACCATACATGACGCCCCAGCATACAACAGCTTCACACAGTTCACAAAGCTCTTCCCAAACCCAAACACAGACATCACATTAAACAGATACTCATGATCCACTCTATCAAAAGCCTTCTCTTGATCTAAAGAGACCAGTCCAAAGTTCACATTAGAACCTCTCGACAAGTCCAACATGTCCCTAATCAAGAACAAGTTGTCCGTGATTGAGCGTCCCGGTACACAATATGTCTGGTCCTTGTGTATTATAGAGTCCAGATGGGACTTCAGTCTGTTAGAGAGGACCTTGGCAAATATCTTATAGTCCGCACAGAGTAATGCCACAGGCCTCCAGTTCTTAAGTTCACACAAGTCCCCTTTTTTGGGCAGGAGAGTCAGTGCCGCCCGACGGCAGCTCATCGGCAACTCTCCTACCTCGACGCATTCACGCAACACGCAAAAGAAATCCTGTCCAATAGTTCCCCAGAATTTTTTGTAAAACTCCACTGGAAGTCCATCGACCCCGGGTGCACGATCTGGGTTACGGCCTCTGCCAGTTCATGTGACAACAGAGGAATGTCCATTTCATCCCTCTGTGCCCGAGAGAGCTTAGGGAGTCCTGCGAACAAGACCTGAGCACACATAGGATCACACATTTCTGCCCTATACAATTCAGTATAAAACTCCACAGTCCGCTCCCGCATCTCCCCCACCACAGAGGTCACCCGCCCATCAGACAGCCGTAGACAATGCATACCCTTGGCTTCACTGCTCTGTCTTTCCAAACCAAAGAAGAAGGAGCTGGGAGCATCCATCTCCTTTAGCATGGAGAACCTAGCTCTTACAAGTGCTCCCTTTGCTTTAACCTGGAAAAAACTACCCAGGTCCCTACGTAATTCGGCTAAGTTAGCCTGGAGGCCTACATTGCCTTGCCCCACCATCTCTACCTCCATCTCACTAATACACCGCTCTAGTTCCCCCAATACTCTCCTAGCCTCTGAGGATGAGAGAGCTGTGTACTGTTGACAGAAAAGCCGAATTTGCACTTTCCCCACATCCCACCATTGACTCAGAGACTCATACTCCTCTCTTCGCTGCCCCCATCTTTCCCAAAAAGTCTGGAAACCTGAGCAAAAAGTGGCATCTTGTAAGAGCTTTACATTGAACTTCCAATAAGATGCCTGCCGGGGCCCTGGTGAAATAGACAGCCGAGCCATGGTTATGTGGTGATCCGAAAACCCCACTGGGAGAATGGTAGCACCCAGCAGCCTATTGCTCTGATTCCTGGACATGTAAAAACGATCAAGTCGAGCTGCACTCACCCTAGCCCCAAAAACCTTCACCCACGTATACTGTCTTGTGTTTGGATGTTTAGTTCTCCAAACATCCACTAGGTCAAACTGATTAAAGATGTCCCTTAACACTCCCACTGACACTGAATGAGGCTCTTCCCCATTTCTGTCTTTTGTAAAATCCATTGTACAGTTCCAGTCACCTCCGATCACCAGCGTCTCCTCAGGCGCTACTTGTGAGAGTTCCTGTCTAAGACTCCCAAATAGAACCCCTCTTTCTCTCCCTGTGTTAGGCGCATACACATTTATAAAGACAAAACCCATGTTGTTAATCTCTGCTTTAACAACAAGCAACCTGCCCCTACACACCTCCTTTGAGGAGCAAATTTTTACAGCCAGACCCGGTGCAAAAAGGACTGCCACCCCTGCACTAAGATTTGTCCCATGGCTCAACACACTTGCCCCTTTCCACCAGAGCCCCCAATCAACTTCATTCACCACATCACTATGCGTCTCCTGCAGAAACAACACCTGTACTTTCTTTTGTTTTACATATTCACCCAACACACTCCTCTTTCCCGCATCTCTGGCACCATTTATATTAAGCGAGCCTACCCAAAGAGTCTCCATAAGAAGTGGGAGAAAAGCCAGCAGAGAAATAGACCAATAGGAAAGCTCAAAAAGCCCCAGTGTCAGTAAGAAATTAAACATTTAAACAGTGTCTGAAGGTAAACCTTTACGCACTGTTGTGACCCACTTCCTCAACCTAAACCGTTTCTTGGGTGAGAGGACACCATGCCCCTCATTTCTCATAGCATGTTGTACTGATCTTACAAACTTTCTAGAATCAGGAAAAAAAGCCTCAAGATTAACTTTTTTCCCCTTAGTCTCATTCAGGAACCTTGTCAGTTCTCTCAACGTGTACTTAGACCCCTCTGGTTGACTGGCTGTCAGCTCCGGGCCAATTGAAGAGGAGTCTGAAAAAAATAACTCCTCATCCTCTTCCTCAGACTCACTTTCCTCCTCTTCTCTATCTCCCACCCTGACCACCTGCCCTTTCTCTCTGGTTAGGGCCTCACCCACAGCAACAGGCAACATTTCCATGGTGCCTTTGTCCACACCCTTTTTCCTTTTCCGCTTGACACCCTCCTCCTCCCCCCCTAATCTCTTACACTTCCCCACTATACTCTCCTCATCCACTAGAATAACCTGACTAGACCCAGTATCATCTACACCACCCTCCATAGCATGACTCGGCCCAGCATCATCTGCACCACCCTCCATAGCATGACTCGGCCCAGCATCATCTACACCACCCTCCATAGCATGACTTGGGCCAGCCTCAGCTACCCCACCATCCATAGCTTGACTAGACTCAGCCTCTGCTATACCACCATCCATAGCCTGCCTAGACCCAGCACCCTCTACACCACCCTCCATAGCATAACTAGGCCCAGCCTCAGCTACCCCACCATCTCTAGCCTGACTAGACCCAGCCTGTGCTTCCCCACCATCTCTAGCCTGACTAGACCCAGCCTCTGCTTCTCCACCATCTCTAGCCTGACTAGACCCAGCCTCCACTACCCTACCATCTCTAGACTGACTAGGCCCAGCCTCTGCTGTCTGCATCTCCTTACCCCCTGCATTTTGACCTCGATTTCCCCCATTTGCGCTTGTATCCTCACCTTGTCTACGGCCTTTATGTGGGCACGCAAAGCTCTTGTGCCCCAAATCCCCACATTCAAAACACCGTAGACTATCTGTGCTGGCAAAACCTGCATAGAGACCCTCCCCATGCCTCACTTTAAAATGCACATTTAGCTGTTGCTCGTTGTTGTTCAGAAACATAAACACTTGCCTCCGGAACGAAACAACGTGTTTAACGGCATCTGCCTGAAACCCTGCTGACAGTACACGGAAACCGCTAGCAAACTTACCAAAACGACTCAGCTCTTTCCTAATTTGATCATCCGTGATAAACGGAGGCAAATTTGCCACTACAACTCTTGTTGAAGGGGTAGAGAGAGGTGAAATTGACACCAACACATCCCTTACAAATATTCCGCTAGCAATTAGCCTACCGACCAAATTAGCCCTTTTCATGAACACAACCACAGCTTTGTTCATTCTAGAAGCAGAATGTATAAACTCAGCTCCTACCTGTTCACCGACCGCGAGCAGAACCTCCTCCACCTTAACTCCGTTCTCAGGAACACACCTGAATCCATGCTGTATAGACAGCGTCTCCTCCGCGCTAGGCTGAGAAGCCATTGCGCACACTACACCTTCCAACCCCCAGGAAAGTTACTCTGTCCTCTTCCACCCTAACTTTGAAAAAAAAAAAAACTTTGGATACCGCCAAAAACAAATATTGCATTAACCCTCCACCATAGAAAATAACATGTAAAGAAAAGAATCAAGAAAGTTAGTTAGGATAGAGCTTTCCACACCAAACACTCAGACTCCAAAAACACCCAGCATGCACCGAGAGAGAGAGAGAGAGAGAGAGAGAGAGAGAGAGAGAGAGAGAGAGAGAGAGAGAGGGAGGTTAGTGATCTCTAACCGTCAGAAGTACTGATTAAAAAGGCAGATTAGTACCCAATGTATTATTCAGATCAGGGAGTGTTGTAATACACTACAGACATCCCTTCACCCTGTCATGTCTAGTCTTTAATGTCTCACAGACAGACAGCAGCTCACTGTTGGATCTTCTCTCCAGCTATTCTGGCAACAACATCAAAATAACAAATTAATCTACAGTCAGAGACACACAGTTCAAGATCTGTATGAGATGGTGGTTTGTATGTTTTTGGCAGATCAACCCAGTGTTTGTTTCTTGGAGCCCTAAACCCCAGAGCTCTGGAGGGCCCCACTGATGGACACAGTGTCGCTGGGTGCAGAGGGGCCCTTGTTCATCACTCAGCAAATACTCGGAGGAGCGTTGAGTGACAGGGGCTCGTCTCTCAGGGTGAGTGTGTGTGTGTAATGTGTATGTGTGTGTGTGTGTGTGTGTGTGTGTGTGTGTGTGTGTGTGTGTGTGTGTGTGTGTGTGTGTGTGTGTGTGTGTGTGTGTGTGTGTGTGTGTGTGTGTTAGCCCGCCCCATAATTAACTATGGCAAGCAGTGGAGAGCACTATAAACTTTACAGTGTTTTTCCTCTCATATATTTCCTAATTGGGAGTAAAACGTGATCATGAACCAAGATGAATGAAAAAGCAGAGGTGGCACGAGTCAGACCCAAACCCTTTAATTGGGATCCCATGAAACAATCGCTACAGCAGAGGCCAAACAATAGGGCTGCCTGTTATTACGACCTCATAAAAGTCAAATGAAACCTTCTCAAGTTCAAGTACTAAGCATAACTGTTAACAGAACGCACCCAGGCAGGCAGGCATACGGATGGACGGACGGACAGACAGGAGATCTGACTCCCAGACGCAAAGACATGAGCATGAACAGAGAGAGAGGGGGGGGTACTGACATACATTCCGAACAGACAAGCAAGCACAGTGATAAGTACAGATGAGGGCCATAGGTGACATAAATATGCTGTTGACAGACAGGGTAGTAGAGAGATCCAGGTGGTATGGTTGAGACTACACAGTATAAGCAGACAGATACATCCATCAATACTATTCCGTAGCAGATAATGTTACAGACAAAGATACAGTGTCCGAGTCCTACTGAACACGTGCAGGAATGCGGTCTCTGTTTTCATTTAAATGTATCAGCGTACACAGAAGCAGCAAACCTGGAGCAGCCTACTTGTAAACGTATTCGGGGCGTTCAGCGTTTCCCACTGATCTGTAGGAGCTGAGGATCGACTTCAGGCGTCAGTGTTGTTTTGAATCGAATCAGATTTGATTCGTCACATGCGCCGAATACAACTGGTGTAGACTTTACTGTGAAATGTCACCTATATCAGGTGAGCAAACGCTCGAGATTCCCTTTACAATTTAAGCAGCACACCAGTTGCTATTCGTGATTAAAAAACACTCCTCCGTCTTTCGCATTCCCTGAAGCCGCCGTCCAATCCCGCCGCTGCCTGGAGAATCCATTGAGAACTACATGCGTAGCGTCATCATCCAGCCACATTTCAGTAAGACATATAATATTGCTGCTTTTCAAGTCTCTCTGATAGGAGGCTCTCGGACGAAGCTCATCCATCTTATTCTCCAGTGACTGGACATTTGCCAATAGGACGGATGGGGAGCGCCGTTAGAATTTCTATTCGCCTCAATTGCACCAGGACTCCGCCTCGTCTCCTGCGTCGGCGGCGTTTTGGTAGCCCGTGGAACAAATGAATAGGGAACAGTGGAACAGCTGAGTCGGAGTTGAAGTCGTGTTTGTCCAGAAGTGCTTGGAGGTCACGTGTGATAATAGTCTGAACTTTCTGTAAGGAAAAAAAGACAAACACGATAAAAGTCACTAAATAGCAAGGTCGGGTTGGAGCTCGTAAGATGTCGCCCTTCTCCGTCAGCGCCATCTAGTTGTGAGTGTTCAAGGCGTGACAGCCGACTATGGCGTGACAGCCGACTATCTGTTGCTCTACTCTCACCTCTATATTTTGACAGAGAGGAATATGGGAGACCTATCAGTGAAGCAGCTCATACTCCATTGTTTCAGCCGCTATCTCCTGGCCCCATGTCCCACAACCCCCCCAGACTGAAGATACTATACACAAAAAACACACACACATAAACACACGCAAACACACACACACACACACAAATAGACACACAAACAAGCACACACACACTCACACTTGTTGGCAACTGTAACAGTCTGACGCTTTTCCTCTGAAAACTCAACCTCTGCCACACTTCACATCACACACTTGTTCTGTTTTTCTCCCTCCCTCTCTCCATCTCCATCTCCCCTCCCTCTATTTGTACCTCTTTAAAAACCTCACCCACAGTAAGATATCTGTCAATTCCCTTATAACCCTCTTACTTACCAACAAAATAATCTCCAATGCAAAAAAACAACATTGCATGTATGGAGAAAAACATGCCACGCTACATGATTGCTCTAAACAAACTAAAACCAGGATCTAAGTAGTACACCTGTTCTCAATGTGTCCGTTCTTGATTATCACAGCCATTTTGCCTTAAACTCAACTCAACAAAACGAAAACCAACTACGCTCCTACATAAAGCTTTTAACCAAGTATCCACTCTATCCTCCGATTGTGGTGACCCGCAGACACAAATAAACAGAGAGGGAAAGGGGTCACTCTTTGTGGGTCTGGGGCTTCGGGAACCAAACACAGCGGCTGGAGACTGGAGAGAGAGGAGGTGAGGAGGGGGTCAGGGCGGGCGGGGTCTATGGAGGGTTCTTGCCCTGTCTCTCTCTTCTACTCTTTTCTCCTCCTCTCCCCTCCTCTTGAGTCTTCCTGTGTGTTTGTCCTGTGGATTAAGAGTGTAAACATCTCGTCTGAGTCCTCCCTCCGGTCGCGCTATACTGGCACCCCACAGGCTAATGCCCCATAATAGGCTTGTTTGTGTGTGTGTGTGTGTGTGTGTGTCCAGCTCCCTGTCTGGATGGTCCTCAGAGCTGACACCCGAGCCCTGGGATAATATTGACCCTGTAGGAGAGTATACGACACTAGGACAACCCAGATCAACCCAGACAACCCAGACTAACCCAGACTAACCAAGACCAACCCAGACCAACCAAGATCAACCCAGACTAACCTAGACCAACACTGACTAACCCAGACTAACCCAGACCAACCCAGATTAACCCAGACCAACTCAGACCAACCCAGACTATCTGTATGTGTGCCAACCACACCACCATTGACCCAGACAACGCTACCTTAGTGGTGCACAGTGCCACCAGCCACAAGAGCTTTGATCGGTAATGAAGAAAACCTCTGACCAACTCCAGGACTGGGACAACAAATACCAAAATCTTCAGCGTGCAATATTCCACATTCCACATTATCTTACTGTGACATTGCATTCAATACAGATCCTCTGAAAACCTTAGCCACATAGCTTAAAGTCCAACATTTCCATCCTCCATCCATCATCCACACAGCTGTGTATGTAAAGATGTTTTCTGAGGGATTGATTTTGTCTATAAAATAACCCCAATCTAGCTGTATTATTTCAGTGTTTAGACAGAAAAACAACGATTGGAAGAGTGTGAGAAGGAGAGACTAAGGTGAAGAGAGCGAGAGAGAGAGAAAGGGACAGAGAGAGGAGGATGGGGAGTAGGACGCGTGTGAGGGAGCGCTCAATGCTCTCGCTTTTGATTGTCTCTTCTACGAGGAACAAATTGAGCGTTAGTCGTTAGTGTGTTCGGGAGTGGCTGGAGGAGTTATTCTGAGCTCAGGGCGAGGGATGAGGGGTTGAGGGGAGAGGGGAGGAGGAGGGGGGCACATCTAAGGCCCGTTAGACCCCAAGGGCCACACCATGCACCCTTCACTCTCGCTCTCTTCTCTCCTTCACTCGTTCTTCGTGGTACAGTTCCATCCCTTCTCTCTCCTTGTCTCAATCTCATACCTGTCATCGCTACATCTCTCCCACACCTCTCTCCCCCTGACAAGTTTTTTCACATGCAAAAGGCAGATAGACACACACACACACACCTTCTGTCTTCACACACCTGGCGGTTAGTACACACACACACACACCACAGATAACACACATAGAACACACATAGTTCTAACACACATAGAACGACACACACACACTGACACACAGAGAGAGAGAGTCATTCATTGCACCCTTTAAAAGACTCCCCAGGCCAGTGTTCCTTGTATTAGCGCTGCTGTATATTATTGCTGTGCGCCAAGAATGCTGGGAATCTGAGTCTACACACAAGTCAACCATCTTACCTCCTCCTCCATCTTCTCCCACTCCCTCCACATCTCCTCCACTGTCCAGACTACCCACCCCCTCCTTTTGGACCGGACCCACAAGGGACCCACTTGGCAGGACTGCCACCATTATCTGTGTCAACCTGCCCCATAACAGATGCCCGTGACACAGGAAAGCCCTGTATTTCCTGTCCACGTGTCCACCGTCATCTCCGGGCCTGTCATATATAACTGACCGTAGAATCATACACACACACAAACACACACACACACACACACACACACACACACACACACACACACACACACACACACACACACACACACACACACACACACACACACACACACACACACACACACACACACACACACACACACACACTTTCACAGAACAGCATGTGCTATATTTCCTCCCCCTAGCTGCTCTTTCCTAGATGATACACTGTGTATGGGGACTGGGGATCTGAATGGGGTCTATAAGGGGTCTTTGTGTCTATGGGACAGAAGTCAGGTGTTTGTCTTGGCTGGGGACACACAACACTCTGGTGGTGGCCTGGCTTTAACGTTGTCTCCTCTACGGCATTACGTGGAGTAACTCTACACGGCGTGTGTGTGAGTGCGTGTGTGTGAGTGCGTGTGTGTGTGAGTGCGTGTGTGTGTGAGTGCGTGCTTGTTCGTCTGTTTGACAGAGACCGTCCATTGGACCGATCCTCTACTCCTAAGCTTGTTTTTTTTTTTGCTTCTTAAAAACACATTCTAGCCATTCTATGTGTATGACCACACATAATGAATGTTTGACCTCTGTGTTGTAAAAGTCCTCGGTGGAGACAGAAGTTGGCCCTGCGGGCCCTGAGGTTAACACTGATAAAGTCCATTCTTCAAACCACTGCCAGGGCTCTGTCAGAATGGATCCACTGGCACGCACACACAGGCGCACACAAACGCGCACACAGGGGCGCACACGCACGCAAGTGAACACGCGCGCAAACACACACACACACACATCCTGGAACCTATCTCTTATCAGTCGTCTCAGGACGCCTATCTGAGCAGGGTCATACAATTACCCCACAGAGCCAACAAACAGGCCGGGGGACAGAAGGGAGAGAGGGGCGGAGAGGGTGACCTCAGCATCCCGTACCCCAATCAACCCCCTTATCAAAAGGACAGCCAACTCACTGTAAACTTTCACAGTGGATTGAGGTTTCGCCCCAAACCCAGTCCAAACCCTGCTGGCTCACACACAGTGCTCATAAAATACCCTAAACCAGGCATTATGGGGGAATTGGGGCTGAAGTGTAAACGGCTAGTATGGAGGGCCGTGAAATGGGACAAGGACTTGATGATACGTCCCAATGAAGTGGTCGATCGTCAGTCAAGCGTTCTAGTGCTTCCCAACAAGGTGGGTCAGAAGAACCAGAACCAGGCCACTTCTGGAGGGTCTAGTGGGGTCCTGGAAGGCCCAGTCCAATCTAGTCCTGCCAGACCCAGCGGAGAAAATCTCCCTCCTCCTCTCTATGTAATGAAGAAATGACCCTCGTCAACTCTAGCAGGCAGGCAGTCTCCTTGGTCTGTACCAGCTGGCTCCCTCTATCAGCGGCAGGCAGGCAGTCTCCCTGGTCTGTACCAGCTGGCTCCCTCTATCAGCGGCAGGCAGGCAGTCTCCTTGGTCTGTACCAGCTGGCTCCCTCTATCAGCGGCAGGCAGGCAGTCTCCTTGGTCTGTACCAGCTGGCTCCCTCTATCAGCGGCAGGCAGGCAGTCTCCCTGGTCTGTACCAGCTGGCTCCCTCTATCAGCGACAGGCAGGCAGTCTCCCTGGTCTGTACCAGCTGGCTCCCTCTATCAGCGGCAGGCAGGCAGTCTCCTTGGTCTGTACCAGCTGGCTCCCTCTATCAGCGGCAGGCAGGCAGTCTCCCTGGTCTGTACCAGCTGGCTCCCTCTATCAGCGACAGGCAGGCAGTCTCCCTGGTCTGTACCAGCTGGCTCCCTCTATCAGCGACAGGCAGGCAGTCTCCTTGGTCTGTACCAGCTGGCTCCCTCTATCAGCGGCAGGCAGGCAGTCTCCCTGGTCTGTACCAGCTGGCTCCCTCTATCAGCGGCAGGCAGGCAGTCTCCCTGGTCTGTACAGGCTGGCTCCCTCTATCAGCGACAGGCAGGCAGTCTCCCTGGTCTGTACCAGCTGGCTCCCTCTATCAGCGGCAGGCAGGCAGTCTCCTTGGTCTGTACCAGCTGGCTCCCTCTATCAGCGGCAGGCAGGCAGTCTCCCTGGTCTGTACCAGCTGGCTCCCTCTATCAGCGGCAGGCAGGCAGTCTCCTTGGTCTGTACCAGCTGGCTCCCTCTATCAGCGGCAGGCAGGCAGTCTCCCTGGTCTGTACAGGCTGGCTCCCTCTATCAGCGACAGGCAGGCAGTCTCCCTGGTCTGTACCAGCTGGCTCCCTCTATCAGCGGCAGGCAGGCAGTCTCCCTGGTCTGTACCAGCTGGCTCCCTCTATCAGCGGCAGGCAGGCAGTCTCCTTGGTCTGTACCAGCTGGCTCCCTCTATCAGCGGCAGGCAGGCAGTCTCCCTGGTTTGTACCAGCTGGCTCCCTCTATCAGCGACAGGCAGGCAGTCTCCCTGGTCTGTACCAGCTGGCTCCCTCTATCAGCGACAGGCAGGCAGTCTCCTTGGTCTGTACCAGCTGGCTCCCTCTATCAGCGGCAGGCAGGCAGTCTCCCTGGTCTGTACCAGCTGGCTCCCTCTATCAGCGGCAGGCAGGCAGTCTCCCTGGTCTGTACAGGCTGGCTCCCTCTATCAGCGACAGGCAGGCAGTCTCCCTGGTCTGTACCAGCTGGCTCCCTCTATCAGCGGCAGGCAGGCAGTCTCCTTGGTCTGTACCAGCTGGCTCCCTCTATCAGCGGCAGGCAGGCAGTCTCCCTGGTCTGTACCAGCTGGCTCCCTCTATCAGCGGCAGGCAGGCAGTCTCCTTGGTCTGTACCAGCTGGCTCCCTCTATCAGCGGCAGGCAGGCAGTCTCCCTGGTCTGTACAGGCTGGCTCCCTCTATCAGCGACAGGCAGGCAGTCTCCCTGGTCTGTACCAGCTGGCTCCCTCTATCAGCGGCAGGCAGGCAGTCTCCCTGGTCTGTACCAGCTGGCTCCCTCTATCAGCGGCAGGCAGGCAGTCTCCCTGGTCTGTACCAGCTGGCTCCCTCTATCAGCGGCAGGCAGGCAGTCTCCTTGGTCTGTACCAGCTGGCTCCCTCTATCAGCGACAGGCAGGCAGTCTCCCTGGTCTGTACCAGCTGGCTCCCTCTATCAGCGACAGGCAGGCAGTCTCCCTGGTCTGTACCAGCTGGCTCCCTCTATCAGCGGCAGGCAGGCAGTCTCCCTGGTCTGTACCAGCTGGCTCCCTCTATCAGCGGCAGGCAGGCAGTCTCCCTGGTCTGTACAGGCTGGCTCCCTCTATCAGCGGCAGGCAGGCAGTCTCCCTGGTCTGTACCAGCTGGCTCCCTCTATCAGCGGCAGGCAGGCAGTCTCCTTGGTCTGTACCAGCTGGCTCCCTCTATCAGCGGCAGGCAGGCAGTCTCCCTGGTCTGTACAGGCTGGCTCCCTCTATCAGCGACAGGCAGGCAGTCTCCCTGGTCTGTACCAGCTGGCTCCCTCTATCAGCGGCAGGCAGGCAGTCTCCCTGGTCTGTACCAGCTGGCTCCCTCTATCAGCGGCAGGCAGGCAGTCTCCTTGGTCTGTACCAGCTGGCTCCCTCTATCAGCGGCAGGCAGGCAGCGCCCCATGTTGAAGCACTCTCTTAATTAACAAATGCATACACAAACACACTCATGCAGGAATGGACACACAAGTGTCCACACACACACACCGTCTGTATGGAGCATTGGCTCAGGTATCAGTTAACTGCAGCCTATATAATCGCCAGGAGTGTTGAGGTAAGGAGCGCAGTGTGTGTGTGTGTGTGTGTGTGTGTGTGTGTGTGTGTGTGTGTGTGTGTGTGTGTGTGTGTGTGTGTGTGTGTGTGTGTGTGTGTGTGTGTGTGTGTGTGTGTGTGTGTGTGTGGATGTGCGTGCGTCTGTGTGGATGTGCATGTGTTCCCTGTAATAATTATAGAATGTGCCGCGGGTGATGTTGCTCTTGGCACTTCCTGTCAGCAGCTCCTGGGCGGAACTAATTGATTGCGGAGGCAGTGCAGCTGACAGCGGGGGGGGGGGATTGTTCATAGCAGCTGACATCACTGTGAGCGACACGGACTGTCTGTGCTGTGAACGCTCTCAGAGGGAGTTCCCATCACCCCTTTCTCCTGCTCACCTTCAACTGGCCCACAGCCAGACTCAGTGGATCTCTAGTGCAATAACAAGGGTAGACACACGGGTAGACACACGGATACACCCGCGTTACGCTAACCCACTCCCATACACACATGCAAACAACATTCTGACACCATCTCAAGTTCATTCTTTATTCCAACAACACTCACCCTGACATCCACACGTAGCCCCTCACCCAGACCAACCCAGGGAGAACGCAGGGCCTTCCTTCCACCAAATCCGCTGTTGTCTCATTTGCCAAAAAGGGAGGAAGAACGTTCTCCGCTTCCTGTGTTCACCGCGCTGAACGTCAGCCAAATAGGAGAAATCAGAGAGTCGGAGAACTGCGGTAGATGTGACGTCCAATCAGTGTGATTACAGTAGTATTGTGGGGGAAGGGGGAGGGAAAAGACCTGTGTTTACGTACAAGGCCCCCCTCCCTAGCATTTAGACATTCCTGTCAATACTACCACCCCTAGTTTCCGAGCCCCATGGGACCCGTAGAACCACGGGCCCTGCAGCCCCAGTTGAAACTGTAGCCCCGCTCACTAACTCTCTCACCGGGCCAGCTTGCACCGGCAGGCAGCAAGGGCCAACCCCACCAGCAGTCAGAAAATATACAAACCCCGCTAACCCCTAATGGAGTAGCTATGAGAGCCCGTATTGCTTTAGGTATAGCGTTTCATACCCTAAAATAAATACCCCTCCCTCTCCCTCGAATCATGGACCTTTTTCTCTCTCTCTCTTTCTTTCTTTGCCTGTGCTATGGGCCAAGCAGGACCATATTTCTCTCTCTCGTTCCCTCCCTCTCCCTCTCCCTCGTTCTGTCTATCTCGCGCTCGCTTTCTCTCGCTCTCCAGTGAACTGTACAGCAGAGGTCTGAGCGGTTTACCCAACCCGAGGGGAGGGTGAGCCCACTTCAAACCCCCGGCATCCATCTTTAAGATGACACAGCAACTCCCCGCACGGCTGTCCCCGTTATGAAGCGAAACCACTTGAAGACAAAAGGACGTAGAAGGTTTGGAGAGGTGGATGACAGGGGGATGGGGTGGGTTTGTGGGAACAGTTCAGACAAATAGATTTAACCCCCTGGACTGCAGCCATTTGTGTAATTTGTTCCACGCATGGACAGCATTGTCATTTCTCCGGACACTGGGGTTTATATTGGCTAGCTCTTCACACAATGCCCTGTCAAGGGCTCACTTAGACACGCTGGTCAGACAGAACTGAGCCCTGGAGATGAAAACACAAATGTACTTAAAAAGGGTGACATAGTTATACTCACATATTGAATAAAATAGAATAAAACTTTATTGTCCATCCAGGATGGAAATGTTTCTTTATACACACACACACACACAATCAAATATACAGACACACAGAGACTGTATAATGTGTATATAGAGAAACAGACTTGCATAGACACTCTCTCTCTCGGACTAACACACACACACACACACACATTGCTAGCCCTCCTGTGGACAGGGGAGAACTAATCTACATGACAGATGATCAACCCTGCCTGCTGAATGGGACTCTGTGTCTCACCCTCAGGTGCTCTACTCTGAGCCATTCCTTCCCTTCGCCTTTCATCCCTCTATCTTTCCCCTGCTCTCCCCCCCCCTTCATCCGCTCATCTCTGTTCCAACATTACCTCCTTTTATCCCCATTCCGTCGTTATTTCACCGTCCCCTCCATTCATGCCTCCATCAATCCCTCTCTTTGCTCGAACATGCCCTTAACACACACTCCTCCTATAGAGCCAGGCCTGCCACACTGACCCTGTTGCTCTCAATGCTTACTGCTTTAGCTTGTGTCATGCTGCGGCTCAGCTGGACCCTAATGGCTCCCCAGACAATGATCTACAGAGAGGTTAAAGAAACAGACCAAGAGATTGATCACTGAGTGTGCGTGCGTGCGTGCGTGCGTGCGTGAGTATGTGTGTATGTATATGTATATGTATATGTATATGTATATGTATATGTATGTATGTGTATGTGTGTGTGTGTGTGTGTGTGTGTGTGTGTGTGTGTGTGTGTGTGTGTGTGTGTGTGTGTGTGTGTGTGTGGTGTGTGTCAAAGCGATATGAACCAGATGGACATGACTCCAAACAGAAAGGCCAAAGGCATGGGAAAGCCACAGTTAGCCCTTGGTGACATGGACAGACAAACACAGTACAGTAACTGTAGCTTATCAGAACCACATCTGAACATCAGATCGGAACGCATCTCAACATCAGATTACTCTCCACTTAATACGGTGCCTGGTTGTCATGGACGGAAAACCCAGACCCCTACCAGATGTGGCACTATGGGGAGACGGGGAGAGGAAGGCGTGTTGCCAGGCCTTATTACCTAATTGGAGGCAGTGGATAGCTCCCAGTTATAGCCAACGCTACAGACACAATGATGCATTGTTCAGGCCTCTCCTGACTGAGCTCCATCCATGGCTGTGTAATCCATTACTCCCCAGTCACACTGACCTGCCCTGACTGGGAGTAGGAGCTACTGGGGCGGGGGGCTGGGGGGGTCTGAAGAGTGGTTGCATCTAGGTGGGTATGGTTCATAGCCCCACCTGTTTTCACTTTGACTTGATGGGGCATTAAAAAAAATATCTGCCCTGCTAATAAATCATTTCTCCTCAACTTCACTTCAATCTAATTTCCTTAAAAGTCATAAAGAAGCACACATCAGGTTCGCCAGAGTCCAGAGAGTGCCCATAGGTCTGACAGGTGGAACAAATAATAAGTCCCTTTCTCTACATCTTCTTAGACTCTTCCGTTCTCTCTTTCCTTTCCCAGCCTCCCCCTCTTCTCTCTCACACCTCTCGTGTGTTCCTCTCCTCTAATCCGTCTCGCGGCAGGATCCAACCTTTGTCCATAAATTCAAAATGTCCATGGTTAAGTTCAGGCATTAATTCCGAATGGTTAAGTTAAGGGTGAAGGTTTGGGATAGGTTTCAAACAAAAACAACTCCATGGTTAAGTTTAGGCATTAAAGAGGCAGACACGGTGACACTTCAGCAAGGCTCAGACACCAGACACACACGTGTGTGAGAATGCCACAGAGTGTGATAACAGCAGAGATGACAGCTCTGAGGTGTCGGGCGTCGGCAGCTAGCTACAGTGCATTCTGAAATATTCAGACCCCTTGACTTTTCCACATTTTGTTACGTTACAGCCTTATTCTAAAATGTATTAAATAGTTTTTTCCCCTTCATCAATCTACACACAATACCCCATAATCACAAAGCAAAAACAAAAAAAAACTGAAATATACCATTTACATAAGTATTCAGACTCTTTACTTTGGCAGCGATTACAGCCTTGAGTCTATTGGGTATGATGCTTGGCACACCTGTATTTGGGGAGGTTCTCTCATTCTTCTCTGCAGATCCTCTCAAGCTCTGTCAGGATGGATGGGGAGTCTTGCTGCACAGCTATTTTCAGGTCTCTCCAGAGATGTTCGATCGGGTTCAAGTCCGGGCTCTGGCTGGGCCACTCAAGGACATTCAGAGACTTGTCCCGAAGCCACTCCTGCATTGTATTGGCTGTGTGCTTAGGGTCATTGTCCTGTTGGAAGGTGAACCTTCGCCCCAGTCTGAGGTCCTGTGCGCTCTGGAGCAGGTTTTCATCAAGGATCTCTCTGTACTTTGCTCCATTCATCTTTCCCTCGATCCTGACTAGTCTCCCAGTCTCTGATGCTGAAAAACATCCCCACAGCATGATGCTGTCACCACCATGCTTCACCGTAGGGATGGTGCCTGGTTTCCCCCAGACATGACGCTTGGCATTCAGGCCAAATGAGTTCAGTCCTGCATTCATCAGACCAGAGAATCTTGTTTAGGTGCCTTTTGGCAAGAAAAAAGCAGGACGTCATGTGCCTTTTACTGAGGAGTGGCTTCCGTCTGGCCACTCTATCATAAAAACCTGATTGGTGGAGTGCTGCAGAGATGGTTGTCCTTCTGGAAGGTTCTCCCATCTCCACAGAGGAACTCTGGAGCTCTGTCAGAGTGACCATCGGGTTCTTGGTCACCTCCCTGACCAAGGCCCTTCTCCCCCGATTGTTCAGTTTGGCCGGGATGCCAGCTCTTCCAAACGTTTTCCATTTAAGAATGATGGCTGCCTCTGTGTTCTTGGGGACCTTCAATGCTGCAGACATTTTTGGTACCCTTCCCCAGATCTGTGCCTCGACACAATCCTGTCTCGGAGCTCTACGGACAATTTCTTCTACCGCATGGCTTGTTTTTAGCTCTGACATGCACTGTCAACAATGGGACCTTATATAGACAGGTGTGTGTGCCTTTCCAAATCATGTCCAAATCACCACAGGTGGACTCCAATGAAGTTGTAGAAACATCTCAAGGATGATCAATTGAAACTATGATGCACCTGAGCTTCATTTTGAGTCTCATAGCAAAGGCTGTAATGTAACAAAATGTGGAAAAAGGGAAGGGGTCTGAACACTTTCCGAATGCACTGTACCTGCCACTGTCACCATCCCTGCATTGTAGCATTAAGGCGGCCATCTTGTTTTTGGAGATACTGGAACAGACAGATATTACTGACAAACATTCTTGAACAATCCACCACTCAATGGTAGAGAATCTAGAACATCTCCTCAGACTTTCTTGAGCTTTTGATTTCCTAAACTAATTCCATAACAACTGGAGTTGAGCTGAGGGGCAATGCCAGCCGGAGCTATAGTCCAACCCAATTCTGTCAATCCGTGTCATACAACCAAAAGTTCACTCCGTATTTCACTCTCTCGCTCCAATTTCTCAGCGCTGTACAGTATACAGTTCTTTGGAGTGATGAGCCAACTGGCCCAGTTTCTGAGAATCCTTTTTTCTTCCAGAAGCCTGGGAGCACTTAAGGAAGGAGAGAGAGAGAGAGAGAGAGAGAGAGAGAGAGAGAGAGAGAGAGAGAGAGAGAGAGAGAGAGAGAGAGAGAGAGAGAGAGAGAGAGAGAGAGAGAGAGAGAGAGAGAGAGAGAGAGAGAGAGAGAGAGAGAGAGAGAGAGAGAGAGAGAGAGAGAGAGAGAGAGAGAGAGAGAGAGAGAGAGACAGAGAGCTCCTTCATTCATGTCAACTAAAACAAGCAGCTCCTCCATCTGCAGCACTTTCAAAATGGGTGATGATGAGGAGCAGTGTGTTTGTCTGTGTTTTTGTGTTCGTGCACATGCGAGCAAGAGAGAGAGGTGTGTGTGCGCACGTGTGTGTGAGTAGTGTGTCCACTGCCCAGGCATATTTATCCTCCTGAGGTCTGCATATGATTGATGGGAGGGGGGGGGGGGGGGATATGGTGGGAGGTGAGGAGACAGAGGGACTGGGGGGTGGGGGGGTGCTCCATCTACAAACGCTCACCAGCAGCGCACGGAAAGACCTGGGGCTACGATGACACCCCCTGAGAACCCCCGTAAACACCCGGCCCCCGACCCTGGAGCCCCAGAAACACTTTACGAGCCCACTGCCAGGGGTTTAGGGGCTGTTCCCCACTTCCCATCACAAACCCAGTCTGCTCTCCCACTGACCATCTATCCAGTCTGACACACAGAGCAGGAAGCAGGAAGCAAGAGGCAGGAGCACCACCATACCTGGGATCAACCAATACCGCCGGGAGAATAGAAAGAGAGGGAGCCGAGGGGAGGGGTACGGGGGAGAGGGACTCTGGTCAGAGGAACGGATTGGACGATTAACTAACTGATGATTATCTTTGAGTGAAGCAGTGGAGGGGTTGGGATGAAGGGATGAAGGGATGGAGGGATGTAACAGATGGAGGGCAGAAGTGGTAAAGGTGATTTAGAGGAAGTGGGGCTGCTCGGTGCCCCTTCCTGCTTGAACTCCTACTAGTTGATTAGATGAGAAAATGACAATGTTTCCTGTTTCTAAATGACCTCTAAAGCCCCAGGGAAAGGATGATGCCTCGGGCTATATAGTGGGATCTGAACAGGGGAAACTAACTGAACTCTATGGTCAAGATGTCAATACCAGGGAAATATACAAGCCAGTTCGATGTACCATTTTTCCAGCAACAGGATATGGAGAAAAAAATGGAGTGATTTTTTTTCTAATGAAAACATCGACTCCAACAGGAGGAAATCCTTTTTGATTTTTATCACTAATAATTGCAGACTCACTTGGACTGGGGAAGGGCCATGTTTGTGAACACTGACCAGGGAATTCCAACACTATGGTCCAGCCAAGCCAAGCACCTCTCCATACAGGCAGCCTGAGTCATGATACTCAGGGTAGGCTACCAGACATTCAAGGCATTTACGACCGTAATCTGACACGGTTCCAAATGTCTAACATTGTGAGTTTGATCAAGGACCACCGTTCTCCCGCTGTAAACCATGAGCCGCAGATAAAACAGCAGTTGAATGAAAGTGGTTGTCAGACAATAAATTACTAATCCATGTATTTGTATTGATGAGTGTGCAGAGACAGAGCCTACCGGTTTCCGTGTTGAACAGCCGTGCACGGCGCGCTCTATGAAACGTAATTGCCGGGCAGTAATTGAATACAATTCTCGGGCGCCACGGTGTGCCCGACGGCGAAGAGGTGAAAACACACCAAACGCCCTTCAGGGACAAAGGTAGGCGATCTATCAAAGTTAAGTTAAAACCAACAAACTAAGTAGCGCACAATCAACCATATTTACACAATAATTCCCCACCTTGACAAGACCCTCCAAGACGTGCGACTGAAAAGATTTAACTGAAAAGATTTAACTCACCCAAATGATATCAAGCATAGGCCTGTGCGATAAAAGCGTGTTGCAAGTAAAATACTATTCTAGGGGTGTGCCTGACATGCAGACACAATGGGATAAAAGCAATTAAATGTATTCGTGTTTATGAAATTATATGATATATATTACTGAGTTACATTTAATCGAAATATTATTTGAAAATATTTTTTTTTTAACGAGTTTCTTGGATTTATAGGCCTTAAACATGCGTCATGTTTTTCGTTAATATGAACACATGTAGCCTGATGCTCAGGTCAACAGAACATTAGTCCATGTGTATTTGAGAACATTGTTAAAAAAAAATGTTGTAGGCCTATTACTAATACAACGTTATTATATAGGTCTATAATAGGTCTATAATAGCTCCAAATTTACTTTCGGAGGGTTTCAAAAACAATCTGAGATCTCTCAAATTCGCAATGTTGCCCACAATTGATGGCGCATGAATCTGCACTGTGGAGAGCACTCACACCTGTGTTGTGTACACGCACACACACACCAACACGCTAGCAAACATTCTTAAAATGAGTGCTCACACGGGAGTGGGTACCGTCATAATGAATAAAAAGCAGTAGGTTATAATCCACATACACGCCATGGAGAAAGTAGCCTAATGAACCTAATGAACGTAATCAAATAATGTTACGGAACATGTTCAAACATCTTGTATGCTCTGTCAAAACCCATTTTCAAACGACGACACATAGTTTAAGATGAGTAGTCTAATGAACAAATACATAACTTAATTATTCCCCATAATTTCCCTCCCAGGAGGGTTTAAGAACGTTAAAATAATACAACATTTGAAAATGTTAAAAATCAATCAATCAATCAACCTACTGAACAGAAAACATACACGTGATCAAATGCATTTATTGATAGGCCTACATCATATATAGTATTTTACCTTTGTATGAAAGTCTGAGTCGGGGTACGTTCATCTTGGTAGCTGAGACAGTTGATAGAAGTAGAGCAACCAGAGTCATCCTGTGGCAGAAAGTTGATAATTCCTTCATGCTTCCTTGGAAATGTCCTTTTGATTGTCGATAGATCTTTGAGTTCTTGGAAATGTTGCAATTCACCTCTGTAACAAACTAATATTTATATTCTAAACGTTTGTATTACTGTATTTTTAAAAAGTGATTCAACTAAATTGTCATAAACGTGAAGGACTCGGTCACTCCTGTATCTGAACTCGCGTAATGGGCTCAGATATTAATAATGGTCTCAACACGCGTTTCCCTCTGAACAGCCTTTGCCCCAGCCCCGGAGTTTTTGTTCATTCTCAGATGTCCGAAGGAGTCCGTTTTTAGACAGGGCTTGGGATAGACCGGATAGACTCACCCCGCCTTTCTCTGGAGGTGCAAGAGAACAGAGCAGCAGCCAGTGGAGGGAAGCGTTTCCAACCAAGCGATCCGCCTCTCACCAGACACGCTCTCAACTGAAAATGCTCCGGAGTCCTCTGTTCGCGCTAGGTGATAAATAAACGTGTTACATTATTTTAGTAGTCGATTGAGATGTAATTGAATGTTGCTTAAAGCCTATGTCTGATTAAGTATTTTAACCTGAAATGGAGTGAAATGAATAGTCTATTTTATCATGGTCTGTGCGCAAAAATAATGGGGCATTACTGGGTCTGTCCGCATCATGGGCGACCTGCCCCTTGAGAGCTATTGTAACGTGTGCAGTACTTTAATTAAATTGAGGGGTACTCCTCCACTCTCCAAATGAGCAGGGGTCTCAGAGGGGTTATGGCTGAGCATTCAAGGTGTCAGGGCAATGAAAATCCACTGCCTTTTGTGAAACTGGTTTCTACCAGGAAAGAGGTTCCCTTCCCTTGTACTTGAATTCAATGGCAGTGGGAGTAGCATTTGCACCTTGATTAAGAGATCAACGCAAAATGGAACCGTTCTTGTCCCCATAACCTAAACATAAATAATGCATTCCAGCGCTGGCTCGGGCCATAGCAACACCTAATTGGAATGGACCAAAGGAACACCCTCTTAACCATAAGGGATCCTACAGCTTTGCAACCTGTTTTGTGTGGTGTTTTGGAACACCTAAGTTCAGCAACAACAAAAAAGTGTGTATGGTTGAATGGGGAATGTACTGTATGATCGAAGGGGGGATATTTGGAGAAATGCCGTTTCTCTTGGACAGAGTTACATTGTTACATTGTTCCAGACGTTTTTCGGGTTAAATGTAAATCCTATAGGAGCTTCTTTGAGATTGCATCACTTTCCCCCAATTATCCAACAGTACTTCAGCTATGATTGAGAATGGCAGAGAGAATGTTGAACTGCTTATATTCAGTGTGTGTGTGTGAGAGAGAGAGAGAGAGAGAGAGAGAGAGAGAGAGAGAGAGAGAGAGAGAGAGAGAGAGAGAGAGAGAGAGAGAGAGAGAGAGAGAGAGAGAGAGAGAGAGAGAGAATGATTTATCACTTGGTCTATTTATGACACTCTCCATGTCCAGTAAGGCCATACCGAGGCCATGTTGACCATGCAGACCATCTGACGGCAGCTATCGTCAGGATCACATGCTATGACACACACAATCTGAAAACAACCACAACGCAATGACAGACACCCTAGTTACGCTGTCCACGATATCTTTTCCCCCCTCACTACCAATGTCCCCTGTAATTGAGAGTAAAATGTTGATGATTCAGAGTTAGTGTGATGTAACGCAGATGTCCACGTAGATGTACTGAGTACTGACCGTTGGCTGCTCTCAGTGAAGGCGGCGTCGCTGTGGCAATAATAACCTAGCTGTCCGCTACCCATGCACGTTCTCCATGGTCCCTGCCCTGCCAGTTAGAGGAGGCAGTGGTGGTGGAGGGGAGCCACAGCCGGTGGCCAGGCCTTGCCTAGGGGCAGTAAGATGGGGTTCATAAATGTTTTATCCCTCTCTGGAGCTGAGCGTGGATGCTGGGATTGGAAGGGAGTGGAGTGGATCGGAGCGGACAGGGGCGACAGGCTGCTTCTCTCCACAGGGACCACTCTGGAATCTATTTCAACAGTCCGCCTTGCCTCAGCCTGCCCCCTGTACGCTCCCAGAGCTGGGGAGGAGAGAGGGATGATGGAAGGTGAAGAGAGGGTTTTGTATTATTAAAACCTGAGAGGAGGTGTGTGCGTGAGCAGGAGTGTGTGTGCGTGCCTGTGTGTGCGTGAGCAGGAGTGTGTGTGCGTGCCTGTGTGTGCGTGAGCAGGAGTGTGTGTGCGTGCCTGTGTGTGGCTACAGTCTGGACAGGAAGGAGAGCTGAGTCACGTTTGGCTGATAGAGACAAAGTACACCTGGTTTTACTACAAACCACTATATACAGTATCATAGTGCAGGTGCAGAGTGGCTAAAGATGTGTCTGGATGTGTTGAGTGAAAATGGCTATAAAATAGAGGAACATACGTGCGTGTACATACACACTGTGATGTGTGTGTAGCTATGTGCATTTCATGAGACAATGTACTTGCCACCCTACCTGTCAGACACCTGGGTTGCCATGGTTACATCAAATCAACTGTATTTACATAGCCCTTCATGCATCAACTGATATCTCAAAGTGCTGTACAGAAACCCAGCCTAAAACCCCAAACATCAGAGGGCCCGACCCCGCCCACTCAGGCTCGTGGAACTGGGCGTGTCACATTTGACCTTTGACTCTTGGGTGTGTCAGGGGGTGCTCATGAGCCCTGTAGTCGCCCCACAGGCCCTCAGTCTAAGCAGACCCTGATTACAGACTGACCTGTGCAGTGACCGCTGACCGGTGCCTTTAAACACAGCAGCATGGAAGGGAGGGAGGGAGGGAGCAGAGGACTGTGGAGTCAATACTACAACTACTGGCCTCACATACATAGTCAGACTGAATAACGCTGTTCATTGATACTCAGTCAAAAACAACACATATCTTGTGTTACAAGAATTAGATCCATGTACTGACCCAAACAAAGAGAGAGAGTCAACTATACATGTAATTTGAACATGCTGCACTGGGCCTGGGAGGTTATTGTTTTTGACTCATCCCAGACTCACAGTTGTGGATTGTGGTTTTGCTTGAATAGAGCAGTCACTGTTATATATATTCTTTCTGGTTGTATTCCCCATTGAGCAACCATTACACTTTTCACTATTGACTCCCCCACTAACATATCCTCCTCCCACTCCCTGTTCTCAAATAAGTCTTGAGCTCTCCCCACTCCCTTTTATATGCACTCCTCCTCAACACTCCCCACCTTCTTCTCTCAACCCTCCACTGAGCTAGAATTTTCCTTATCCCACCATCCCACTCTCGCTCTCTCTCATGTTGCTACTCTCTCTCTCCTTTACTCCCTTGCCTCCCCAATATAATCTACATTCCCCACCTGTGCTCTCAGTAACGTTCAGTACGATAAGGACTTTGAAACAAGCTCTGGAGCTCCTCAGGGATCTATTCTTGGGATCTCTCCAAAACAGCTCTGGAGCTCCTCAGGGATCTATTCCTGGACCTCTCCAAAACAGCTCTGGAGCTCCTCAGGGATCTATTCCTGGACCTCTCCAAAACAGCTCTGGAGCTCCTCAGGGATCTATTCCTGGACCTCTCCAAAACAGCTTTGGAGCTCCTCAGGGATCTATTCCTGGACCTCTCCAAAACAGCTTTGGAGCTCCTCAGGGATCTATCCCTGGATCTCTCCAAAACAGCTCTGGAGCTCCTCAGGGATCTATCCTTGGGGCTCTATAGCCCTCCTGTCCCCTACTCTACGTAGGCTAGGAGCTCTCTGGCTGCTAGCCTACACCGGGGAGGACTGAGGGACGGTTCCCTGGCCCCGGGCCCCAGAGTAGTGCTCCCTCTGTGGGGAGATATGTCAGGATAATCTCCCATCATGATTTCATCACCATCTAAAACATCTGGGAATCTGGCAACCACACCGTTCTGACTCTACCAACAGCAACAGTTACTGAAGATAACCAAAGTAGTGATGATGTGCAACAATAATCTTCATGTTATGTACTGTAGATAATCCATTGCATTTGGCTCAGGGGGGGCAGTGATGCGGATGACGCTGCGCTGTGATTGGTGCCGTATGATAAGTTCACGACCTGAACACAGATGATCAGAGCAGCATCGTCATTGACCGTGACCTATAACCCCTGACCCAGAGATCATGGTGCCCAACGTTTATTTGTTTACCCCCTCCACCCAGAAAGACATTCATCAAGTGTGTCAAAGGGAGGGTGTCAGTGTGTTTGTGTGTGTATGTATCACTCTGCTTCTTTGCTTTGTGAGCCTAGAATGTGTTGTGTGTTGAGTGTCTGTGGTGTATGTCAATATTTACGTCTGTTTCATTTTAGAGTTACACAGGGGTGGTCTAGCAGTGGGTGTGTGTGTGTGTGTGTGTGTGTGTGTGTGTGTGTGTGTGTGTGTGTGTGTGTGTGTGTGTGTGTGTGTGTGTGTGTGTGTGTGTGTGTGTGTGTGTGTGAGTCAGAGCAGTGGATCTTTTGGGAGCCTTCAGGGTTTACAGTTATACAGTTATACAGTAGGAGAAATATAACAGTACCAAAAAGTTGCCCTGACTAATCTGTAACAACCCATTAAGTAGGAGAGGGAACATAAAACCAATCCAAAGCCAAACCATTTTCCTTATAAGTACATGATACCTTCTATCAAATAAAATCTAATTTGTCTCAACAAATGATAATTTTCCGACTTAACATAGCAGAGTGCTGGGTCCAGTCCTTAGAATGAGGTAAACTGGGTTATGTTATGTTGAGTTATGTATGGTAACCCTGCCATGTAATGGTTTTCTTTGAGTGGGTCACTAAAAGACAAAACAGAAAAAGGGAAAATAAGAGTTACCTTGACATTTATGAGACATTACATTTCTTTCCGTAAAGCCCCCCCATCCTTCACCAAAGAGCACAATCATAATAATCACAGTCATAAAACGTGACTGTTTTTCTTACTCTGGAGGAGGTGTAAATATGCCCCTCTTATTTCCCTCATCAGGGGCAAGGACCGCTTGGCATCTCTCCCTTCTGTCCTTAAATACATACCTCTCTCTCTCTCTCTATATATATATATATATATATATACAGTATATACATCTAATATATATATATATATATATATATATATTTCTCTCCTTCCAGACCAGACATTCCCCAGCAGAGCAGTGCCCTTCCCCTGCCGATGCCTGCTCTTCATCTCTCTCTCTCTCGCTCTCCCCCCTCTCCCTCACTCTTTCCAGACTGCCCTAAGTTATAAACACGCATATAAAAAGCTTTCTGCTTCACTGCCGCGCAGTCAAGCGTCTCCCTCTCCCCTTTCCCTTAAAAGTTGGTGCTACTTGGCGGAACGCTGCGGCAGGACTGACCAGCTCAAGCTCATCAGCCTCAATCCAGCCGAGCGGGAGGAGCGAGAGAGAAGGATTCCGGCTCCAAGGAGCTGGCACCGGCTGGCTCTGATTGGCCGATCACAGCAATGCCTAAACACAGACATGTAGCTGCGACCAGTGAGCGTGTCGCTGAAAGGGCGTATTGTTGGGCCTAGATCAGTTAGAGAGATCAAAACCCAACTGGAAACAGAAGGCCATGGGGCTTTCTCCTTTGCCCCTCCACACCCCCTGAGTATTGGCTGGTGTGGGGGTGTGGAGGGGCAAAGGAGAAAGCCCCATGGCCTTCTGTTTCCAGTTGGGTTTTGATCTCCCCACTCCCTCTACACAGTGACATGTTCAAAGGATAATGCCTGTCTATACACCCTGTCTGTACTGATCCTGTAGCCTGTCTGTACTGATCCTGTAGCCTGTCTGTACTGATCCTGTACCCTGTCTGTACTGATCCTGTAGCCTGACTGTACTGATCCTGTAGCCTGTCTGTACTGATCCTGTAGCCTGTCTGTACTGATCCTGTAGCCTGTCTGTACTGCTGATCCTGTACCCTGTCTGTACTGATCCTGTAGCCTGTCTGTACTGATCCTGTAGCCTGACTGTACTGATCCTGTAGCCTGTCTGTACTGATCCTGTCTGTACTGATCCTGTAGCCTGTCTGTACTGATCCTGTACCCGGTCTGTACTGATCCTGTAGCCTGTCTGTACTGATCCTGTAGCCCTGCCTGTACTGATCCTGTAGCCTGTCTGTACTGATCCTGTAGCCCTGTCTGTACTGATCCTGTAGCCTGTCTGTACTGATCCTGTAGCCTGTCTGTACTGATCCTGTAGCCTGTCTGTACTGATCCTGTAGCCTGTCTGTACTGCTGATCCTGTACCCTGTCTGTACTGATCCTGTAGCCTGTCTGTACTGATCCTGTAGCCTGTCTGTACTGATCCTGTAGCCCTGTCTGTACTGATCCTGTAGCCCTGTCTGTACTGATCCTGTGCCCTGTCTGTACTGATCCTGTGCCCTGTCTGTACTGCGTATGATCACACCTCTCCATACAGAGCTAACTTTGATGCAGAGCTGCTTTTGGTGCTTAGATGATTTTATAAACGAAGCCTTCATCCCTGCTCTGTATGCTGCTCAACTCTTCAAACTTTGTTTTGGAGTCTAAACCAAGTTCTAAATGAATTGGATTAGTGGAATATCTGTTCTTTTTGGAGCTTTGGAATTCTGTTTCCTCTCCCCCTTCATCCCTTTCTCCCCCAGGCTGTAGGGAAGTGAAGGGGGGAGTTTATCTCTCTCTCTCTCTCTCTCTCTCTCTCTCTCTCTCTCTCTCTCTCTCTCTCTCTCTCTCTCTCTCTCTCTCTCTCTCTCTCTCTCTCTGTGTGTAGATGGATGGATTGTGGAGTGTGACCAGATCAACGAGGCTGTGCTGATTACGGCTAATCTGTGATTTCCTCCTGCTTGTCAAGTCTCTGCCCCCAGGCCACATCTAAACACTGGGACAACATATCTTTCTCTCTCTGTCTCTGTCTGTCTCTCTCATTCTTTCTCTCTATCTATCTCTTGCAGTGTCTCTCCCTCTCTCCCTCTCTCTCTCTAATGCTCTCTCAGTCTCTATCTCACTCTGTGATCTTCCTTCTATTCCTTTTTCCTCCTTCCATTTCTTCCACTGTTATTAGTCAGTCTCATCCCTTTCCTCCTCCTTATACCAGCACTGTCTGTCTGTCTGTCTATCTGTCTGTCTGTCTGGTCTGCATGCGTTGTGCATATTAACCATGGGAAACACTATGAAACATTGTGAGAGCAGAGAACTGAAAGCAAATTTCTAATTCTTGTTTTCCTTGGTTTTGTTATGTTTTATGTCACTGTCATGTTCATGGAACCATTCCTGGACAATCCTAGCCTTGTGGCATGGGGCATTATCCTGCTGAAAAAATCTATTAGCAGATGGATAAACTGCTGCCATGAAGGGATGCACCTGATTGACAATGATGTTCAGATATCCTGTGGCATTCAAACGTTGCTCCACCTTTTATCAAGGTGCCCAATATGTGCCATGAAAACACACCCCACGCCATCACACCACCACCACCAGCCTGCAATGTTGACACGCTGCATGACGGATGCATGTACTGATGTGCTTTTCTCCATACCCTAGTCCTCCCATCAGCGTGAAACAGCAGGAACCGGGGATTCATCAGACCAGGCAATGTTTTCCCAATTCTCCAGTGTCCAGTGTTTTCACTCGTTAGCCCACCACAACCGCAGTTACTTGTTTTTCTTGCTGAAAAAATGGAACTCTGTAAGGTCATCAGTTGTCATACCCCATTCGTGTCAAGGTACGACTAGTTGTGCACTCTTTTATGAGTCTTTGGGAACCAATGTTGTACTGGACTGTCAGTTGCCTAACTGTAGCCCGTTTGTTGCTCTGCGTAATTCGTGTCAGACTCCTTTGTTCTCTTTCATCAAATAACCAGTTTTCGACCACTGGCCTGCCTTTGGCTTGATGACCTTTGGGTGATGGACCATTCTTGATACACACAGGAGACTGTTGAGCGTGAAGAACCGAGTACCGTTGCAGTTCTTGACACACTCAAACCGGTGCGCCTGGCACCTACTACCATACCCTGTTCAAAGGCACTTAAATATTTTGTCTTGTCCATTCACCCTCTGAATGGCACGCACACACAATCCGTCTCAATTGTCTAACACTTGGATTCAGCTGGTCAGTCTATGTCATGGAAAGAGCCGGTGTTCCTAATGTTTAGTACACTCAGTGTATGTACAGTGCCTTGGGAAAGTATTCAGACCCCTTGACTTTTTCCACATTTTGATAGGTTACAGCCTTATTCTAAAATCGATTAAAGAAGTAAAAATCCTCGGCAATCTACACACAAAACCCAATAATTACAAAGCGAAAAAAGCTTTTAGAAATGTTTGCAAATCTATTAACATTTTAAAACAGAAATACCTTATTTACCAACAGTACCAGTAAAAAGTTCAGACACACCTACTTATTCAAGGGTTTAGTGACGACATCAAAACTATGAAATAACACATATGGAATCATGTAGTAACCAAAAAAGTGTTAAACAAATCAAAATATATTTGATATTTGATATTCTTAAAAGTAGTCACCCTTTGCCATGATGCCAGCTTTGCACACTCTTGGCATTCTCTCAACCAGCTTCATGAGGTAGTCACCTGGAATGCATTTCAGTTAACAGGTGTGCCTTGTTAAAAGTTAATTTATGGAATTTCTTTCCTTCTTAATGCGTTTGAGCCAATCAGTTGTGTTGAGATGTTGGTCAATTTCTTCAAAGATGATCAGGTCTATATAATAACCAAACTTATATATATATTGGTAGTAGAAAGGAAACACAGACTCTTTGTTTAAGTATTCGGATTCTCCTTTAGTAATACAATTGTATGGCAGAAGTTGGTACAGAGTACAGTATATGATAGTTCTCCCCAAGTTCTGCAAGGTGTCTAAGACATCCTGCAACTTATATAGGTATAGGTTCATAATAAGGTGACGTTTCACAACAGATAAGTCTAAGAATCTTCTGCCAGGTGGTGGTTTCCATCAGGCCTGCAGTGGCCTTGTGTTCTCAGAAAACCAGTCATATTCTCAGAACCTCAAACAGTCACGGTGGGGCCCAGACAGGAGGAGTATGAGCGTAGGCGGTTTCCACCTTCTGATAGAGTCTGCAGGGCACATCACTCAAAACAGGTGTTAACACACACACAGAGGTCTCCTGAGAGGAGACCTTACAGTATATCATAACACAATTTATTAACCCTTCAAAAGGTATGAGGCCTTGGTTCATGGAGGGAGGTGTACTGTAATGTCTGCTTCAAACTCACACCCTCAAACACGTAGATCCCCTGAACACAGCTCACTTTCCAGCTCACTCTCCAGATCCCAATCACCTGAATTCTAATCACCTGTTCACACACCTGTATGTCATTATCACACACTATTTAGTTCAGTTCATTGCACCCCATAACTCTGAGGTATTGTTTGTTTTGTGACACACATCTTTTAGAGCCCCATTTTCCCCGTGATTTACTCCTCCCATGTATGATCGTTTTTGCCTGCCTCACTAACGACGCCTTTTGCCTATTCCCTGCCTGTACTTTAGCCTATCGGATTTCCTGTTACCTACCTATTGCCTGATCTCCCGGATGACGTTACTAGCCTGTTCCCTGCCTGTACTGCCCTTTTGGACCCCTGTGTATGACCTTCTGCCTGCCCCTGGACCCAGCTACCTGCTTCCTCCTGTGGTCCTTTGCAATAAACACCTGCTGCGCTTGAAACCAGCTCTCTGTCTCCCCTCGTGTTCATTACAAGAAATGTATTGTGTAGATCCAATATGCCTGTCAGATACTGTAGATTGGAATAGTGTAGGAGAATGTGTTTCTATTTCTATCTCCAACATGCAGTTCCAGATACAACCCTACCATTAGTTGAAGGCAGCCAATCCAATAGTTTCTAAAAAAGTAGTTAAAAAGTAGAGATCTGTGATCAAATAGTTTTAAAACGTAGTCATTTTTGGGGCTGTGTATTCAAATAGTTGTAAAAAGTTGTACTTTTTTGAGATGTGTATTGTAATAGTTTCAGTCACCTCCAAAGTAACATTTTGTACCCCACCCCCCAAAAAAAAATAGTTACTTTCTGTAAAGCATAGTTAAAACTATAGTTATCCCAGTTTCGGTGTGTGTGACTTGCAAATCCTGGGGGGCTTTGCAAGACCCATAGGCCCACTCTCTCTCTCTCTCTGGCACACACACACACACACACACACACACACACACACAGAGCCTTGCAAGACACACACACAGTTTGTGGCTGAAGTGTTTGTGTGTGTCTTGCAAGGCTCTGTGCGGGCGCTCTGCAAGACACAAATACACACGCAGGAGCACCCATTGTGTTCTTGGATTTGGCAGGTAGGCGGGGGTGGGCGAATTTCTAATTGAAAGCAGGCATAGAGATGGCTTTATTGGGCGTGGTGTGGTTTGGTTGTCTGGTTCAGTGTTGGATAGGGATCCAGAGGCTTTGAACTGAGCTTGCTTAGGGGGGTCTGTGGTTGATGCTTATTGGGGAAAGAGGGGCGTAGCAGGGTGACATCTGGAGGGGAAGGAGAGGGGTAAGCACGGTTGGGGATAGGAGACCTGAGGCAGTTGGCATCCATATGACCTAGGGTATATGACCTTATGTAACCTATCCCCCTGTCCTCCCAGTCACCCGTACCTTCCCAACATGACTCTACACCTCTGTGGGGTCTTAAAGGGTCCTGGTTGGCATGAAGAGGGTTAAAGTCCTGGCTAGGATTGATATTTGTCTAGAATGAAAACAGGATTATGGGAGCGCCTGGTCTCCATCAGGAGAGCACAGGGAACAGAGACGGATCACAGGAGGTGCTAGGCCCCTCATAACACCCCCATATTTATACAGTAAAGCACCTTCAATGTGAGCCTGCCAGGGGTCTCTCACCCCACACACAAGGGGCAGGCCGGGGTAAAGCTATAGGAGAATATGGCTGCTGTCCCTGTGTGAGTCATTAGTGCCAAGCTAACCTTTATAAGGGTGAAGGCTAAAAGGGATGGCTGGAGACACATGGGTGGTGCCCCCCCCCCCTGCTAACAGAGTGTTACATTGAGCCATCAGATTTACAACAGCTCCCACTCGTATGACTGCGAGGGCTGGAACCCTGAGAAATATCACACTTACTTATACTGCCATAATTTCCACCTCCTTCTCCCCTCTCCCCTAACCCTCTGCAGTAAACCTTGTTGCCCACATCGTTCAGGTGCGTTTACATCTTGAAAGGAGCAGTAAAGAACGGAGACGTTGGCCACGGAGGGCGTAATTGGATTGGACACACACAGTAAATCGTTGAGGGTTTTCTGAACGTGGGAATAACATTATACGGGGGGGATATACCCGTGTGTTTAGATATATTGGTACCATGCGGAGTGCGGAGGGGACGGCTGGGTGAGGAGGGGGGGGGGGGGAGGGGGAGAGAGAATTTCCCCCCCCTCCGTTCACGCTCTTCATACTCCCTCACAGTGGCTGCCATTCAACACTTCAGCAGCAGGATAAACATTTATGCAGGGCAATATTTTTATGTGCACGGTAATGTCGGGCTGGAAGGGAGTTTATGTGTTTTGTAAATATGTATTTATGATCTGGGAATGGATGGAAAAGTGCCTCTGGTTGGCCATGGACATAGAAGAGATTTTAAGAAAGTGTGTGTGTGTGCGTGCGTGCATGAGTGTGTATGTGTGTGTGTTTCCTATGTATTTCAATTTTTTAGATATATCTTTTTATAAACAAATGTGTACAGCGCCATCGGAAAGTATTCAGACGCCTTGACTTTTTCCACATTTTGTTACGTTACAGCCTATTCTCAAACGTATTAAATTGTTTTTTCCCCCTCACAATCTACACACAATAGCCCATAATGACAAATAAAAAAATAAAATAAAAAATACATTTACATAAGTATTCAGACCCTTTACTCAGTACTTTGTTGAAGCACCTTTAGCAGCGATTACAGCCTTGAGTCTTCTTGGGTATGATGCTACCAGCTTGGCACACATGTATTTGGGGAGTTTCTCTCATTCTTCTCTGCAGATCCTCTCAAGCTCTGTCAGGTTGGATGGGGAGGGTTGCTGCACAGCTATTTTCAGGTCTCTCCAGTTCAATCGGATTCAAGTCCAGGCTCTGGCTGGGTCACTCAAGGACATTCAGAGACTTGTCCCGAAGCCACTCCTGCATTGTCTTGGCTGTGTGCTTGTGGTTGTTGTCCAGTTGGAAGGTGAGCCTTCGCCCCAGTCTGAGGTCCTGAGCGCTCTGGAGCAGGTTTTCATCAAGGATTTCTTTGTAATTTGCTACATTCATCTTTGCCTCAACTAGTCTCCCAGTCCCTGCCGCTGAAAAACATCCCCACAGCATAATGCAGCCACCACCGTGTTCCACAGTAGGGATGGTGCCAGGTTTTTAAATATTTTATTTAACCTTTATTTAACTAGGCAAGTCAGTTAAGAACAAATTCTTATTTACAATGACGGCCTATCCGGGATGACACTGGGCCAATTGTGCACCGCCCTATGGGACTCCCAATCACGGCCAGATGTGATACAGCCTGGATTCGAACCAGGGACTGTAGTGACATCTCTTGCACTGAGATGCAGTGCCTTAGACCTCTGCGTCACACAGAAGCCCATGTTTCCTCCAGATGTGACCAATCTTGGTTTCATCAGATCAGAGAATCTTGTTTCTCATGATCTGAGAGTCCTTTAGGTGCCTTTTGGCAAACCCCAAGCGGGCTGTCATGTGCCTTTTACTGAGGAGTGGCTTACATCTGGCTACTCTACCATAAAGGCCTGATTGGTGTAGTGCTGCAGAGATGGTTGTCCTTCTGTAAGGTTCTCCCATCTCCACAGAGGAAGTCTAGAGCTCTGTCAGAGTAACCATCGGGTTCTTGGTCACCTCCCTGACCAAGGCCCTTCTCCCCCAATTGCTCAGTTTGGCCGGGCGGCCAGCTCTAGGAAGAGTCTTGGAGGGTCAAAGCTTCTTCCATTTAAGAATGAGGGAGGCCACTGTGTTCTTGGGGACCTTCAATGCTGCAGAAATGTTTTGGTACCCTTCCCCAGATCTCTGCCTCGCCACAATCCTATCTCGGAGCTCTCCGGACAATTCCTTCGACTTCATGGCTTGGTTTTTGCTCTGACATGCACTGTCAACTATGGGACCTTATTTAGACAAATTATGTTCAATCAATTGAATTTACCACAGGTGGACTCCAATCAAGTTGTAGAAACATCTCAAGGATGATCAATGGTAATAGGAAGCAACTGAGCTCAATTTCGAGTCTCATAGCAAAGGGTCGGAATCCTTACAGTACCAGTCAAAAGATTGGACACACCTACTCATTCAAGGCTTTTTATTTATATTTACTATTTTCTACATTGTAGAATAATAGTGAAGACATCGAAACTTTGAAATAACACATATGGAATTGTCAAGTTGTCTAGGTGTTATAATTATTTCAGCTCTGCCCAAACTTGAAAACGGCTTGCTCAACCCGTGAAGGATGCAAAGGGACAACTCAATTCCTTTCCAGTATTTTATTATGGTTTTGATGCCATTTGTTGAATATGTTGAAACAGTTGATTTGTTGAATAGAGTAGTTGAATGACAGAGGAATAAGGAATAGGGAATAGGAATAGGAATAGGTTGATAACCTTAAACAGAGAATAAACATGCATTATTTTACACTAAACAATGCATGACACAGCAACAAAGCATGGCTTTGAATAAAGTAAACATTTAAACAATTTAATCTAGCACTTCTAGCAATTACTTCTGCAGTCAGAAAATATCCACAACAAAAGTCACCACTCCTACCAGAGTTAAACATGTAAATTGTGCTAAGCACTGGATGCAACATAATAAATAATTCCAAACATTACATACCAGTTGCGTCTTTAGGGTTGAACAACAAGCTGTGTGTATGTTGAGGACCAAACATTTTATACCCATGCTTATCTGCCAGGTGCGCATGTAAAAGTAGTCCCTCCAGAAATCCTGGCTCAATTTTTTAGTTCCACCCGTGTTTTTGGGTTATCTGCCCTCTTGAGGCCTGGAGTTCTTTAAAGGAAGAGCTGCCATTGTGCTCATGTTTTGAGTGTTCTGCTTTTTGACGCAACACCTCCCACTTGACCTCCTGGTTCTTGAACCCAAGGAGGTCACACGGACCTCGGTGTAGGGGCAGGTTCGATTTCAGCTATCAGGCTCTTCCTTCTTCAACAGGAAGTAAAACAATGATGCGTCTGACATCCCTATGAAGAACTGTAGCAGGTATTTTAGTTGAGAGTTTCTTTGACTTCTCTTGAGCAGGCTTCACAGTTGGGACTGGGTAGCTGGGAAAAGTTCTGACATGCACATCTCTGACGATGCCCTTCTTGTCAATGTTGACACTGATGACTCTGGCTAGTTTGTAGTGACCCCTCCAGGCATTTTGGTCAGCCAGCCAGACAACATCTCCAACAGCCACATTCCTATGTGTTTTGTGCCATTTACTCCTCACGAATAGATTGGGCCCAGCTAACTGACTCCACTTCCTCCAGAACCGGTCAACTTCTGTTTGGATAGCTCTCAATCTTTTGTATGGGTAGCTTTCAAAATCAAAGCATCCAAGATCTCCTCTGGGTCCAATCCGTCCAAGCAGAAGGGAATTTGGGCTGATGTCTTCTATGCAGTCCTCCCGGCTTTGAGTTCTTGCACCTATGGGCCTCTCATTGGCAAGGTTAGCAGCCGTGTAGAGAAATGTTTGAAACTCACTCCATGTGAAGAGTCCTTCTCCTCCCAGGTTGTGCAAAGCCCGCTTCACAGTACGAACAGCTGCTTCTGCAGCTCCATTCCTGTGAGGGGAGTCTGCTGGGTGGATTTTCCAGCTCCATTCTGTCCCATGCTTGGAAGCTTAATTTTCAAGCTCAGATTTACTTAGTTGATCCAAGAAGAGGTAGAGTTCTTTGAGGGCAGGTCTGGCACCCACAAAGTTCTTTCCAGGATCTGACCACAATTTCTTTGGGTGCCCTCTCAGTGCCGTGAATCTTTGGTAAGCCAGTAGGAAGCCTTCAGTCGACTGGTCACTGACAACATCTGTGTGTATAGCTCTGGATACCATGCAACAGAAGACAATACCCCACACCTTGAGCTTGGTTTTCTTTTTCACCTTGTCCTTGACTTCATACGGTCCAAATAAGTCCACTGTTGTGTACTCAAATGGTCTGGCTGGTGTTATCCGCTCGGATGGAAGGTCACTCATGATCTGTTGGCACTTTCTGGCCCTGGCCTTTCTGCACACCACACAGTTGTCAACACTCTTTTTAGCCAGCTTCCGGCCTTTTATCACCCAGGCTTTCTTCCTCATCCGGAGGAGTGTGCCTGCTATTTCTTCATGGTTTGCACCATGGGCCTCTTGAGCTAGGAGAGTGGATATCCATGCCTCATATGGTAGAATTGGTACGGCAGTTTCGTCCTCATCAAAGATCTGGAACCTTCCTCCACAAACTAAGAGCCCAGTCTCTTCATCTCTGTAAACAGCGAGTCTGTTGAGAGTGGTGTCTTGAAAGGTTATACCTTCTTGAGCTGCAAGGAACAAGTCTCTTAGTGCATCTTCACACTCCCCGACAGTGAGTACAGCTTGCTTGGCTCTGGACCTCCAGTTTGTTGAAAGAGCATCCTCCCACTTTGGTTTATCTGAGGCTGAATTCTTGGTCAACATTTCTTTCCATCTCGTTGCAGCTCTCCAAACCCAGGCAATGACTCGGATCAGCCTGGTCAGACTGCTGAATTTCCTGATGTCAATCAGTTTGGTTACCGCAGAGCCGGCTGGTGATCTTCGGATCCGAGTCTTGGGTTCATCTGGGTTATTTCGCTGTGCATCACTCTGGTTTCTCTTGACCTGCGCTCTGGTCAGTGCTGCCGAGAAAGCTTTCCTTCGAAGTTTGTTTATGCCTTCCTTGGCATACGCCGCGATTTCTTTGGCTGACTTATGTGGCCACTCTTTTACAGGTTGCCTCAGGAATGCTGGTCCATCCTGCCACATGGAATCTTCCTGGAGGTCTTCTGGGGCTGCCCCTCTTGTTATGATGTCAGCACTGTTCAGGCCTACTGGGATCCACCACCAGTCTTCTACGGATGTGGATTTCTGGATCTCTCCAACTCTATTCGCAAAGAAAGTTAGATATCCATAGCTGTCTCTCTGGATTGCTCCCAACACAGTTTGACTGTCCAGTAGATGGAGCCATCGTTCAATTTCTATTCGACTGTGCTTTTCAACGTACTTTCGAAGTCGTGCTGCATAGACAGCACCGCAGATTTCAGCTTTTACTGGTTCTCCCTTTTGGTCCAATGGTGTGAGCTTTGCTTTGGATTCAACCAGTCTGACTTTGATGCCTTGCTGGGTCTCCCATCTTAAGTACACTACGGCTCCATAGCTCTTGTCACTTCCATCAGAGAATGTTATTCCCCAAGGTTTTCCAATCCAGTTGACTGGTGTGAGGCTTCTGTGAAAGGTGATTTGGCCAAGACGTGTGTATTCCTCAAAGAATTGGATGGCTTCTTCCCTCAAATTTTCAGACAAAGGTTTGTCCCAAGTGTCTCGGGTCAGAGTTTTGCCTCCAGCTTCCTGAAACGCCTTTCTGACAAGAATGGCGCCCTTTTGTTTGGCAGGTGTGACGAGGCCTATTGGGTCATACAGGCTAGCTACCTGGCTCAGCAGTTCTCTTCTCGTCATTGGGTTTGGAGTTTTCCCTCACCTCTTCATCAAGGAGATTTTGGCCGACTCTCATTTTCCCTTTCCTCTTTGAGAAATTGATTGAAGTCATGAGGTACAGTTTATCCTCCTCAACAAGGTATCCAACTCCAAGGGCTTTATTGTCTCCTTCCCTCATTTGGTTTGGGAGAATGAGTGCTGTGCTTGACTGCGCTCCTTGTTCTCCTGGTACGATCTCCTGCCTCCCACTTTGATCTGTCCGGACCCAGGGCTTGAGGACAAAGCCGCCTGCCTTCAGGATCTCTTCAACCCTTTTGGTGTTCTGGTCCAGCTTTTGCAAGTCATTATGGGAAGTCAGGATGTCATCGACATAGGTATCCTCTTCAAGGATCCTACGTTCCTCCTCCAGGTGAGCAAACATGGGCAGTTTGCTTGTCTCTCTCATAGCCAATTGCGCAATGCACCCTGCTGGTCGATCGCCAATGTTGACTCTGGTGATCGCATACTCTTCAATCTCTTCCTCCTCAGTGTCTCTCCAGAGAAATCTGTGGAGATGCATCTCCAGGTCTTCCAACCACACAGAATTGTACATTTTCTTAATGTTGCCGAGGGCAGCATGGACGCCTCTCCTGAACCTGAGTAGTACTGCTCGGATGGGATTGAGGACATCAGGCCCTTTCAGCAGAAGGTCATTCATGCTGACCCCTCTAAACTTCTGGCTGCTGTTCCATACCAGTCGCACAGGTGTTGTGAGAGAGTGCGGGTTTGCCGCCAAGTAGCTGACATACCATACTGGCCCCTTCCAGCTGGCAATGAGCTCTTTGGTGAGTTTCTTTGCTGCTCTTCTCTCCACCATTTCATGGACTTGAGCTGTGTATGCTATTCTCCACTCTGGCTCCTTTTTGAGTTGCTTTTCTGTTCTCAAGAAGGTGGCTCCCACACCACTCCTGTTGTCAGGAAGGGAACTTGGATCTTGAATCCAGGGGTATTTTGTGTCCCAGTGGGGTTCATCACTGTGAGCATCTGCTTTGATGTAGGTGAGGCCTTTCCTTATGATCTCCAGCTCTCTTTCCTCACTCAGAGTCATTTCCTTGCCTCCTGTTTGACAGTTTCCACACCGGCATCCTCCACACTTTGGGTCGCAAGCTGCTCCAATGCTGTCCCATTTCCACCAATCCAAGAACTCTCTGCGAGCAACTGTGCCTTTGGTTTCAGCTGTGAACAGCTTAGCTATCTCTTGATATTTGACAGCGGTTGCTCTCATGGATCGAGCAAAGTGTGTTTCAGACCTGTGTGCGGCTATATCCACTTCTTCAAACAGATCTGGATGTGCTCCACCAACAGTCTTTCCTAGCGGGCCTTCCCACAAGACAAGGTCTCCAATCACCTTCACTCTTTGCGGAGCAAGTCTTCCTTCGCGGTGGCTTATCAGTAGCTCAATACTCTCCGGTCTACTCAGATCTCCTAGATTGACTTCTGGGAAGAACTTCTTGAGTTGCTCAGGTTTGATGACTCTGTGGATGTTGGCAATTTCATTCAAACCATAGCAGATAAGCTCATGAGCTCTTTCCGTGCCTATGGGCGTTTTGACCCTCACTCTGAGGAGATATCTTCTGGTTCTAACCTTCATGGCCATTCCTCCGACTCCATGAACGACTAAAGTGATGTTTTCACTTCGAAGATTTAATCTTCTGGCAGCTCTGTGAGTGATGTAGTTTGTGTCCGATGCCAAGTCGATCAGGGTTCCAATTTTTTGTCCTGCATTGGCAGTTACCTTGAGCAGCATTAGAATAACTGGCAATTCTTCTACTGCACTTGACTCAGTCACTCCCAGCTGATTCTTTTCGACACAGTTTGTTTTCGCAGTGATGTTGGTGAATGCTTTCTTGAATTTCTCTGCCATCTCTGGGGAGAGCTTAGATACCAATTCCTCCTGCTCCTCTGTAAGCATATACCTTCTCACATTGGATTGTCTTCTGTCTGAGTCCCTCTTAAAATCTCCCTTCAGACAAAGAAAGAAATGATGGTCTTTCTTACAGTCTCTCTTCCTGCACAGGTAAGTGTCTTTGCATTTATCATCTTCTCCATGACAGACCAAGCACCTCTTGCAGGCCCCCAGCTTTTCTACAGCATCCACCCTTTCCACAGGCTTCAGTTCTTTGAAACGCTTGCAAAAGAAGATCTTTTCTCTATGCTTTTCATCTCCACAGACAACACAGCCGCCTTTCCTTGTAGAACGTGTGGACGCATATTTCCTCTCCACACAAGCATATTTCTTTTCTGGCTTTTCACTCACTCCCAGCTGCTCTAATTTTTCAAGAATTTCCTCCTGTGTTTTCAGGAATTTAAGAAGGTTTTCAAAGTGATTGTCCGGCGTGACATTATTCCTTGGGTTAACCATGAAGACAAGCCAATCTCGCTTGATGTTGTCAGGTAACTTGCTTTCTATGGATTTGATCACTAGAGGGTTGTTGATGGCTCCTGTGCCTCCAAGCTCTGTGAGATCATCCAGTGCCTTCTCTATAGTTTGGATCATGTCGATAACTTTCCTTGGCTGATTTGCTCTTAAAGCAGGAATCTTCTCCAGATCCTCAATTATCTCCAAGGCAATTGTAGACTTGTTTCCATACCTGTTCTCAAGCACCCTGAACATGTCCTCAGCAGTATTGTAAGTAGACAAACGGAGGTCTCTGCACATTCTCTCATCTACACTGTCAAGGAGTTGGATCTTCTTTACTTCGACTGAGCCTGTTGGTTCCCCCTGCTTCTGTAGACTCTCCCAGTCTCTCCTCCATCGATGGAAATTCCTTTTATACCCACTAAACCTGGGTAAACAGGTTGGTTTTATTCTCAGTGTCGGCTGTGGAGCTGGCACGGGCATCTGCGGCACTCTCCCTCTGTCTTTATCCTCTTCTGCAATTCTTTGCGCTGTGAGAAATCCTGCCCTCCTTGCTTCAAGGTTGTTTCTGAATGCTTTCAGATCCTTTACTCTGGCTTCCAGCCATTCTTTTTCTGCTACTGGAATCCACATCTCCCACTCTGCTAGGCTTGTGATTGCATCTTGGACTTGTGCCTTTGCACCACCCCACCGTAGCTCGAAGCCATCTCTATTTACAGCAATAACAGGTATTTGAGCAACTCCATCACAGGCGGTCTCAGCTTCTTTGATTGCAGACTTCACCTCGTTCTCCCCGTATCTAGGCCATAGGTTGGACTGGATCATCCCCCTGACCTCATCCAATCGTACTTCGCATTCTTGGAATGTCTTCTCAAGTTCAGTCTGCTGCTGCTTGCTCAGGTCAGCTTCTTCACCCTCATCGGTTTCAGCTTCAATGTCTGCCAGAAGTCCAGCCCTGTATCCATCATTTGTCTCACTGACCTTCCTTGCCTCCGACGTGAGCTTCTTGAACTCCTCCCGCAGTTCGCTCTTAGTCATGTGTTTTGCACCTCTGCTAAGGAAGTTTGCTTGCTTGGTAAAAGCACTCTTAGCCAAAGTTCTTTCTTGCTTCAGCTCCTTCACTGTTTTCCCAAGAGTTTCCTCCGCCATTTTGAGATGTAAACCAATCCTCCTCTCTGCGACGACAGCTTTCCTGACTTCAGGCCGTTAATCCTTTTGTCTTCACTGCCACGCTGGTTATCAACTGTCAAGTTGTCTAGGTGTTATAATTATTTCAGCTCTGCCCAAACTTGAAAACGGCTTGCTCAACCCGTGAAGGATGCAAAGGGACAACTCAATTCCTTTCCAGTATTTTATTATGGTTTTGATGCCATTTGTTGAATATGTTGAAACAGTTGATTTGTTGAATAGAGTAGTTGAATGACAGAGGAATAAGGAATAGGGAATAGGAATAGGAATAGCAATAGGTTGATAACCTTAAAACAGAGAATAAACATGCATTATTTTACACTAAACAATGAATGACACAGCAACAAAGCATGGCTTTGAATAAAGTAAACATTTAAACAATTTAATCTAGCACTTCTAGCAATTACTTCTGCAGTCAGAAAATATCCACAACAAAAGTCACCACTCCTACCAGAGTTAAACATGTAAATTGTGCTAAGCACTGGATGCAACATAATAAATAATTCCAAACATTACATACCAGTTGCGTCTTTAGGGTTGAACAATGAGCTGTGTGTATGTTGAGGACCAAACATTTTATACCCATGCTTATCTGCCAGGTGCGCATGTAAAAGTAGTCCCTCCAGAAATCCTGGCTCAATTTTTTAGTTCCACCCGTGTTTTTGGGTTATCTGCCCTCTTGAGGCCTGGAGTTCTTTAAAGGAAGAGCTGCCATTGTGCTCATGTTTTGAGTGTTCTGTTTTTTGACGGGCTGTCATGTGGGCTGTCATGCGGGCTGTCATGTGCCTTTTACTGAGGAGTGGCTTACGTCTGGCTACTCTACCATAAAGGCCTGATTGGTGTAGTGCTGCAGAGATGGTTGTCCTTCTGTAAGGTTCTCCCATCTCCACAGAGGAAGTCTAGAGCTCTGTCAGAGTAACCATCGGGTTCTTGGTCACCTCCCTGACCAAGGCCCTTCTCCCCCAATTGCTCAGTTTGGCCGGGCGGCCAGCTCTAGGAAGAGTCTTGGAGGGTCAAAGCTTCTTCCATTTAAGAATGAGGGAGGCCACTGTGTTCTTGGGGACCTTCAATGCTGCAGAAATGTTTTGGTACCCTTCCCCAGATCTCTGCCTCGCCACAATCCTATCTCGGAGCTCTCCGGACAATTCCTTCGACTTCATGGCTTGGTTTTTGCTCTGACATGCACTGTCAACTATGGGACCTTATTTAGACAAATTATGTTCAATCAATTGAATTTACCACAGGTGGACTCCAATCAAGTTGTAGAAACATCTCAAGGATGATCAATGGTAAAAGGAAGCAACTGAGCTCAATTTCGAGTCTCATAGCAAAGGGTCGGAATCCTTACAGTACCAGTCAAAAGATTGGACACACCTACTCATTCAAGGCTTTTTATTTATATTTACTATTTTCTACATTGTAGAATAATAGTGAAGACATCGAAACTTTGAAATAACACATATGGAATCATGTAGTAACCAAAGAACTGTTAAACAAATCTAAATATATTTTAGTTTTTAGATTCTTCACAGTAGCCACCCTTTCCTTTGATGACAGCTTTGCACACTCTTGGCATTCTCTCAACCAGCTTCATGTGGAATGCTTTTCCAACAGTCTTGAAGGAGTTCCCATATATGCTGAGCACTTGTTGGCTGCTTTTCCTTCACTCCGCGGTCCAACTCATCCCAAACCATCTCAATTGGGTTGAGGTCGGGTGATTGTAGAGGCCAGGTCATCTGATGCAGCGCTCCATCACTCTCCTTCTTTGTCAAATAGCCCTTACACAGCCTGGAGGTGTGTTTTGGGTCATTGTCCTGTTGAAAACAAATGATAGTCCCACTACGCGCAAACCAGATGGGATGGTGTATTGCTGCATAATGCTGTGGTTGCCATGCTGGTGTCGCCAGCAAAGCACCCACACACCTCACACCTCCTCCTCCATGCTTCACGGTGGGAACCACACATGCGGAGACAATCCGTTCACCTACTCCGCATCTCACAAAGACAGGGCGGTTGGAACCAAAAATCTCAAATTTGGACTCATCAGACCAAAGGACAGATTTCCACCGGTCTAATATCCATTGCTCGTGTTTCTTGACCCAAGCAATCTCTTCTTATTATTGGTGTCCTTTAGTAGTGGTTTCTTTGCAGCAATTCGACCATGAAGGCCTGATTCACGAATGATGGAGGCCACTGTGTTCTTGGGGACCTTCAATGCTGCAGACATTTTTTGGAACCCCTCCCCAGATCTGTGCCTCGACACAATCCTGTCTCGGCACTCTACGGACAATTCCTTCGACCTCATGGCTTGGTTTTTGCTCTGACATGCACTGTCAACTGTGGGACCTTATATAGACAGGTGTGTGTCTTTCCAAATCATGTCCAATCAATTGAATTTACCACAGGTGGACTCCAATCAAGTGGTAGAAACATCTCAAGGATGATACATGGAAACAGGATGCACCTGAGCTCAATTTCGAGTCTCATAGTAAAGGGTCTGAATACTTATGTACATAACGTATTTCTGTTTGTTATCTTTCATAAATGTGCAAACATTTCTAAAAACCTGTTTTAGCTTTTGTCATTATGGGGTGTTGTGTGTTGATTGATGAGGATTATTTGATACATTTTAGAATAAGGTTGTAACATAACAACATGTGGAGTAAGTCAAGGGGTCTGAATACTTTCCAAAGGCACTGTATACTGTATTCTATTCTACTGTATTTTAGTCAATGCCACTCTGACATTGCTCGTCTTAATATTTATATCTTTGTTAGTTCCATTCCTTTACTTTTAGATTTGTGTGTATTGTTGTGAATTGTTAGATACTACCGCACTTTTGGAGCTAGGAACACAAGCATTTTGCTCCCCCTACAATAACATCTACTAAATATGTGTATGTGACAAATAAAATTTGATTTGATTTGATGCCGCTGTGAAAGGTCGAAAGCTGCAATTGATACCTGAAAATTCTGCAGAAAAATGAAAAGCCATTTTCAAACATTGCAAACAGTTGGATGCTTAGCAAAAACAACTTTGAACCTCTTTGTCCATCTAAGGGCAAGTGTTCTTGTTTCAAACACACACTATACCATTTTAAAGGGATAGTTTACTCGAAAGGCAAACTAACATGATTTTCCACCTACCTTGGCTGTAGTTTATTCAAGAAAGCAGTTTTGAAATATTTAGTTTCCTTTCGACACTTAGTAGCCATATTTTGTTACTGTTAGCATTACAATTATGGCCAGGCACCACAGGCTGAAATTACATTTTTGACACTACCTATCAATTTTGAGATTTGTTGATATTTTGGTCTATTAATATTAGTTATTTCTAAAAGTTAACATAAAAATGTCAAAACCTTGATGAAAATGTATATTTTCTTCAGTTTATCATACTAGCATTAACATTTTTATGAATTTTAACCACTTTAAAATGGACATAAATCAATAATTTCAAAGCTCAATTCAGTATATTTCTTTAACTGCCATTTCCCAAAGGTGCCACATGCCAACTCCTTTTTCTCAGCTTCAGAAGCATCTGTGTAACAGTATAGCTTCCGTCCCTCTCCTCGCCCCTACCTGGGCTCGAACCAGGGACCCTCTGCACACGTCAACAACTGCCTCCCACGAAACATCATTACCCATCGCTCCACAAAAGCCCTTGCAGAGCAAGGGGATCAACTACTTCAAGGTCTCAGAGCGAGTGACATCACCGATTGAAATGCTATTAGCGCTCACCCCGCTAACTAGCTAGCCATTTCACATCTGCATTCACCACATTTTGTGTGGTTATCCTCAAATATATTCTCCAGACTTTTTGGGAATTGTTGATATGCTGTCCAATTTTTTTATGCTGGAAATGTTTTATTCTACATACCATTTTATTTGGAAAAATGCACCAAACATTCATTTTACGTACTTGTCTTTAGCATTTTACAGATAGAAAGATTAAAATAGTTTTCTATCCATAATCTACTCTGGAAGTCCGGGTCCTGGAGTATCTTAACAAAATAAAATAAAAATATTTAGGCTGATTTCATCCAGTGTCCAGAAAAATAACTTTCAGTCGTATGCTAATGATGTGCATTTTTAATTAGATATTGGCTCATTTGCATATTTCAATAAAATATTTCAGAAACATTTTAAAACAAAAAGTATTTTATTTGTATCTGCATGCAACTGGTAAAAGTTAATTGTGATATGATTAAGATAAAAACATTTCCCTATTAGGGTGTGGTGCCTGGCCTTAAACTGTTTGTGTGCGTGCCTGTGTAATAAAACTTTTGGAGGAATATTTTAATAGCATGTTGTGACATAATACTTTGATCATTGCATTTTAACTGCATAGCAATGAGCTGAGAGTTTTTGTAACCACTGTTCACAAGAGGAATAGTGACTGTTCCTTATTCCACTTATGTAATATATACAGTATATATATATATTAATTTAACCTTTATTTAACTAGGCAAGTCAGTTAAGAACAAATTCTTATTTACAATGATGGCCTACACCGGCCAAACCCGGACGAGGCTGGGCCAATTGTGCGCCACCCTATGGGACTCCCAATCCCGGACGGTTGTGATACAGCCTGGAATCGAACCAGTGTCTGTAGTGACGTCTCTAGCACTGAGATGCAGTGCCTTAGATCGCTGCGCCACTCGGGAGCCGAGTGAGCCATTATTATGTGCTTATAAAGCAATTTCCAAAGTCCTATGTAACAACAATGTTGTTATTGTAATAATCACAAAGTTACTACTGTAAACTTGATGTAAAGTGTTACTGTATTGCCATACGTCTCACTCGTTATGAAAATAGTGAGTGAGACATTTTGGAGGAACAAAAGTGGTCTACTTTAATGTTGTGGTGAGTCCATGTCCCTCATGTATTTCATTCTAGGCTATATGCAATATTAAGATTCATTTCTAAGAGCCCTCCAAACCGTGTGCTTATGATCATGCATTTAGACCAATTCAACTAACTGTTGTAATTTCTGGTTCTTCATCAAATATGCCATCAAATACAATTTTTTTTGTTTTCAAATACCTTCAAATATTATTAGGTTTTCTGCGAGGTATTCAAAATACTTTCAGATATATATTTTTTTCTGGGACTTTTATTTGTATATCAAAGAAAATAGTTACATTTTAGTTTAAACTCTATATAAACTATATTAGATTACTTTGAGTATTTGAAAAGTTGGTATTTTCAAATAAACCACAAAATACAACTATTTTCTGCCCAGGTCTGACACACACACACACACGCCCCAGGCTAATTTCCCATTTCCATGTGGCGCCTAAACCTAATCCTCCAGTGTGACTCAACCAAAATGGGTCCCAGAGGTCTACCCCCCCGCCTCCTCACCAACTCTACCCAAACAATATACAGAAATACATATACAGTTGAAGTCAGAAGTGTACATACACCTTAGCCAAATACATTTAAACTCAGTTTTTCACAATTCCTGACATTTAATCCTAGTAAAAATTCCCTGTTTTACGTCAGTTAGGATCATCCCTTTATTTTAAGAATTGGAAATGTCAGAATAACAGTAAAGAGAATTATTTATTTCAGCTTTTATTTCTTTCATCACATTCCCAGTGGGTCAGAAGTTTACATACACTCAATTAGTATTTGGTAGCATTGCCTTTAAATTGTTGAACTTCGGTCGAACGTGTTGGGTAGCCTTCCACAAGCTTCCCACAATAAGTTGGGTGAATTTTTGGCCCATTCCTCCTGACAGAGCTGGTGTAACTGAGTCAGGTTTGTAGGCCTCCTTGCTCACACACGCTTTTTCAGTTCTACCCACACATTTTCTATAGGATTGAGGTCAGGGCTTTGTGATGGCCACTCCAATACCTTGACTTTGTTGTCCTTAAGCCATTTTGCCAAAACTTTGGAAGTATGCTTGGCGTCATTGTCCATTTGGAAGACCCATTTTCGACCAAACTTTAACTTCTTGACTGATGTCTTGAGATGTTGCTTCAATATATCCACATAATTTTCCTGCCTCATGATGCCATCTATTTTGTGAAGTGCACCAGTCCCTCCTGCAGCAAAGCACCCCCACAACATGATGCTGCCACCCACATGATTCACGTTTGGGATGGTGTTTTTCAGCTTGCATGCATCCCCCTTTTTCCTCCAAACATAACAATGGTCATTATGGCCAAACAGTTCTATTTTTGTTTTATCAGACCAGAGGACATTTCTGAAAATGAAAAATGAGTTTTAATGACTCCAACCTAAGTGTATGTAAATTCCCGACTTCAACTGTATATAACAATATGTGTGTTTATCTGTGTGTAAGTGTGTGTGCATACACATGTGTACAAGTATCTAGATATGTTTTGATTCAGTGTGCATGTGTACAGTTGAAGTCGGAAGTTTACATACACTTAGGTTGGAGTCATTAAAACTTGTTTTTTAACTGTAAATTATAATTAATTATATAGACAAAAATGCTAAATGTTTACACATATACTCACAGGTAGGTCTCATTGGTAGCACTGTTGCTCCTAATTTAGAAAAGTTAGGAGCATGTCAAGGTGGGTGTAGCTGGTGTATGGAAGTCAGGCGCAGGAGAGCAGAGATGAGTGGTCAAAGCACTGTACTTAAGCAATGATATGAACAGAACGCAACCGCGTCACAAAACAAATGCCCAAAGAACAAGTAAGGCAGCACAAAATACAAAACCCAAGAACAAAGTACCGGCTGCCACAAAGCACGGGTATAACACAAAACCCGGTGCAAACCAGCCGGAAGCTGCCAACCTCGACAATAAACAATACCTCACACAGACATGGAGGGAACAGAGGGCTAAATACACATAGTAATGATGATGAAAACCAGGTGTGCAGGAAAACAAGACAAAACAAATGGAAAGTGAAAGGTGGAGTGGCGATGGCTAGAAGACCGTTGACGTCGACCGCCGAACGCCGCCCGAACAAGGAGAGGGACCGACTTCGGGAGAAGTCGTGACAGAGCACCACATCACATTTAGGAGCAATGGATTTTTAAATTGATTGAGATGAAACCTATATTGGGCCTATATGAATCATACTTACTTTTGAAGCGACTCTCCTGAAGAAGATATTGCTTGTCCTTTCTTTCTGTGTCACCAAAAGTTTGCTTATACTGTTAAAGTTACCAGGTTGTTCATAGAACAAGGTTGTTCGTAGAGCAGCACAATATGGGCAAAAAAATCGAACTGCAATTTTCCCACCCAAGTATTGTGATTTGACTTGTGATGTAGATCAAAAGACTTGGGTGAACAGTTTGAATCATACAAATAAAATAATTATTCTAATTCTATGGCTGGTGTTGTTTTTCATGACAAGAAATGAAAAAGCCAGGTAGGAGCTATGGCAGGGTAGGAACCAAAGTGTTGGTCAGTGTTTCCCAGGGGACCCTAATCACATTTGAATAGATTTATAGATAGTTGCATTTCCACAACGATTTTAGAATAGGCTCTCTGATTCAGAACATACCGTTGCACAAACAACATGCTTATCTGTACACCACCACTGGTAGCAACCTGTATTAGAGCTAACATTTGATTTGCCCTAGGTAGTGTATTTAGCTAAATGGCATTTAGCTAGCCAGCTAGCTAGTTAGCTATTAGCATTAGCGATTAACATTATTTTAGTCACATGCCAGCTTCTTTAGACTAACTAACTTGCGTTTTGCAGAGAACAAGATACACAAACTGATAGTATAATTGAGAAAACATGTGGATTCATATTTAGATGCAATGTGGAAAGCAGCATCGTTCTTGCTTTGGAAGAATATATGTTGAATGCATGGGGCAGCAGGTAGCCTACCGGTTAAGAGCGAATCCCCAAGCCGTCTAAGTGAAAAATCCATCCTTGAGCCTAAACCTAATTGCTCCTGTAAATCGCTCTGGATAAGAGCGTCTGCTAAATGACTAAAATGTAAATGCATGAATTGACAGCATGCTGAGAGAATTAACAGCACGGAGGAACTGTGTGCTGCCTGCTTGGTGTGTGTGGCCTGGGAACTGGATGCAAGAGGCAGCCTGTCTTGTTTGAGTAGTGTGGAAAAATATTGTTACGCATTTAAGTTTTCATTGGATTTTCTTCTAGTGCTCAGAAAAATAAAACCCCAGGCCGCACAGCAAAATATTTCTGCTCATTTTAGAGCCTTGCTCACAGGACAAAATCAATCAAATGTAGTGGATACCACTTTAAATGTCAACGAGCATGACCTCTTAGTGGGCAGATTACTCATAATAAGATATAATTGTGTCTTTTGTTGTGTGAGGATGAAACAATCCATCTCACCTCCCTTAGCGTTAAGCGTTGATTAGCCTACAGAGGCAGCTCTGTATAGAGACCGTAGCAGCAGCAGGCCCCAGCCTGGCCTTGGTCAACACACCAGCCTTTCCCACACACTCTACCCAGCCCAGGGCCCAGACTCCCCAGGGAGCCACAGATTAGCCCTGGCCAAAAACCACTAATCCCATCATATACTTCCACACACATACCTCCACCCCACCCCAACCCAGCCCAGCCTAACCAAGCCTCAGCCACCCCAGCCATAGGCCAGCCAGGCCCTCTCCTCTCCTCACTGACTGCCTGGCTACGTACATACAGGCTCATTGCAAACAGTCACTGAGGGGGAGAGGTGAAGAGGTCTGCCTGCTTTTAACCGCACAAGTCCATATCCAGCATTGTAGCATTTGTACTGCCCATTTTAACTACTGGTTGGTTTAAATAGGGTTTGAATTGGGAAAACTTGGGGAAACTCTTGGAGAGAAATCATGTTGAAGTGGTATTGAAGCTGAGCAGTCTTGTGAGTCGTTTCTTTTGTGAAATACAACAGGTTGGTGGCTATGGAGCCATACCTTTATCACAAGTATCTGATAATTTCACAGCCAGTTGAGCGGCAACTAAGAGGGGTCAAGGGGTCAGGGGTTAAAACCACAGAACCTCCTACTGGTGTATTGTGTTACCTGGGGCTGAGGGACGCAGGTCAGGGCTAGAGCTGGTGTAATCCTAGTGAGTGTTCTATGGAGAGAGAGAGAGCAGGGGGGGTGTCTCAGCCACATCAATGGAGCTCCACAATCACTCTCTTTCCACCAACTTAATATCCTGTGTGGCATTACATTGTTGGGTCAGGCCACCATTCTTACGCTCCTTTCTTTTCTCTCTCCCTCTGTTTTCAATAGCTCTTCTGTGCGTCCACTCTCCATCAATAATCCACCACTCTAAACCTCTGTTCTCCCCAGAGGGCATTCAAAAAGTCCCCCAAAACCAAACTAAAAGCAGATTATGATTCTTGGTTAAAACCCGGACTATGAGGAATGAGGAGAGCGAGAGCCATTCCACATATACGGATGACTATTTCCCCCCTAAAGAAAGCAAGGATCCACTCCATCTTTTGAGATGACTATTTCGGACAATGGACAGAAACAGTCCACCCTCAGGGTTTACCATCTTGCTTCAAGATTATCATACCACCTTCAAACTAGACAATGTAGGGGGGACTATTCTGCTCTAAGTGATTACAATTCTGCACCATGCTGACAATTCTGGGGAGTCCTCCTTTATTTGGATTACCTCATCCTCAACCAGAGGGAAGAATTCGTTTAGTTTTCTGAATGGAGGGACTGAGGAAGAGATGGAGGGAGGGAGCAGCGGAGGGAAATCATTAAAATCCAATGATGAGAAAGGGCCCCCAGTGAAGAATCCCAACTCTGTCTTCCCCCCATTCACCCTCCCACCTCTGCCCTTCACATCCCAAAACTCCCACCTCTCGTTGCCTGGATGGCAGTAGTATGCCTACAAGGCAAAGAGCAGTAACTACGCAAACAGTCCCTCTGTGCCGTGGACGAAGGTCTCTGTAAGGTTTACCCTGGGATGACTAGGTGGTCCGGCTCTGAGGCTCTGAAGTCAGTCTGATGGTGTAAACACTCTTAAATCATCACATGATCTCATCACCAGCCCTCCACTCCAGCTCCTCAATGAGAGCTGCTTATGTTAAACTAGAGAGAGAGAGTCCAGAGGATGGGGGGATGGAAGGGGTCCAAGCTGTTTCAGTGTTCAGTAACAATGGTGCTGGAGATAGGTGACTGAGTAGTTAGGTTGTCTGGGTTGCCAGATGCTGGATCAAACTCTGCCTATGTGAACGTATGCTACTACTGATGGGCCTAGGGCCAACTATACTACTGATGGGCCTAGGGCCAACTATACTACTGATGGACCTAGGGCCAACTATACTACTGATGGGCCTAGGGCCAACTATACTACTGATGGGCCTAGGGCCAACTATATTACTGATGGGCCTAGGGCCAACTATATTACTGATGGGCCTAGGGCCAACTATACTACTGATGGGCCTAGGACCAACTATACTACTGATGGGCCTAGGGCCAACTATACTACTGATGGGCCTAGGGCAAACTATATTACTGATGGGCCTAGGGCCAACTATATTACTAATGGGCCTAGGGCCAACTATACTACTGATGGGCCTAGGGCCAACTATATTACTGATGGGCCTAGGGCCAACTATACTACCAATGGGCCTAGGGCCAACTATACTACCGATGGGCCTAGGGCCAACTATACTACTGATGGGCCTAGGGCCAACTATACTACCGATGGGCCTAGGGCCAACTATACTACCGATGGGCCTAGGGCCAGCTATACTACTGATGGGCCTAGGGCCAACTATACTACTGGTGGGCCTAGGGCCAACTATACTACCGATGGGCCTAGGGCCAACTATACTACTGATGGGCCTAGGGCCAGCTATACTACTGATGGGCCTAGGGCCAACTATACTACTGGTGGGCCTAGGGCCAACTATACTACTGATGGGCCTAGGGCCAACTATATTACTGATGGGCCAACTATACTACTGATAGTAGGGCCAACTAGGGCCAACTATGGCCCTAGGGCCCTAGGGCCAACTATACTACTGATGGGTCTAGGGCCAACTATACTACTGATTTGCCTAGGGCCAACTATACTACTGATGGGCCTAGGGCCAACTATACTACTGATGGGCCTAGGGCCAACTATACTACTGATGGGCCTAGGGCCAACTATACTACTGATGGGCCTAGGGCCAACTATACTACTGATGGGCCTAGGGCCAACTATATTACTAATGGGCCTAGGGCCAACTATACTACTGATGGGCCTAGGGCCAACTATACTACTGATGGACCTAGGGTCAACTATATTACCGATGGGCCTAGGGCCAACTATACTACTGATTTGCCTAGGGCCAACTATACTACTGATGGGCCTAGGGCCAACTATACTACTGATGGGCCTAGGGCCAACTATACTACCGATGGACCTAGGGCCAACTATATTACCGATGGGCCTAGGGCCAACTATACTACCGATGGGCCTAGGGCCAACTATACTACCGATGGGCCTAGAGCCAACTATACTACCGATGGGCCTAGGGCCAACTATACTACCGATGGGCCTAGGGCCAACTATACTACCGATGGGCCTAGAGCCAACTATACTACCGATGGGCCTAGGGCCAACTATACTACTGATGGGCCTAGGGCCAACTATATTACCGATGGGCCTAGGGCCAACTATATTACCGATGGGCCTAGAGCCAACTATACTACTGATGGGCCTAGGGCCAACTATACTACCGATGGGCCTAGAGCCAACTATACTACTGATGGGCCTAGGGCCAACTATATTACCGATGGACCTAGGGCCAACTATACTACTGATGGGCCTAGAGCCAACTATACTACTGATGGGCCTAGGGCCAACTATACTACTGATGGGCCTAGAGCCAACTATACTACCTATGGGCCTAGGGCCAACTATACTACTGATGGGCCTAGGGCCAACTATACTACTGATGGGCCTAGGGCCAACTATTCTACTGCCATCCAGTTGTAACCTTCTCACCAGACTCGTTTAGATCGGCATGGGAACAAAGGTGAAAAGGACATCTTAGTAAATGAACTTCTTATGCCATCAGAGTTCAGAGTAGGGGTGTGCACAGTTATTTGAATATTGAAATATCAGAACGGACGTTACTATTCAAATACTTGTGCGAGTATTCATTTTTGTGAGAGAAAAAAACATTATAGGCCTATTTTAACACTGAAAAGATTTTAGTAAATTAAAGTCAAATATCCATGTGACATTGTTACACACAAGGATATACCATGACATTTCAAATAATGAATAAAACAACCAGCTGTAGTTTTTATGACGTGCACGGGGCGCCTTCACGTGTAGCTTGTTGTTCATGTTGGCCAATCAAAGCGGCAAAGAGGCTCAAAGTGTAGCAAGTGGAGTGAGAGTTGGCTAATGCAATGCAAGAAGGAATATAATGACGGAATTTAAAAGTCAGCGAAACGAGAAGTAGTAGACTACGATGAGCAACCAACAGGTTGGCTTTGTTTTATTTCATGTAGTTGGCGAGAAAGCGCAGCACGGGACCTCAATTAGCCTAGCTAGCTATAGCTGATTAGTTAGCTAGCTTCTCTAGGCTAGCCCAGTCAAGACAGGCACTGTTATATGGGATGATAAATAACATTGTGGCTGCTACAAGTTAAGTTACGAGTTACTAGTCTTGGCTGTAGCCGAGTTGCCGTGGCGTCTCTCTCTCTTCCTCTGCCTGCGCTGACTTGCTCCTATCTCATACATTACAAACCAGCCCATTCACAGCTGCAGCAATAGAGTAAAAAACATACATAAAAAAACAAAAAAATACTTGTATTTCGAATATCCGCATATCCAACAAATATTCATGATACTCTTTTAATAGTGAAAATATTTCAAATCCCCTTAAAATCCTACTTCAGAGCCTCCACTAGTCATCCCAGCATAAACCTTACAGAGCCCTGTGCCCACGGCTCAGAGGCCAGGTTGAGGCCGGGGTGGAATATGAGATGGGAGGTCTAGGTTGAGGTGTGTGTGGGGGGGGGGGGTCATAATGGATGTCTTCACCAAGGGGTCAGGGGTCAGGGGGGCGGGGGTAGTACCCTCCACTAGGCTGTGGCCATGCGGTGATCTCCACATGGTTGCGCCGGAGGCCGGCCTTCTCTCACCTCAGCAGCCTCCTCCTCAGCATCACAGAGCCTACAATCCATCATGGAGGCCAGTCACTATCTTTCATACGGTCTTAGTCGCTAAGCCTCCTGCTGTGTAGTCTCATTTCCCCCTGACACTCTCCCGAAAACTCCCTTTAACACACAAACACACTCACACATCCACCTCCTCAGTGAGGAGTCATTTCTCATTCCTCTGTCCAAAGCCACTGAATTTTCCCTGGGAGGGCATTCTTCACACATCCAGCAGTGTGACATCCACCATTAAGGCCCCATTCCTCAAGCACACGGAAGTGTCACAACACATTAGGGCCCGAGCAGACACCAGTGTACACACGCACACACAATGGTGCCATAGATGAACCGCATTACCCACACTCCCTCACTCATCACCTTCAGAACCTAACCTTTTATTAACCAGGTCGCCCTGCTGTGATGACTAATCTCCCTGTCAGACCCCGCCACGATCAGGAAAACATTTGCTTAGAACTCATTTTCTCCGAACGGCCCCAATAACACAGTCGCTTTAGGGAGATCCGAGCGCATTTACGTCACACATCCCTACAGCAAACACACAATCCCTGACTAGGAATGCATGTTCAAATGAAACAGGCAAGAACCACAACCCCGGTTGGACCGTCTCAGTGGGGGGTATGTTATCACAGTTAGGTTTCCCATCGCTACAGAGGAGCTGTGTTTTTACATCGCAATATGCCTTACCTGGGGTTGCTGTGAGCAACAGTGCGTGCCAAGCTAAAACGTTCCCATAAGTCATTTGTGCTTTACGTTGCAGGAGGACAGTGAAGCTTTTTTTTCTCTACTGCTTGTTGATCCATTAGTGCACGAGGGCAGAATGTTTCAGAATGTTCCCCACATTGTTTGTTTATGTATGAGGTGTAGGATAGCAGAACCTCGCTCTCTCCGTAAGCCTGAGAGATGCAACCATTTTCTCTTTTTATGTTTGGGCATTAATCAAAGTTGCAGATTCACTAAAAGCCTTCCCTACTGTATACAGTCCATGGAGTACGGAAAGACATTCCAATACAGGACATCAACTGTTTCCCTGCGTATGCTACTCTCCATTCACATCAGGAGTGCAGACCGCCGTTACCGATTAGCCTACTGAGGTGTATTATGATGTGACTGCTGCCTGGGGGCCTTATTGAATACAGGGGCCCTTGGGGAGTAAATGAGGGGCCCCTCGGGGACCGACACGGGGCTATTTCTCCACACCACATGCCTCATGCTCTCTGATTTATATGTCAAACATCCATCTTTCCCTGTGTCTTGGCCAGGCAGGATGAAAAGCGTTAGAGGAGTGTGGGGGGGGACAGAAGCCTTGTCCACACACTCGAGGGCCAGGAGAGGAAAGTCCATTGGGAGTTTGGGGGAGGAAAGTGGAGACACAGAGGATAAGTGAAAAATGCCCCTCTGATGTCTCTGTATCTAAAGTCCTCGGTAACAGTTTAGCAGTGGGGATTAAATAGGGGCTGAGTTTCAGAGTTTCACTGTAAGGTTATGCCTCCACAACCCCCTAACCCCTTTAGCCTCACCTACGCAGACTCCCCTCCGGCCTTCACCTCTCAGCTGCTGGGAGATGAATCAGGAGCAGGCTGGAGGTGGGGGACCAGAGGGAGGAGACCCAGGCCGGGCTGGAACGTTCCTCCATGTTGGGTCCTGGGCTTACTGCCTGATTGCTGGTCATTACCCCCTCATTACTGGGTCGGACAACCAGCTCACACAATGAATGAGGCTAAACGGTGTGTGTGCGTTTGTGTGTGCGTTTGTGTGTGCGTTTGTGTGTGCGTTTGTGTGTGTGTGTGTGTGTGTGTGTGTGTGTGTGTGTGTGTGTGTGTGTGTGTGTGTGTGTGTGTGTGTGTGTGTGTGTGTGTGTGTGTGTGTGTGTGTGTGTGTGTGTGTGTGTGTGTGTGTGTGTGCAACACAAGCGTCAGGTTGCTGACATCCAATAATGACGGATGGTCTGAAAAATCATAAAAGAAAAAAGGGGCAGAAACAGACCCCGTTATACACACAAAGACATGCACACCAAAAAAACATCCTGTATCTATTCCCACTCACACAGGGACTTCCACACTTCCACACGTATGTCCACAAGCATGCAGGCCACGGTGATTGCACTGCCCTTCTCCTGGACAGATTAGGTTTGTCTGGGACCAATTTTCCTCTCTGGGCTGCGGGGTGCAGGCGACCCTTCACCGAGCACGCTCTGTTTGGACACGGATAATCAGCACTGATCACTCCACAAGCAGGGGCTGCCGGAGAGGGGAGGGGGGCGGTGAAGGGGGCTACCACACCTCATGGGACGAACGGTCATGGAAAGACAATGCAATAACGTAAGGCTAGAGGCTATGCTGCCCTACAAATGCAAAAACGCAGTAGCGACGTAATTTCTTTCTTCTGCAAAATCTGACTTCTAGATAGACAGCAATTTCTGATGCTCCATGATATACTCTGATCAACTGGCCTTTTCTTGTGTCAGGAAACGAAACACCACATTAATCAGATGATAAACATGGATCGAAGATTTCTGGACCTGCGTTCTGCCTTTGTAGGGCAGCGTAGTAAGTGACGGCAACCACAGATGTAAGCTACAGTTGACGTGACCACATAGAAAGGGTTACATGACCACACATACAGGACGTGTGACCGTGGGTGAGGGAGAGGTGACCTTGAAGAGGAGTTCCGCGTGACCTCGCAGATCTAAATACCCCCCGTACGACCACGACCGCAGGGGGTAGATGGAGTAACGTTACTTGAAAAGGTTCCAAGGAGTCGAGTCTTTTCACGTCCTAAAACATCCCCCAAGATCATTCATTTCAAGACATTTGGGGGTTTTCAGTATAAATGGAATGTGTTCTGTGGGAAAAGGGTTCAAGTGTAGAGCAACCGACTATGTATCCTTCAACACCAATTGACTGGCTGTGTGTTGTCTGTACACTTTGTTCGTACGTCAGCACTCCTCCGCTGTCTGCAACCTGCCTGCTGTGGGGAGAGGAGATACGTCTTCATCGGTCGTAAATAAAAGCTCATTTAAGTTCGGCGTGTGCTTCATATGAAAACAGAACAAGTCCGTCCCTGGAAACACATGTTGCCCTGTGATAACCCTGTCATCAATCGGAAACTTGAAAGTTTCAAGTTCAAAACCTGGAAAAGATATGAATCTGGGATTGGGAGGGAAGTGTATCATAAAACTATCTAACGGAGTACAAAGATCATGTCTGTCCACAGATAAATAAGTTGGTGTCTAGGTTAAAGAAAAACATGTACTGAAGCTGGGGACGGGTCTAACTGATCATGCTCAGTACGGCCGCTTTGCAGTGTGAAGTCTACAGCTCTCTCTAGGCCAGTGGTTTTCTTTCAGGTTAAAGGTCACGTTATGTTTTGTCTTACTTTCTAATGACCTCTACTCATTGTTCTACGGCGGGAGTACGGGATGCACCTCTGACCACAGGGAGAAACCCCATCCAACTGGGCCTACTGGGACCCAGTATTGTCACAGTTACACCTGTGGGATATTCAGTAAGTCAGGGGTAAAGAGTCAAGGGGTCAGGGGTCATGGGGTCAGTGGTCATGAGTGAGTGAGCCAAAAGTCTCCAGAAGAGACATAAAATGGAGGATAATAAACACATGAAGGAGGGGGAGAGTCGATGGAGTACTATCCACTTTCAAATCATCTCTGTAAAAGCCTGATCATTCTGTGAAGGAAACAGGATGAGGGAAGGTAGGAGAGATGATGGTACATCTTTATTACTGAGCCACAGCTGCTCAACCCTTAAAAGCTTCCCTGGACTAAACCCAGCTAAATCCTCTGTCTGTCTGCATGGGAAAAGTGGCTGGTTGCGTCCCAGTCCGAGTTGGGTTTTATTGTACTGCCTGTGTGTGTGTGTGTGTGTGTGTGTGTGTGTGTGTGTGTGTGTGTGTGTGTGTGTGTGTGTGTGTGTGTGTGTGTGTGTGTGTGTGTGTGTGTGTGTGTGTGTGTGTGTGTGTGTGTGTGTGTGTGTGTGTGTGTGCGTGTGCGTGTGCGTGTGCGGGTGCGTGTGCGTGTGTGTGTGTAGAGGCAGTGTGCTGTGAATATGGAGTGTAATGATAATGTTCTCCCTGCTTCTCAGAGCTGATTGACAGCTGTGATTGGCAGCCTGTGAGTTAGTGGAGCCTTAAGGGCAGAAACACACAGCCTGTTGAATGACTGGCACACTACGGTAAAACACACACACACACACACACACACACACACACACACACACACACACACACACACACACACACACACACACACACACACACACACACACACACACACACACACACACACACACACACACACACACACACACACACACACACACAGAGAGAGAGAGAGAGTGTAATGCCATATATGTATAACACACACATATACACACAGGTTGTACACATGCACTGAAATCGAACCATTGTAATCAAAACACACACACGCACGCACATTATATAAGGATGATCTTTCTCTCCCCCCGAGTGTGTCTGGGCAGGGTCGGTCCAGGAGAGTTTTAATGAAGCCTGCCCTCTGTCTCTCTCTGTCCCCTCTCAAAGAGCGGGGTCACCTCACCGCCATGGCAACGCCTGCAGCCGTGCTCCCTGGGTCCCGGGGATCCTGGGAAGGGAGCTGGAGGAATGCGGTATCTGATTGCCTGCCTCACGGAGAGGTGGCCACAGGCTGGACCTTGCCCCCCTCACCACGTATCACATGTCCGCTAAGCAACTCCAGCTACGCTCTAAGCCCCAGAACCATCCATCTGACACACACACACACACACCGAGCCATCCTATGGAGCATGGACACGGCCTGGGGGATAGGGCTGTGAAGGTGGAGGAGCCATCCTATGGAGCATGGACACGGCCTGGGGGATAGGGCTGTGTAGGTGGAGGTGCCATCCCAAGTGCAGGGATCATATTTGAGCTGCACACAGACTACACAGAGAGGTGTGTAAAATGTTAGCATGAGTGAGCACGTTGGTTTTATAGGAATTCAGTTCCATCCCAACCGCCATTCCAACTGCCACTAAGGAGCGAGCCTTTGCATGGGTTCACTGACCTACCAATAGCGATTCAGAGTTCAACCCTTCGAATAATCTGTAATACACTTTTTTGGGTGTATAAAATGTATATTGAAATCTGCCTGTCATGTAATAGGTGAAATCGCAGTCCTCTGCAGCTATGCGGGATGTCTAGGCGGTACGGACACAAATCCACCGTCACCGCACGCAAAGGGCACAGCACACATAATGGCACTTGACAGGTAAGGAATACACAGAGCCTCTGCAATACCTATTTACCTGTGCTTACCTGCTTTTCGTTAGCGCGCTCTCTCTCCGGTCGGGGCTGAGAGCCGTCTTCTCTTCCTCAGCCTCTCGTTGTGACGGGCAACTGGGCCAACCCCCCCCAGCTCCAGGCCCCATGGGATCCCCAGTTATCCTATCGTCAACCCCAGGAAGAGCTGCTCCTCTTCTGCCTGGCGTCCCGATCTAGGCCCAGGACTAATCAGGCCTTCACCTCATCTGACAGCAACACAGACTGATAACATGTCAAGGCCGGGAGAAATCCTTAAGGAACCGATTCAACACCTATAATGTATAGGATTTATCTTCACACTGGCGCTCCTATATGTCAAGCTGCTGGAGGGAACAACAACATTTGAAAGCACAGATGTCCGTGTCATATCAATTTACAGGTTCTGATGCAAACTAAGTCTTCACTTGAGTGTTTACACAGAACCTGCAGATTTATGTGCCATAAAAGCAAACATGGTTGTTGTGCCAACGCATGCTCCGCTTACGATCTCAGTGTATTCATCCAACGGATGTCCCATCGATGTCCCTTTCAGGTTGTTGACTGTGGTATTAAATATGTCCTGTTTTGACTGCTGGATGCCAGGGAGGAGGAGGAGGATGGGTTCTAGGAGACAGATCAGCAGAGGGTCTATCGAGCCGCATCAGTGTAGCTGGGTAATGGAGAAAGAGCCTGTCTGCGTGTCACTGAGTCAGAGAGGAGAAACTTCCATACTCTGCTTCTGAGGTAATCAGTTACGATCCAAGTTTGGAGCTTGGCCATCAATTTCCCATGCATACCGACATGCATAACACATAATGCGCGCGAGCACACACACACACATACACACGCACGCACAAAAACACACACGCACACACACACGCACAACCCCACAACCCCACAACCCCAAACCTGTGGAATGTTCATCCTAAAAAGAGCCCAGCCCATCCCCTGTGGTCTGATTCTGAGGAGTCTTCCTCTGCTTCTATATCTCCATCCCTTTAATCCTACCTCACCCCCACTTGCCTCCCCCACCCACCCTCCCCTCCTCCCTTCATTCCAGCAGTCGTCTGTGAGGCGATAACGGGTGTGTCTGTCTGCCTGCCGTGCCACTCCTCCTCTTCAGTGAGAGAGGGATGAGACAGAGGGATTATCAGAGAGAACAAGAAAGATGACGGAGAGAGACAGGCTGAGGATGATAAACTAGCCTTGTCAGCCACACCCAACTCCTATCTATCTCCCCCATCTCCCCCCTCCATCAAACACAGCTCTCTGTCTTTCTCTCTGACACCGAACCTCACATTAAACACGCTCCACCAAATTAAATTAAATCCACAACATCTATCATGCCTTCAAGATGTTTCATGCCTGCGCTGCATGGCAGTGCTAGCTGTGCCACTAGAGATTCTGGGTTCGAGTCCAGGCTCTGTCGCAGCCGGGCGCAACCGGGAGACCCATGGTGTGGCGCACAATTGGCCCAGCGTCGTCCGGGTTAGGGTCGGGTATGCCTGGCAGGGATGTCCGTGTCCCATCGCGCACTAGCGACTCCTGTGGCGGGCCGGGCGCAGTGCACGTTGACACCGTCGCCAGATGTACGCTGTTTCCTCCGACACATTGTTGCGGCTGGCTTCCGGGTCAAGCGGGCGTTGTGTCAAGAAGCAGTGCGGCTTGGCTGGGTTGTGTTTCGGAGGACGCACGGCTGTTGACCTTCGCCTCTCCCGAGTCCGTACGGGAGTTGCAGCGACGAGACAAGACTGTAAACTACCAACTGGATACCACGGAATTGGGGAGAAAAAGGGGTAAAAAAATGTATTTAAAAAATACTACAAAAATAAATATGTTTCATGCCTGCCCCTCCTCTCCCAGCCATGTCCTTACATTGTGTCAATTCAAAAAGCTAGGTCTCAGGTCAGTGTAGCTTAACTTTAGCCTGCCTCATTGACCGTAAAGCTGTCCAGTGTTCAGCCAAGCTCCCTCTCTGAATGAATGTTCACCTCATAACCACACGGCTCAGAGGGACCATTTATATGATCATTACTATTATGATCCAGCCCTCACCCCCGGGCCAGGCCCTCACCCCCGGGCCAGGCCCTCACCCCCGAGCCAGGCCCACACTCCCTTCCAGTTCCTCCACAGTGACCTGTGGAGACAGAAGTTAGAGGTCGGTCCACAGAGAATGGGTGTGTGTACAGATTGTTTTCTTTTCCTGGCTTTGCTTTGTCCGATCCATTTCTGGCGCACTTGGCTCGGGGGTTGGAAGGGGTTGAGAAAGGCGAGATGGAGAATACATTCCCCCCTGCTCCCTCAGACGCACACGGATTTATAGGTCTGGATGAGAGCTCTGCGGAGTCAACTTCTGGCTGGTCGTTGGTCGGATCCAATCACCTTCTCTCGTGTAGATCTGTTTGTCATCATGGGCCCACTGGTCACCTCTCTGCACGCACGCACACACACTCAAATGCACACACGCCCCTGAAGTACTACAAAGGGGCTATTGTCGTCTGAGAATGAAGCAACCCCCAAAACCCCTTTTTCATAACAGGGGCACCCTTTCTCATATCCGTCCCCTGTACCTGGCACTCACAAGGCCACTCAGCACAAGCTCAGGGACCTCACGGATGGAAAGGACCAGCAACATGGATACAGTTATACAGTGCCTATTCCCATACTCAAAAACCATATTACGATCACAGGCAAACATCCAGTGGCAAAGGCTGAACTGTCAGTAAAGGTAGTGGTGATGAAGTGCTGTAGAGAGCAATATCGCATGGTGACGTAATGGGTATCTCAGCATGTGTTGTCATATAACTCAATATAGAGCAACCACATGTGAAAACTGTGTTCATTTTGGCGAGGCCCCACTTTCAGATGTTCTGCGAAACGCGTCCAATAACAGACCACTGATTGGATCCTGGAGGAGCGATGAAGACCTCTGGCTGAAGGAGAGAAAGGGTCTGCTGAGAGAGACAGCCTGTCCGCTCCCAGGACCTCCCCAGCCCCAGAGAAGAGGGTCAGAGACACCCACAGGCCTGGTCACAACCAGGGGCTTGAGTTCCACCTGACCCTGGCCTGCCCTCTGCATTGTGTGGGGAGGTTTTCCGTGGCGCCTGGTTGCCTTTCGTAACGCTCTGCTGTCCTGAACCTCATGTCTCATCCACCTCCCCAGCCCTCAGTGCCTCACTGAGAGGGGTCTCAAAGAGACCCCTCTGGTTCCTTCTTAATCCTGGGACCCTCCGCATTCCCAGAGGAGAGGCGCCCCTTTATTCTGTCTCTCCTTACTTCCTTCCTTCCTTCCTTCCTTCCTTCCTTCCTTCCTTCCTTCCTTCCTTCCTTCCTTCCTTCCTTCCTTCCTTCCTTCCTTCCTTCCTTCCTTCCTTCCTTCCTTCCTTCCTCCTTCATTGATTCATTCACTCCATTCATCCCATAAAAACACATATCTCCATTGTGCTTGGCCGTCACACATTCATGCATGTTTTCTGCATATTAAGGGAGCGAGGCCTTTTTTCAGTTTCATTTACATAGCTTTCTCCACACGCAAAGACTGGATGAGGAGAGAGAGAAAGGGGAGACGAGAGGAAAGAGTAAGAGACAGTCAAAAACACGAATGCAGTAATTCATCGATTTGAGATAAACAGAAACATATACCATTACATATACTGTTCCCTGTCACAGACAACCTCTGGTTGAGAGATCAGTTTGTTACTCAGGTCACAACCAGAGGGAATGCAGTTGAGCTCTCTATTCTTTAACTTTTGCAATATCCTTCTCTGTCTCGCTCTCTTTCTCTCTATCTCTTTCTCTCTCTCTCTCTTTATCTCTCTCTCTCCCTCTCTCTCACTCCCCCCCCTCTCTCTCTCTCTCTCTCTCTCTCTCTCTCTCTCTCTCTCTCTCTCTCTCTCTCTCTCTCTCTCTCTCTCTCTCTCTCTCTCTCTCTCTCTCTCTCTCTCTCTTTCTCTCTCTCGCTCTCTCTCTCTCTCTCTCTCTCTCTCTCTCTCTCTCTCTCTCTCTCTCTCTCTCTCTCTCTCTCTCTCTCTCTCCCTCTCTCTCTCTCTCTCTCTGATGTGAGCTGTAGGAGAAAGGTAAACAGTCAACCTACTCGCTTTGAGGAGTAGACAACTCAAAGTAAGCCGGGGGAGACCACACACCTCTACTTGGACTGGTAACGAAGCACATACTTTTCCAGTTGGCTTTCCTCAGTCTCCCCTCTCCGCTTCCCTTTCAGAGCTGCTGTTCCGCAACCACAGTCTCCACCCGCAATCAAACCCTGACATTCGTCAGTCATAGAGGGGGGGTAGGTGTGTGTGTGTGTGTGTGTGTGTGTGTGTGTGTGTGTGTGTGTGTGTGTGTGTGTGTGTGTGTGTGTGTGTGTGTGTGTGTGTGTGTGTGTGTGTGTGTGTGTGTGTGTGTGTGTGTGTGTGTGTGTGTGTGTGTGTGTGTGTACGTATTTGCGGGTGAAACCACGGTGCGTATTTCTATAATGATCAGGCATACTCTGCATTATGAAAGGTATCACTACATTTAGCCATGCCTGACCACAGCTTCTCTCCTTCTCCTAGTAGCTCAAGGAGGAATGTGTCTGCTGACTTGGCTCCCATCCTGCTGCTCCGCGTCGAGTTAGAGCATGCAGCGTCAACCGCCTGTGGTCTATCCTCACCCTTCATTCACAGCTGCCCGAAACAGGTCCAAGGCTTTTCACACTCTCCTTAAGTCGAGCAGTGTACACACACACACACACACATACACACACATACAGTACATAGGCACACATGCACGTACACTCACACACACTTACACACACTTACACACACGCACGCACACACACACACACACACACACACTTAACAAGATGACATTTCAAACTGGTCTGGTTTTACTTTCACCCGTCGTGGTGTGAATGTGTGTATTGTACAGGTCCGTGTGTACAGAAAGGCACTGCAAGTCTCTGAGACAGTAGGTGTAGTTCAGGCTAACGAGCAGGCTAATTAGGGAGACCTCTGGGACTGACCCCACTAAGGAGTGACTCTCCTAGGCCAACAACCTTTCCCTGGGGTTCTCTGTCTGGGTCTCTGGGTCTCTATAGGTGGATCCTTGCTCTGGTACTCTCTGTGAGCTGCAGGCCAGACTGTAGAGGTGCTGACTGAGAAGGCTAGCACGACATGACGGGCAGTGCGTGGGTACCATGTAGCACCAGCATGCATTCCACAGCCTACAAGTCCATCAACACATGCGCGTTGCACGCAAATACCATATGTGCATACGGAAAGGCGTACAGGCTCACACATACAGTGCACGTGCATACATGGTCACACACTGACTGAGATCAACAGACACACACACGGGAATACTCAGTCTGAGATGTCATAGCGATGTAAGAGCACGTGCATGCGCTTGCGAGTGAATGCATGAGCGGCCGGGGTAAATAACTGAGATGGCTCCCAACAGAAACACCGGAATTTAGAGACCCCTGTAGGTCTCACTCTCTGTCACACAGACACTCCTCCACAAGTCTGCTGCAGAAACACACTCACCATACACAGCCTTGACCAGAGGCCCCTATTCCCTGTTGGTCAGCGTGTGTCGGGGACTTCAGTACCTCTCTGTAGCGTACATGTGGCCAGCACCTGTCTGACCCCCTCCTCCCTCTCTCCTGCCCTCTTTATTACCCATTGAACCCTCATTACCATCAGCATCCCCATTTCCACCGGGACGCTGCTCTCTGTCAACCTCCCCCCCACTCTCCCCCATCCCTGCCTTCTGACACCCGGAGCCCCACCCCTTGCCCTATAACTCCCCCCCCCTCCCGGCCAATCAGCAGGCAGCATTCTCCCCCTCTTCATCATCCTCCTCTCATTCCTTTATTGGGTTGTGCTTTCTGCGTTACCTCTGTTCCCCTGGTGATTACTCTTAAATTGCATCCATGTACTGAGAGTTGAAGCCCGCAGAGACCTCCCTTCACTGGGGTTAATTTCCACCCAGCCAGCCTCTGCTCTGTATGGAGCTCTCCTCCTACATTATATGGACTGGGTGGAGACACGGAGGGAGAACACACTCGCAACAGATGCAATGTAGAATTCAATCACTTACAAGAGAGGGGAAACAACTGTGAAACACTATACGAAACATTAAAAAAATAGCTCATACAGGATGAGGAACGTGTGTCCCTGCTGTTCTTTGTCTTCCTGGCTCTGCTAGCATGCAACTCCTATTTGTCCTGCAGAACAATGAAAAAGCACCCAGCATTTATCTGCCAGTAACCACATTTCCAGTAAAGGCAGGGTTGCCAGGTCAAGCAAAAATTCTAGTCCAATGACTACCCAAAACCCACCCACAAGGCCTGAAAACTAGCCCCCTCCAAAAGAATTGCACAGCAAGAGAGGAGTTGCCAAATTTAGCCAATAAACCTTTTTTCCATAACTTTATCAGGGAAATTAAGGAGTCTCGACTTACCTTCTAACGACCTAAGAAGCAAAATAGGGTTTCCCATCAAAAGAATCATTCTTGCGAGCTAATGTGACTAATAAAGGCATTTGAACATGTCGCAAGAGAAAAGATAATTCGCCCTTATTTCAAAAAACGAATGTCAGGCTATTTTCTGGCAATTGTGCCGTTATTATGTGCCAGATTTTAAGACTACAAACCGCTATAAATGGCATATTTGCGGGATTGATTAGGCCTTCTGCATCTGGGTTTATGAGTGTAATTCAACTTTGCCATGGTTTGGTTAGCTAGATGCAGGTAACCTACAGCCCCAGATATGCCTACATCTATTTTCAGATAGCCTACAATAGCCTAGACATGATGTAATATGAACGATTTAGCAGCTCACTTAGTTCAAATCAAGACTCATTTATTCAACATGAACAGCGAGGCGATTTCAAAGTAAGGAGCGCTTCTGTTGCCCGTTAGCCTGCTGGAATGGGGGTGGTAATGGGGGTAGTAATTGAAATCACTGAAACAAACATTATAATATGGATATGAACTGGATAAGCGTATGCTTTTCAACAACAGCCAGTGTTTGTTGTTGTTTATACCTGTAGCATAATCTGACTGACCGTTACCTTCAATCTGATGCATTCTAACAGCTAATCGACAATTGCGATAGAATTGTGAACATAATCACAATTGATAACTTCCAATTTCATTTAACTAAACAATGGCGATTAATAATTGCGTAATAACACAAGGCTACAACAACAATAAGCTGAAGTTATAGGATGTTTATTAAATCAGTTTGTCAGCTCCCGGTAGGCTACACAAGTGGCACAAATTGATTTGCAATGACTCCAGTGATATCGTCATTTCAACATATGTATTGTATAAAATGGTCGGCTACAGTAGCCTACATAGGCATAGCAATTAATAGGCTAACAGATGCAAATGTATTGTAATGAAACAGGCAGGGAGCAGGTCTCGAACCCTCGACCTCCTAGCCCGAGGTCCGGCGCGCTATCGACTGTGCCGCAAAAGCATGCTCGAGCGGCAGAGTCGATTTCCGCGCTTATAAACCCAGGGTCGTTACAGTATCATTCTCCATTCACATTTAAATGTCAGATCTTTTGTGAACTTTTGTGAACTTTTGTGAACTACCTATAACCCAGAGGGAGTTCCATAACTTCAATTTCAAATTTCCACCCGCGCCTCGCTCGGGACCCAAGAGCTGAGCATGCGTGACCTCCCGAGTGGCGCAGTGGTCTTAGGCACTGCATCGCAGTGCTAGTTGTGCCACTAGAGATTCTGGGTTTGAGTCCAGGCTCTGTCGCACCCGGCCGTGACCGGGAGGCACATGGGGTGACGCACAATTGGCCCAGCGTGGGGACGGTTTGGCGGCAGGGATTATTTTTTTATTTCACCTTTATTTAACCAGGTAGGCCAGTTGAGAACAAGTTGTCATTTACAACTGCGACCTGGCCAAGATGTCCTTGTACAATCGCCACCAGCAACTCCTGCGGCGGGCCGGGCGCAGTGCATGTTGACATGGTTGCCAGGTGCACAGTGTTTCCTCCGACGCATTGGTGCGGCTAGCTTCCGGATGAAGTGGGCATTGTGTCAAGAAGCTGTGCCGCCTTGGTTGGGTTGTGTTTCAGAGGACGCACGGCTCTCGACCTTTGCCTCTCCCGATTGGATACAACAAAATTGGGAAGAAAAAGGGGTAAAGTATTTGAAAAAAATATAAATATTTTTCTTTTTTAATTACCTGAGCATGCGTAAAACCCTTCGCTTGATATGGTTTTCCATAAACAAAGTCGACATTAGAATGCAGTTTAAACCACCTCAGAGAGAATTTATCTAATGCGCTCGAGAGCACCTAAAGTCATTTTCTTGTGCTTTGTCACCATTATTTCTTGATGCACATCAGTTCTAGGGCGCTAACAGCCTATATTTTATGGAAATAGGGTTGGAATGACAATCTACACTCAACAAAATGATAAATGCAACATGTAAAGTGTTGGTCTCATGAGCTAAAATAAAAGATCCCAGAAATGTTCCATACGCACAAAAAGCTTATTTATCTCAAATGGTGTGCATAAATGTGTTTACATCCCTGTTAGTGAGCATTTCTCACTAAAAGGCCACTCTAAAATGTGCAGTTTTGTCACACAATACAATACCACACGTCTCAAGTTTTGAGGGAGTGTGCAATTAGCATGTTGACTGCAGGAATCGCCACCGTTTTTTTGAGAATTTGGCAGTATGTCCAACCGGACTCACAACCACAGACCATGTGTATGACGTCGTGTGGGGGAGTGGTTTGCTCATGTCAATGTTGTGAACAGAGTGCCGTGACGAGATCCAGAGGCCCATTGTCGTGCCATTCATAATGCACAGCCTCATGTCGCAAGGATCTGTACACAATTCCTGGAAGCTGAAAATGTCCCAGTTCTTCCGCACTCACCAGACATGTCACCCATTGAGCATGTTTGGGATGCTCTGGATTGACATGTAGGACAGCATGTTCCAGTTCCCGCCAATATCCAGCAACTTCGCACATCCATTGAAGAGTGGGACAACATTCCACAGGCCACAATCAACAGTCTGATCAACTCTATGCGAAAGAGATGTGTTTCTCTGCACGAAGCAAATGGTGGTCACTCCAGATACTGACTGGTTTCCTGATCCATACCCCTACCTTTTCTTTTAAGCTATCTGTGACCAACAGATGCATATCTGTATTCCCAATCATGTGAAATCCATACATTAGGACCTAATTTATTTATTTCAATTGACTGATTTCCTTATATCATCTGCAAATTGTTGCATGTTGCGTTTGTATTTTTGTTCAGTATAAATAGCCTGGTAAACTGGTAAAAAGTTGTCAGGATGCGTGTGTGTGCTGCTCTGTCTCCTCTCACTCAGGAGACTCAGCTACCTGCTGCAGCGCTCAGTCTCAACACACACACACACACACCCCTCCAGCCCTCCCCGCCACTTACTCATGCAGAAACAGGCTGTCTCACTGCCTGATAGTCAGCAGCAGCAGGTCACAGTGAAATATGTTTTTAAAATAGTGTCATGGCTGCCACGGTGCAATTTAGATGTAGCCCAAAAACCCATGACCTGCAGCCAATACATTTTCATCTGTGACATAGTTTTCAAAGTAGCCCATTGTAAGAAAATCGAAGACATGGCAACCCTGGCATACCATTTTTTTTTTTTTTAAAGATGACAGCTGTGATGGAAACCGGGAAGTTTCGGTACAAGTTCATAAATGCCTACAGAAAATGTGTTCGTTCGACGTGGTGGATCTTTTTGTGTCTGTACAATTCATTATTTTCCAGAAATGGCGTTGAAAACACCTTTATGCGCAAATGTGATATAATAACCGTCATATCGAAGTAGACTTGGAGCCACTCGATGACAAGTCCGTTTGGTGGAAACACACCACTGGTGGGAAAGTGCGCATATTTCCATCATGCAGTTTTTTGGAATATTCGCATGAAAATCTGTCCGACAACTGGATGGAAACCTAGCTACCGTGAGCGTAAAAATCTTTATCAGGAGGTTTTGGTTTCAGCGCTGAATCACACTATTCTACTCTGTCGGTGTTATGGTTGAGGATCCAAAGCCAGGGAGAAAGGGTGAGAGCGAGAGATTGTGAAGATAATGGAATATAGAGTATCAATGTTACAGCTGAACTGAGACTCAGTATTGTATTCCTTGGACATTAATATCCCAAAGACGCCAAATCATGGTTCCAAACTAAAACCCTATCCTCACATCATCACAGTCCCCCAACCTACCTCGGACTTCAGCTTGGAGACCTAAGCCATGAACCTCCCAACGGGACAGCCCAGAACACAATGCACCACAGTGAAGGAAGAGGAAAGGGATAGAGACATACAAAGAGGAAAAGGAAGAAAGTGGAGAAGGGGAAGAGTGATGAGAGGAAAGAGGGTGTGCAGGGAGTGAGGCGCTGAGCTATGGCCTGATATTCCTGTAAGGGTGGCCTGTGTGTGTGAGAGGGACACAAAACAAGAGATTTTTCATCACTCCAACACTCCCGCTCACCTGTCCCTCCCTTCTTTTCCCCATGTTTGCCCTCAATCCCCCATCCCTCATCCCCCTCTCCACCCCTCCCTCCCTCTCGCCATCCTCCTGCAGTCACGCTTCTGTCCCTTTAATTGTTTCTATGTAACAGTTAAACCTCAGCAGGAAGCACTTTTAATAACAGGGAAAGTAAATTTCGACTGTCAGCGACTCCGGGTAAAGATGGAATTTGGCGTTAGGTTCAAAGTGCACAGACAGGTTGCCGTCTCTGGGGTTTTTCCCCCCGCCGGGCTCTTCAAACAAGGCCTGTGATGTGGTCAGTCCCTCTTCAATATCATGGCAGAGGGGAAATCACACACCGACAAAATGCACACACACACACACACACACACACAATGCACGTACCTCTCTCTCTCACACACACACGTACGTACCAAAGTGCACGTAGCTCTTACACACACCTCTGAGAGAGAGGAAACTGTGTGTGAATGAGTGAGCGAATGTGCTATGAAGCAACTGTTCCCTATTGCACACCCTGATCCAGCCACTAATGTCCTGAGAACACTTTACTTAGACTTTACTTACTTACTTAGACTGAGGGCGTGATTCAACATCTAATGCATTTTGGCTGCATAGAAGAAGTCCTATCAGGTTTCACATGGTCTAATAGTGCTAACATGTGGACGTGTGTAAAATCATTAAGGAAGCCTCCACTCTGGCTTCTGATTAATTCACAGAGTTAAGACTCAATGAAAGTCCTCTCAGAGTCATCGATGAATGCGTTACTCCTTTTTTTAAAGATTTTGACGCATTTTTTTGGTAATGGTGCCGCCACAAAGCTAGTGCAGGCCTACACACCGGACCTCAACTCTATAACGAGGAAGACAACGTGAATCACATTCATTCATCTTACTGTGTAGTAAAGGTTGTACAGCTGGACAACAGCTTTGTCTAAACCTGCACACAATCACAACATTTCTGGATGTTATATAGGTTTTTTACGGTCACATAAAAGTTTACAATCCCCCAGAATGCATGTCAGTCAGTCTACCCATGGGGTTTGTGTGTGTGTGTGTGTGTGTGTGTGTGTGTGTGTGTGTGTGTGTGTGTGTGTGTGTGTGTGTGTGTGTGTGTGTGTGTGTGTGTGTGTGTGTGTGTGTGTGTGTGTGTGTGTGTGTGTGTGTGTGTGTGTGTGTGTGTGTAACACTGGTTAGTGTTAAGCTCTCATGGTAACAAGGAGAAGACAACTCGGATAGCAGTAGGGTTAAAGGTTACGACCCCCATACATTACCCATAAGCCTGGTCCTCGGGCCTGTCGCCCCTCACACACTCCACAGAGCTCCCATCCAAACACACTGCTGATCAACAAGCACTCACACACACTCATCATCGGGTGGGGAATAGCCACTCGTCACGGGTAAGCCCTCCTGTCCTCGCTATAGAACCCCACGCACGCAAACATTCACACACACCTGACATTCAGAAACACACTACCCCTTCAGACCCATGCTCAAGAATATGTCACGTATTCTCATTCCCAAGCTTTCCATCCAAGTCTCTTCCCTCATCACTGTCTACCCAGTCAGTGACATCTACAGTAAACCCTGTGTCTGTGTCATCATATCTGCCTCTCTGCATGGCTCTGTGATGGAGGGTGACTTTCATACAGGTCCACTATAGCGGCCCTGAAGCACGCGAGGCCAATTACCTTCTGTTCCCGGTACAGTATGGAGGATCACGTAACCACGTTGGGAAAGCTCTCTCTCTCTCCTAATTACAATTTAGCAGCTGTCAAGCGTGATTTATTTTTCTTTCCCTCCATCTGGACTGCAGCGGAAACGCTGCTTCTGGGGGTCTCACAGAGACACACGTATGTTGGCCGTGCTACGCTACCTACAGTAGAACACAGGGGAAACTTTCTCCTCCAGAGAAAAAGTAGTGAGGGAGTGAGTGCAGCTGCACTTCTCAATCCCAAAAACCTGCACACACACACAACCCAGGTGCCTCAGTCTGAAGTAATGAAATCACAAAGAGAGTATAAGATCAATTATTGAAGGGGAGCGCAGTAGGTATCATATGCAACGCGTTTTCTAAGTAAAGCAAAGTGCAGAGTGTCTTACTCTGAGAGCTCTTCATTCAATATCGTCTTTACGGAGAGGTTTTATCCCAGCGAGCTACAGGAGAGATAGCTTCAAATCAAATCAATTTGTATTTGTCACATGCGCCGAACACAACAAATGCTTACTTACAAGCCCTTAACCAACAGTTTTAAGAAAATAAGAGTTTTAAGAAAAGATGTCCTAAATAAACTAAAGTTAAAAACTACTAAAAACTACAGGTCAATGTGCGGCAGTGGAGGCTCCTCAGAGGAGGAAGGAGAGGACCATCCTCCTCAGTAAAAAAATAACATTTTAATATATAAAAACCATATCATTTTTAGATAAAACTATACTAAATTTAATCACATGTCACTAAATAATTGATTAAAACACACTATTTTGCAATGAAGGTCTACAGTAGCCTCAACAGCACTCTGTAGGGTAGCACCATGGTGTAGTCGGAGGACAGCTAGCTTCCGTCCTCCTCTTGGTACATTGATTTCAATGTAGGAGGCTCATGATTCTCACTCCCTTCCATACTTACACAGTAATTATGACAACTTATGGAGGATGTCCTCCAACCTATCAGAGCTCTTGCAGCATGTACTGACATGTTGTCCACCCAATCAAAGGATCAGACAATGAATCTAGTACTGAAAGCATATGCTACAGCTAGCTAGCACTGCAGTGCATAAAATGTGGTGAGTAGTTGACTCAAAGAGAGAGAAAGACAATAGTGAACAGTTTTGAACAAATTCATTTCTTAAAAAATGAAAGAGAAGCAAGAGAGAGAGATTTCATTTTTTTTCACTTACTTAGCTAGCAAATGCTTAGCTAGCGAGTTTTGCCTACTCAAACACTCTGCTCAAACAGAGGGATGTTATGTTAGCTAGCTGGCTATGACTATCCAACACAGCACTGGAACTCTTCCAAGTCAAGGTAAGCTTTTGGTTGTACACATTTTTTGCGTAAGTGCTAAACTGCTTACTGACTGTACACTTTAACGTTACTGTGTGATTGTAGTGGGTATACTAAAATGTTAGTTCTATTAGCCATACTGACCATGACGTTACTTTAGCTAATATGGTGACAATGATGTAGGCTGTGTGTAGTGGTTATAATATGGTTTGGCTTGGAAAGGTTTTTTCGTCCGGTCACATACAACGGATGTGTTGTGCATTGAAGTTCACAAGCAAAGGGACAAGGTGAGAGGAGGAGAGCGCATACATGCGAGAAAGAATACAACGTGGCTGCTATTAAAGTGAACAGTGTTTGCACATGATCAGGGATGTATTCATTCCTCCAATTCTGATGAAAAAAAGGTTTCCTAAACGGAAGCAAATGGAACAAAACGGTGGTAACCATACCTGAATTTGTCCAATAGAAACTCTTGTTTGCAACTGTTAGACTAATGATTACACCATATATCAGTTGGATGTGGTGAATGTGTCACTGTCTGTCCATGTGTCACAGTCTGTCAACTCAAATTTGTCTCTCGCCTTGTGTGCACCTAAGTTGGAAACTTTCATTCATAGGCTAGGTTGTAGCAACCTCATGATGGGTATAGGGAAAATTTGAGTATCGTGTAGTAGCCTAAGCCTGTCGCTGTTACATTGAACTGGGTGAATGGAATATGAACGACAGTCATCCAATATGCTGTAATAGAAATAAGGCCATGCTCATGAAAAAGAAAATCGTCCTCCTTCATCTTAAACTGCAATGACTACCAATGATGTGCAGGGGTACAGGTTAGCCGAGGTAATTTAGGTAATATGTACATTTAGGTAGGGGTAAAATGACTATGCATAGAGATAATAAACAATGAGTACCAGCAGCGTAAAATAACGGGTTCAATGCAAATAGCCCGGGTAGCCATTTTACACATTTTTGGCTTGGGGATAGAAGCTGTTAAGGAGTCTTTTGGACCTAGACTTGGCGCTCCGGTACCGCTTGCAACGGTAGCAGAAAGAATAGTCTATGACTAGGGTGTCTGGAGTCTTTGACAAATGTTAGGGCCTTCCTCTGATACCACCTGGTATAGAGGTCCTGAATGGCTGGAAGCTTGGCCCCAGTGATGTACTGGGCCGTACAAACTACCCTCTGTAGCGCTTTGCAGTCTGATGCCGAGCAGTTGTCATGCCAGGCGGTGATAAAAACCAGTCAGGATGCTCTCGATGGTGCAGCTGTAGAACTTTTTGAAGATCTGAGGGCCCATGCCAAATCTTTTCAGCCTCCTGTGTCCGCTTCACGACTGTCTTGGTGTGTTAGGACCATGATAGTTTGTTGTTGATGTGGACACACCTCCTCCCTATTGGCTGTCTCATCGTTGTCGGTGATCGGGCCTACCAAACAGCAGATCTCTTCGTTTCTTGAGACCGAGAACTAGCATCTCGGTTTTGTCAGAGACAGGAAACATCCCAGGGACAAACGAGCACAAGAGAGAAAGCGAGAGATAAAAGGGCAGAGGCCTTTCTCCTGAGCTGCCCTTGTCTTGGCTGTGAAGCTCTGGCAGTCAGACAACTCACAGAACACAGGATGGAATGTCACATGCTGCCTTTGAACTACTCACCAAACACAGCCACTGAATGGTAACTCTCAACCCCCCCCCGCTTCTCTTTCACTGTCAAAGCCTAGGTCTAGGAAAGGCATGCAAGTGTCTGTGCATGGGGCCGGGTGGGTGATGAAGAATTGCGCCTTTGAAAAATAACACTGAATGAAAGATGGAGAGAACAGTGGAGGGTGAAGGGAAAATGACATGGTATTGAAAAGAGTTGCCAGAGACAATGTAGCAACCGTCAGAGTTTCAGTTGTTGAACTGATTGCTCAGTGTGTCACACACATTCGCACACACAAACACAGACACGCGCACGCACACACGCACTTGTGAAGACTGCTGTTTGAGTATTCAAGAGAAAGCCCGACAGGCCTCTCTTTAGAAAGCAGATGCTCTTTTTAACTCAGCCAGGTCTTTTGACAGACCCCAACTCTGTAAATTAAATCATTAAAAGCTTTCAAAAGCATGCCTGGGGCCCAAGCTCATCACAACATGGAAACCAGCCCTTTTCTTTTTCCTCTCTTCCCTTCTTTTCTGCTCTCCTTTCATAATCCTTCCTTTTTCATGTCAGTTTCTGCGAAGCACATTGTGCGGATGTTAAAAGGGCTTTATAAAATACATCTGACTTGATTCAGTAGGTCTAGCCCCCTGTCTGTTTTCCAGAGCTCTGTTTCTGATGGAGTCTGCTAATTGAGAACACATTCAGAGCTTCTTCCGTCTTATTTTCTCCTCTCCGCAGATTTCTTTTCATTATGAAGTCCTTGTTGGAGCATTAAGTGAAACGCCGGGTGTTTGGATGGGTTTTGTGGATGGAGGGTAACAATGGGGGTGCTGATTACTGTTTTGTAATAGAGGGGAATGCTTAGATGGCCTCAGAATCGTTCCTCCACTGAACCCGCCCATACTGCACTCTCCCCTGGGCAGCAGTGTTCCCCTCTCCCCCTCTCTCTGGTGGGGCCCAGACATCCTGTGTGGTGCTGGTTTGACCAGGTTACCTGAACCCGAACGTGTCCCAGCGTCACAGAGAGGTTGGAGTGTGTGTACCCAGAGGGGACATAGTCTGGGACGTAAAAGAGGGGGTCGAGCCTCACACACACACACAACTTCCTGGCCAGGTCCAGCGGGTGAGTGAGTGGCGAGGAGGAGAACAGCACACCCCGAGCTAAAAGTGGAGTGCTCTGCAGTCTAATCGAGCGTATAATCATGTCCAATTCCTCCTCTGACACAGACAGGAGTTAAAGCCCCCTCAGGCCTTATGCAGGCCCTCCCCAGAGACACAAACACTCGTCAAGTCATCACTAACATTTCCCTTCCCCTGCCGAGTGCAGAGAAACAGAGCAGCAGAGGAGAGCACCGCACGCTAAAGAGCGCCCTGGACACCAGTAAATCCAGACCAGTTAAACGAGCCCCCATTTCAGGGACCCGTGCATCCCACACAGGATAGGAGGAGCGGATCGCTGCTCGCTGCTCGGCTCGTCATACTTAGTGACGGAGACAGGGGAGGGCGGGTTGTGATTTCCTGGTTTTGTAATGATAAGCGAAACCCCGAAGTCTACTCATCGCCTTCAGTCAGAAACATGATGCTATACAGCCTCAGGAGCCTCATTGGTTAAGCTCACTAGAGCTCATCTGGAATGTGTGGGGTGATATAAACACATTCTGACACAGGGATGTATGGAGTGGGGGTGAGGGGTCTGATAGGGGGGGGACTATTATTGGGAGGTTGGTGAACAGTGGTTGTTTCTCATATTAGGGGGTGAATGATGCATGATATGATAGGACTGATATTGAGCGGTTAATGAGAAGAGGCACACGTGGAGGATGTAAGCACAGATTGAAGGCAGAACACAGAAGGTGCAGCATAAGGCAGAACGTTTGAAACTAATGCAGCGGCTTCAACCAATGGTCCAATATTCTAATAGCCACTTCATTTAGACACCTTTACAGAGACACCTTTACAATGATAGTATTGAGAGTATGGTTCTTGGTTGCAACAAAGATCATTGGCTATTTACTCACAACAACGTCCAGGGTTGTAACACAATTCCTTTGTTGGTGAATATTAAAGCAAACATGGAATCTAGGTAAGAATTGACAGGGCCCAATGGTATTTATTGATGGCAAACAGACTCAAAAAGGTACACAAATTATAAGGTAAAAGTAGATGAATAGCTTTAAATCAAATAGTCAATCCAAAGATATAAATGCACAATGTGAAACGGTATAAACGGCATTGAAACGAGGGTTGAAAACAAAGAAGGTGCAGCATAAGGGGCTCCCAAGTGACACAGCGGTCTAAGGCATTGCATCTCAGTGCAAGAGGCGTCACTGGTTCGAATCCAGCGTCGTCCAGGTTTTACCGGGGTAGGCAGTCATTGTAAATAAAAATGTGTTCTTAATAGGGATAGTCCACTTTTTTCAATTTTCACCTAAAATGACATTCCCAAATCTAACTGCCTGTAGCTCAGGCCCTGAAGCAAGGATATGCATATTCTTGGTACCATTTGAAAGGAAAAGTTTGTGGAAATGTGAATTGAATGTAGGAGAATATAACAGAATAGATCTGGTAGAAGAAAATACAAAGAAAAAACAACCATTATCTTTTTCTACCACCATCTTTGAAATGCAACAGAAAGGCCCCAAATCTAGCCATCACTCGGTTTGTAATTCCGATGGTGTCCACAAGATGGCAGCAGTGTGTGAGCAAAGTTTCAGACAGATAACTTGAAGTATGAGCAAACTACACGACTTTTAGAGTGAAGTCACCCAGGTACATTAGGGCAAATCGTGAAGGAGACATTCACATTCACATTACATTTTTCTGCAAGAATATCGTCAAATCTGTATACTTGGACTTTGATTTAGCTTTTCCAGTATTAGTAGCCATATTATAAGTTCAACATTTGCAAAACACCCAGTTTTCATAACTTCATATTCTTATCATTTTTGTCCAAAAGGGTTGCTGTCGCACAAGGTTAGCAGCTACATTTTACAACAGATACAGGGTTTCCAGATACTCCCGTAAAGCCCAGCTCATTGGCTATCTATCTAGCTTTGTTTGACCCCGATTGGTGCATATTTGAGAAAGATACAGTCAATCAAGTGAAGAACGGCCGCGTCATCAGCGTGCCATGAAGGCGTCGCTCTCTGACCAAATTTGGCGTCCTATAGGATATACTACATCTCTAATGATATAGTGAAGTCTGGTTACGTTCTAGGATCTCTGAGGAATACATACGAACGTGATTTGACTGGTTGAAACAACGTTTAGGGTTAGATTTTCACAGATTCCTTTCTTTGCAAATTGAACGAGTGGAATTACAAAATCGATCGTGCATGCTATATGGACCTTTGTAGGACATGAACAATGATTTTATCTGACTAAATGACACTTCATGTTATCTCTGGGACCCTTTGGATGATAAATCAGAGCAAGATTTCAGAATGTAAGTACATATTTCACCTTCAGAGGTGAATTTATCAAACCTATCGCGGTGAAAAAAGTGTTTTGTTGTTAGGAGCTCTCCTCAAACAATAGCATGGCATTTTTTTCGCAGTAACAGCTACTGTAAATTGGACAGTGCAGTTATATTAACAAGAATTTAAGCTTTCAGCCGATATAAGATATGTACCGAAATTTGTTGTTTCTCTAAAATCTGCGATCGTGACACAAGGCGCTGCATGATTTACAACTGTCCCGTTAACAGGACGCCTAACCCTAATTAACTGACTTGCCTAGTTAAATAAAGGTTAAATAAATAAAAAAGTCTAATTGGGCATTTTCCAATAGAAAGCTCCTAACACCTGTTCTAATCAAGCTCAACTGAAGTCTGATGCCGTCTTTTGAACTTCAACCCGTTTACAGTATATTCCATTCTAATAGCAAACCCATAATTAGCCACTTATTATTATTATTTTTTATATATTTCACATTTATTTAACCAGGTAGGCTAGTTGAGAACAAGTTCTCATTTACAACTGCGACCTGGCCAAGATAAAGCAAAGCAGTGCGACACAAACAACAACACAGAGTTACACATGGAATAAACAAACATGCAGTCAATAATACAATAGAAAAAGTATATATACAGTGTGTGCAAATGAGGTAGGATAAGGGAGGTAAGGCAATAAATAGGCCATAGTGGCAAAATAATTACAATATAGCAATTAAACACTGGAGTGATAGATGTGCAGAAGATGAGTGTGCAAGTAGAGATACTGGGGTGCAAAGGAGCAAAATAAATAACAGTATGGGGGATGAGGTAGTTGGATGGGCTATTTACAGATGGGCTATGTACCGGTGCAGTGATCCGTGAGCTGCTCTGACAGCTGGTGCTTAAAGTTAGTGGGGGAGATATGAGTCTCCAGCTTCAGTGATTTTTGCAGGTGTCATTATAGCAATAATACACATTTCCATACACAGTACAATAAACAGTTTCTATACAATAATAAAAGAACCAAAAACATTTTATTTTAACATACAAAGTGGCTCTAACAACTCCCATACAGTGCATTACATGTGTAAACAAAGTAGTGGGGCCAGATATGAGGAAATATGTAAGCCAACAAAGAACAATGAATAAATGTACTCTCTCTAATATCCCAATCAAGCACTACATCTAAAGATCTGTACATCTCCACAACACTTCCAGATATGACATCCACAAGTACACTGCTCAAAAAAATAAAGCGAACACTTAAACAACACAATGTAACTCCAAGTCAATCACACTTCTGTGAAATCAAACTGTCCACTTAGGAAGCAACACTGATTGACAATAAATTGCACATGCTGTTGTGCAAATGGAATAGACAAAAGGTGGAAATTATAGGCAATTAGCAAGACACCCCCAATAAAGGAGTGATTCTGCAGGTGGTGACCACAGACCACTTCTCAGTTCCTATGCTTCCTGGCTGATGTTTTGGTCACTTTTGAATGCTGGCGGTGCTCTCACTCTAGTGGTAACATGAGACGGAGTCTACAACCCACACAAGTGGCTCAGGTAGTGCAGCTCATCCAGGATGGCACATCAATGCGAGCTGTGGCAAGAAGGTTTGCTGTGTCTGTCAGCGTAGTGTCCAGAGCATGGAGGCGCTACCAGGAGACAGGCCAGTACATCAGGAGACGTGGAGGAGGGAGTAGGAGGGCAACAACCCAGCAGCAGGACCGCTACCTCCGCCTTTGTGCAAGGAGTAGCACTGCCAGAGCCCTGCAAAAGGACCTCCAGCAGGCCACAAATGTGCATGTGTCAGCATATGGTCTCACAAGGGCTCTGAGGATCTCATCTCGGTACCTAATGGCAGTCAGGCTACCTCTGGCGAGCACATGGAGGGCTGTGCGGCCCCACAAAGAAATGCCACCCCACACCATGACTGACCCACCGCCAAACCGGTCATGCTGGAGGATGTTGCAGGCAGCAGAACGTTCTCCACGGCATCTCCAGACTCTGTCACGTCTGTCACATGTGCTCATGTGCTCAGTGTGAACCTGCTTTCATCTGTGAAGAGCACAGGGCGCCAGTGGCGAATTTGCCAATATTGGTGTTCTCTGGCAAATGCCAAACGTCCTGCACGGTGTTGGGCTGTAAGCACAACCCCCACCTGTGGACGTCGGGCCCTCATACCACCCTCATGGAGTCTGTTTCTGACCGTTTGAGCAGACACATGCACATTTGTGGCCTGCTGGAGGTCCTTTTGCAGGGCTCTGGCAGTGCTCCTCCTGCTCCTCCTTGCACAAAGGCGGAGGTAGCGGTCCTGCTGCTGGGTTGTTGCCCTCCTACGGCCTCCTCCACGTCTCCTGATGTACTGGCCTGTCTCCTGATAGCGCCTCCATGCTCTGGACACTACGCTGACAGACACAGCAAACCTTCTTGCCACAGCTCGCATTGATGTGCCATCCTGGATGAGCTGCACTACCTGAGCCACTTGTGTGGGTTGTAGACTCCGTCTCATGCTACCACTAGAGTGAAAGCACCGCCAGCATTCAAAAGTGACCAAAACATCAGCCAGGAAGCATAGGAACTGAGAAGTGGTCTGTGGTCACCACCTGCAGAATCACTCCTTTATTGGGGGTGTCTTGCTAATTGCCTATAATTTCCACCTTTTGTCTATTCCATTTGCACAACAGCATGTGCAATTTATTGTCAATCAGTGTTGCTTCCTAAGTGGACAGTTTGATTTCACAGAAGTGTGATTGACTTGGAGTTACATTGTGTTGTTTAAGTGTTCCCTTTATTTTTTTGAGCAGTGTATATCAAACGCAGCTATAGGCCTTAATCCTGGGCTTGAAACCAAGACGCTTCTGTTCCAATTCAGCACTGTAACGTCCAAGAAAAGCTCAGGTTGATAAATGATTCCAACACAACGTCAGCTGGTTGAATAAAATACCACATAAAAGGCATGGGGTGTAGAGTGCGTCTGAATGTGTCATGTTTTTCTTCCTCTCCTTCCATGTGTCATGGAGAAACACTGGCCCGGTGAACGAACCCTCATCTCAGCTACTAATTATCTCAATCCTAACCATCTTCCACTCTCCAACCAAAACAACCCTTTCATTTCTATGAGCCAGCTCATAGTACTCAGCTGTCAAACTGTCTGTTTCCATTGACTCAGTGAGTATGTCTCGGAAAATGATTATTCATCGATCGAGGTTCTTCTGATGTGGTGTGGCTGGATGGACGTGTTTATTAAGAATCTGACTGATTCTTCATACTGGGAGTTAAGAACCACCGAGGCATAATCTACCAATTACAGGATGGATACTGCAACGTTACCGGGGCAGACTGACAGTGTGAAGATTAAACTTTCAACATGGGTGGCTGGTGAAGATTAAACTTTCAACATGGGTGGTCAGCCACGTAGTGTCTCTCTCTCTCTCTCTCTCTCTAAGGGGCTTTATTGGCAGGGGAAACGTGTTTACATTGCCAAAGCAAGTGAAATAGATAATAAACTATCTATTCCAAAATAATAAAGACATTTCAAATGTCAAATGATGTCTATATTATGCAGTGTTGTAACGATGAGCAAATAGTTAAAGTAAAAAAGGGAAAATTGTCAGGCTGTGGGTAACTGGTGCATGGAATCAGGCGCAGGCGAGCAGAGATGAGTGTACAAGGTCATTTATTCCACGAACAGCACCAGTATAAAACAAATACTGAAGGTGCGTGAAATTACCGGTCACTCGTAAATAACGGGCGTAATAACGAACCAGGCAAACAATACCAGCCAACAAGTAACGACCTGAACATTATATACAAACACGCACACAAACATGGGGGAAACAGAGGGTTAAATAATGAACATGTAATTGGGGAATAGAAACCAGGTGTGTAGAAAACAAAGACAAAACAAATGGAAAATGAAAAGTGGATCGGCGATGGCTAGAAAGCCGGTGACGTCGACCGCCGAACGCTGCCCGAACAAGGAGAGGGACCGATTTGCAACAGGTCACAAATCTTGCTTCTGTGATTGCACACTGTGGTATTTCACCCAATATGTGTCTAATATGGTCATACATTTGGCAGGAGGTTAGGAAGTACAGCTCAGTTTCCACCTCATTTTGTGGGCAGTGTGCACATAGCCTGTCTTCTCTTGAGAGCCAGGTCTGCCTACGGTAACCTTTCTCAATAGCAAGGCTATGCTCACTGAGTCTGTACATAGTCAACGCTTTCCTTAAGTTTGGGTCAGTCACAGTGGTCAGGTATTCTGCCGCTGTGTACTCTCTGTTTAGGGCCAAATAGCATTCTAGTTTGCTCTGTTTTTTTGTTAATTCTTTCCAATGTGTCAAGTAATTATCTTTTTGTTTTCTCATGATTTGGTTGGGTCTAATTGTGTTGCTGTCCTGGTGTTCTGTGGGGTCTGTTTGTGTCAGCTTGCTTAGGGGACTCTTCTCCAGGTTCATCTCACTGTAGTTGATGGCTTTGTTGTGGAAGGTTTAAGAATCGCTTCGTTTAAGTTGGTTGTGGATTTTGATAATTAGTGGGAATCGGCCTAATTCTGCTTTGCATGCATTATTTGGTGTTTTACGTTGTACACAGAATATGTTTTTGCAGAATTCTGCATGCAGTCTCAATTTGGTGTTTGTTCCATTCTAGAGAATTATTGGTTGGTGAGCGGACCCCAGACCTCACAACCATAAAGGGCAATGGGTTCTAAAACTGATTCAAGTATTTTTTGCCAAATCCTAAATGGTATGTCGAATTTTATGTTCCTTTTGATGGCTTGTGTCTCAGATCGTTCACAGCTTTGTGGAAGTTACCTGTGGCGCTGATGTTTAGGCCGAAGTATGTGTAGTTTTCTGTGTGCTCTAGGGCAACGGTGTCTAGATGGAATTTGTATTTGTGGTACTGGCAACTGGACCTTTTTTGGAACACCATTATTTTGGTCTGTGCAGAAGATCTAGGTGCAGCTGCAGGCCTTCCTTGGTTGGGGACAGAAGCACCAGATTATCAGCAAAACGTTGACATTTTACTTCAGATTCTAGTATGGTGAGACCGGGTGCTTCAGACTGTTCTAGTGCCAATTCATTGATATATATGTTGGGGGTTAAGCTGCATCCCTGTCTCACCCCACAGCCCTCTGGAAAGAAATGTGTGTGTTTTTTGCCAATTTTAACCGCACACTTGTTGTTTGTGTATATTAATTTTATGTCGTATGTTTTTCCCCAAATACCACTTTCCATGAATTTGCATAGCAGACCCTCATGCCAAATTGAGTCAAAAGTGTTTTTGAAACCAACAAAGCATGAGAAGACTTTGCCTTTGTTTTGTTTGTTTGTCAATTAGGGTGTACAGGGTGAATACGTAGTCTGTCGTACAGTAATTTGGTAAAAAGCCAATTTTCCATTTGCTCAGTACATTGTTTTCACTGAGGAAATGTACGAGTCTGGTGTTAATGTCACACCCTGATCTGTTTCACCTGTTCCTGTGATTGTCTCCACCCCCTCCAGGTATCGCTTATTTTCCCCAGTGTATTTATCCCTGTGTTTCCTGTCTCTCTGTGCCAGTTCGTCTTGTATGTTTAGTCAATTCAACCAGCGTGTTTTTCCCGTACTCCTTTTGCTATTCTCTTTTTCTAGTCCTCACAGTTTTGACCCTTGCCTGTTTCTGAACTTTGTACCCGCCTGCCTGACCATTCTGCCTGCCTTGACCATGAGCCTGTCTGCCACTTTGTATCTCCTGGACTCTGATCCGGTTTTGACCTTTTTGCCTGTCCACGACCATTCTCTTGCCTACCCCTTTGGATTATTAAACATTGTAAGACTCTAACCATCTGCCTCCTGTGTCTGCATCTGGGTCTCACCTTGTTAATGATAATGCAGAGGATTTTCCCAAGGTTGCTGTTGACGCATATCCAACAGTAGTTATTGGGATTAAATTTGTCTCCACTTTTGTGGATTGGGGTGATCAGTCCTTTGTTCTAAATATTGGGGAAGATGCCAGAGCGAAGGATGGTGTTAAAGAGTTTAAAGTATAGCCAATTGGAATTTGTTGTCTGTATATTTTATCAATTCATTTAGGATACCATCAACAGGGTTTGTATTTTGTCCTGTACTTCATTTAATGTAATTGGAGAATCTAGTGGGTTCTGGTAGTTAATAGTTGATTTTAAGATTTGTATTTGATCATGTATATGTTTTTGCTGTTTCTTCTGTTATAGAGCCAAAAAGATTGGAGAAGTGGTTTATCCATACATCTCCATTTTGGATAGATAACTCTTTGTTTAGTGTGTTCCAATTTTCTGAGAAGTGGTTAGATTCTATTGATTCTTCAATTTCATTGAGCTGATTTCTGACGTGCTGGTCCTTTTTCCGTAGTGTATTTCTGCATTGTTTTGGTGATTCACCATAGTGAAGGCGTATACTCAGGTTTTCTGGGTCTCTGTTTTTGGTTGGATAGGTTTCTCAATTTCTTTGTTAGGTTTTTGCATTCTTCATCAAACTATATGTCATTGTTTTTCATTTTCTTAGGTTGTCTGCTTTACATTTTTAGATTTGATAGGGAAGCTGAGAGGTCAAATATATTGTTTAGGCTTTCTACCGCCAAGTTTGCAACTTCACTATTACAGTCAATCAATCAAATGTATTTATAAAGCCCTTCTTACATCAGCTGATGTCACAAGTGTTGTACAGAAACCCAGCCTAAAACCCCAAACAGCAAGCAATGCAGGTGTGGTCTCCCGGGGTGGCGCAGTGGTCTAGGGCACTGCATCGCAGTGCTAGCTGCGCCACCAGAGTCTCTGGGTTCACGCCCAGGCTGGGCTGGGTTCGCGCCCAGGCTCTGTCGCAGCCGGCCGCAACCGGGAGATCCGTGGGGTGACGCACAATTGGCATAGCGTCGTCCGGGTTAGGGAGGGTTTGGCCGGTAGGGAGGGTTTGGCAGGTAGGGATATCCTTGTCTCAGTATGTAATAAAATGTATGCACTCTACTGTAAGTCGCTCTGGATAAGAGCGTCTGCTAAATGACTAAAATGTAAATGTAAATGTGTGGTGGCTAGGAAAAACTCCCTAGAAAGGCCAGAACCTAGGAAGAAACCTAGAGAGGAACCAGGCTATGAGGGGTGGCCAGTCCTCTGGCTGTGCCGGGTGGAGATTATAACAGAACATGGCCAAGATGTTCAAATGTTCATAGATGTGTGATAGATCATAGATCAAATAATAATAATCAGTGGTTGTAGAGGGTGCAACAGGTCAGCACCTCAGGAGTAAATGCAGTTGGCTTTTCATAGCCAATCGTTCAGAGTATCTCTACCGCTCCTGCTCTCTAGAGAGTTGAAAACAGCAGGTCTGGGACAGGAAGCACGTCCGGTGAACAGGTCAGGGTTCCATAGCCGCAGGCAAAACAGTTGAAACTGGAGTAGCAGCACGACCAGGTGGACTGGGGACAGAAAGGGGTCATCAGGCCAGGTAGTCCTGAGACATGGTCCTTGGGCTCAGGTCCTCTGAGAAAGAAAGAAAGAAAGAAAGAAAGAAAGAAAGAAAGAAAGAAAGAAAGAAAGAAAGAGAGAGAGAATTAGAGAGCATACTTAAATACACACAGGACACCGGATAAGACAGGAGAAATACTCCAGATATAACAGCCCTCCAACACATAAACTATTGCAGCATAAATACTGGAGGCTGAGACAGGAGGGGTTGGGAGACACTGTGGCCCTGTCCGACGATACCCCCGGACAGGGCCAAACAGGCAGGATATAACCCCACCCACTTTGCCAAAGCACAGTCCCCACACCACTAGAGGGATAACTTCAACCACCAACCTACCATCCTGAGACAAGGCCGAGTATAGCCCACAAAGATCTCCCCCACGGCACAACCCAAGGGGGGAGCGCCAACCCGGACAGGAAGATCACGTCAGTGATCCAACCCACTCAAGTGACGCACGCCTCCTAGGTACAGCATGGAAGAGCACCAGTAAGCCAGTGACACAGCACCCTGTAATAGGGTTTGAGGCAGAGAATCCCAGTGGAGAGAGAGGAACCGGCCAGGCAGAGACAGCAAGGGCGGTTCGTTGCTCCAGTGCCTTTCCGTTCACCTTCATACTCCTGGGCCAGACTACACTCAATCATAGGACCTACTGAAGAGATGAGTCTTCAATAAAGACTTAAAGGTTGAGACCGAGTCTGCGTCTCTCACATGGATAGGCAGACCATTCCATAAAAATGGAGCTCTATAGGAGAAAGCCCTGCCTCCAGCTGTTTGCTTAGAAATTCTAGGGACAATAAGGAGGCCTGAGTCTTGTGACCATAGCGTACGTGTAGGTATGTACGGAAGGACCAAATCGGAAAGATAGGTAGGAGCAAGCCCATGTAATGCTTTGCAGGTTAACAGTAAAACCTTGAAATCAGCCAGGAAGCCAGTGTAGAGAGGCTAGCACTGGAGTAATATGATCACATTTTTTGGTTCTAGTCAAGATTCTAGCAGCCGTGTTTAGCACTAACTGAAGTTTATTTATTGCTTTATCCAGGTAGCCGGAAAGTAGAGCATTGCAGTAGTCTAACCTAGAAGTGACAAAAGCATGGATACATTTTTCTGCATCATTTTTTCAGATTTTTGCAATGTTACGTAGATGGAAAAAAGCTATCCTTGAAACAGTCTTGATATGTTCGTCAAAAGAGAGATCAGGGTCCAGAGTAACGCCGACTGTACAACCATCAATATTAATTGTCAGATTCAACAGAAGATCTCTCTGTTTTGTCCGAGTTTAAAAGTAGAACATTTGCCGCCATCCACTTCCTTATGACTGAAACACAGGCTTCCAGAGAGAGCAATTTTAGGGCTTCACAATGTTTCATTGAAATGTACAGCTGTGTGTCGTCCGCATAGCAATGAAAGTTAACATTATGTTTCCGAATGACATCACCAAGAGGTAAAATATATAGTGAAAACAATAGTTGTCCAAAAATGGAGCCTTGAGGAACACCGAAATTTAAAGTTGATTTGTCAGAGAACAAACCATCCACAGAGACAAACTGATATCTTACAGTGAAATGTGTTGTCCAGGAAGTTGTCTAAAATTACTTGAATTTATTGTTGCCTAATAATATTTTGGTAGGTTTCTACACGGCTTTCCTTCCATCTATAGCATTTCTTAATTTTGTGCAGTTGCTTTGACTTTGATGCCTAATGACTGAGTATTGCTCTGTTCAGGTAGCCTGTGATTTTGCTGTGATCTGCTGTGATCTGTGATCTGGGGTGTTAGTGGGCGGACTGTGAACGCTCTGATAGAGTCTGAGTTGAGGTCAGTGATAAAGTAATCTACAGTACTACTGCCAAGGGATGAGCTGTAGGTGTACCTACCATAGGAGTCTCCTCAAAGCTTACCATTGACTATATACAGACCCAGCGTGCGTAAGAGCTGCAGAAGTTGTGACCCACTTTTGTTGGTTGTTTTGTCATAGTTGTGTCTAGGGGGGCATATTTGGGGGGGAATACTGTCACCTCCATGTAGGTGTTTGTCCTCCTGTGTGCTGAGAGTGTCAGTTTCTTGTCCAGTTCTGACATTTAGGTCGCCACAGACTACTGTAGTACATGTCCCTGGGCCTGGAAATGTTTGATCTCCCCCTCTAGGATGGAGAAAATGTCCTCGTTAAAGTATGGGGATTCTATTAGGGGGATATAGGTAGCACAAGTGAGGACATTTTTCTCTGAGATAATTTCCTTATTCATATCTAGCCAGATGTAAAATGTTAATGTTTTGACTAATTTAATAGAGTGGGTTAGGTTTGTTCTATACCAAATTAGCATACCCCCTGAGTCTCTTCCCTGTTTACACCACCGCTTCCCCTCTCTCTGTCTGACAAAACAATCATGGCTACTGGGTATTATTAAAAACCTTTCCCTAGGACTAGAGCATTTAGTAACACACATAGCAGCTATCACAAATACTTAAATAGTAGCTATCACAAATATTTACCATACACACACACAGTAGCTATCACAAATACTTACCATACACACATAGCACCTATCACAAATACTTACCGTACACACATAGCACCTATCACAAATACTTACCATACACACATAGCACCTATCACAAATACTTACCGTACACACATAGCACCTATCACAAATACTTACCATACACACATAGCACCTATCACAAACCAGTCAGGAGGAAAGGTAGGGCAGGGTGTCTGGGATGTTTGAACTACGATTTGGCCTCAGTGGCAAAGTGCTGATGTGTTGGATGTGTTCAACTGTGCTCTGCAGTTGGTTAGTTATTCCTCTCCTCATCTCTCATCTTTGCACGCTTCCATCTCGTCCTACTCTCTCTCTTCTTCCTAATATTTCCCTAATTTGTACCTCTTCACCCCATGGTACAGTAACAAACCTACCATCCATAGAGAGTGCATTCAGAAAGTATTCAGACACCTACACTTTTTCCACCTTTTGCTACATTACAGCCTTATTCTAAAATTGATTAAATAGTATTTTTTCCTCATCAATCTACACAAAATACCCCATAATGACAAAGCAAAAACTGGTTTTCAGAGCCTTTACTCAGTACTTTGTTGAAGCACCTTTGGAAATGATTACAAGTCTTCTTGGGTATGACGCTGCAAGCTTGGCACACCTGTATTTGGGAAATTTCTCTCATTCTTCTCTGCAGATCCTCTCAAGCTCTGTCAGGTTGGATGGGGAGCATCGCTGCACAGCTATTTTCAGGTCTCTCCAGAGATGTTCGAAGGTGTTCAATTCCGGGCTCTGGCTGGGCCACTCAATGACATTCAGAGACTTGTCCCGAAGCCACTCCTGAATTGTCTTGGCTGTGTTCTTAGGGTTGTTGTCCTGTTGGAAGGTCAACCTTGGCCCCAGTCTGTGGTCCTGAGCGCTCTGGAGCAGGTTTTCATCAAGGAGCTCTCTGTCTTTGCTCCATTCATCTTACCCTCAATCCTGACTAGTCTCCCAGTCCCTGTTGCTGAAAAACATCCCCAGAGCATGATGCTGCCACCACCATGCTTCACCGTAGGGATGATTCCAGGTTTTTCCAGATGTGACGGTTGGCATTCAGGCCAAAGAGTTCAATCTTAGTTTCATCAGACCAAAGACTATTGTTTTTCATGGGCTCAGAGTCCTTTAGGTGCCTTTTGGCAAACTCCAAGTGGGCTGTCATTTGCCTTTTACCTAGGAAGGACTTCCACCTGCCCACTCTACCAAAAAGGCTATATTGGTGTAGTGCTGCAGAGATGGTTGTCCTTCTGTAAGGTTCTCCCATCTCCACAGAGGAACTCTGGAGCTTTGTCAGAGTGACCATCGGGTTCTTGGTCACCTCCCTGACCAAGGCCCTTCTGCTCCAATTGCTCAGTTTGGCCGGGCGGCCAGCTCTAGGAAGAGTCTTGGTGGTTCCAAACTTCTTCCATTTAACAATTATGGAGGCCACTGTGTTCTTGGGGACCTTCAATGCTGCAGAAATGTGTTGGTACCCTTCCCCAGATCTGTGCCTCAACACAATCCTGTCTCGGAGCTCTACGGACAATTCCTTCGACCTCATAGCTTGGTTTTTGCTCTGACATGCACTGTCAACTGTGGGACCTTATATAGACAGGTGTGCTTTTCCAAATCATGTCCAATCAAGTGAATTTACTACAGGTGGACTTCAATGAAGTTGTACAAACATCTCAAGGATGATCAATCGAAACAGGATGCACCTGAGCTCAATTACGAGTCTCATAGCAAAGGCTCTGAATACTTATGTAAATGAGGTATTTCTGTTATTTTTAATACATTTGCAAAATATCTAAAAACCTGTTTTCACTTTGTGATTATGGGGTATTGTGTGTGGAATGATGAGGAAAAATGTGTATTTAATCCATTTTAGAATAAGGCTGTAACTTAACAAAATGTGGAAAAAGTGAAGAGGTCTGAATACTTTGCACTGTATGTGCACAGGGAAATCCTGTCATCCCAAGCCAAACAAATCTAATCCCGAATAACCATTAACAGATGAAAAATGCTTATGTACAGTAATTATGGAAAGAGAGGAAGTAATAAGAGGAGAGAGAGAGAGAGAGAGAGAGTAAGGAGAGAGAGAGAGAGAGAGAGAGAGAGAGAGAGAGAGAGAGTAAGGAGAGAGAGAGAGAGTAAGGAGAGAGAGAGAGAGAGTAAGGAGAGAGAGAGATGAAAAGGAAGTGGGCGAGTGAGAGAAGGAGTGAGAGATTTCTGGGCACCAGGCCGTGGTGAGGGAGGCAGAGTTAAAACACAGCTCATCTCACATCGGAGCCCTGCAGCCGGCCTGAATTAAAGGCCATTAATGAAATCAAGACAAGAAAAATAATCAACTACTGCATATAATTACACAGAGTCCTTCCTGTTATAGTGCTGAACTGGCCTCCAACATAAAGAACAGTGGATCAGTGTTCTTATTAAACCTCTTCTGTTTGTTTTAACCCCGCGTGGCTCATTAAGGCCCAATGCTGAGGGATGGCTAACAGTTAGCTGTGTTGGTCAGACCCAGAATCACAAGGCTGCTCCTCAAATCTACTGACGGAAACCTTGAAAGCAGCACAAACATTACAGACAGAGGGATGGATGTGTTGAGGGAGCTTCCTAAAGTCAGATATGATGTGCAGTGTGTGTGTGTGTGTGTGTGTGTGTGTGTGTGTGTGTGTGTGTGTGTGTGTGTGTGTGTGTGTGTGTGTGTGTGTGTGTGTGTGTGTGTGTGTGTGTGTGTGTGTGTGTGTGTGTGTGTGTGTGTGTGTGTGTGTGTGTGTGTGTGTGTGTGTGTGTGTGTGGGCGTGTCTCTCTCTCTCTCTCTCACACACACACACACCAGCTCCCAGTCTAAACTTGTCAGGGATACCTCAGGATCTTTTAAACATTTTTCTAACTTGATTCCCTGACCTGGAGACCTGGCAGTGATGAGAGAACGCACACAGCAAACCAAACCAGACCTGCTTCTCCCAGGGTTCTATTTAAGGTTCTGGCCCTGTATCGATGGGCGATCACGTTACCCGGGTTTGTTATTGCGGTCTCCTTTTGGTTTCCCACTTGGCACCACAACCCCAAGACCCGCGTCGCTCTCAGCACCTACTTTTACAAAACACCCCGCTGCTGAAAGGAAATGTCAATTGTGTGTGTTGACAAAATATGCACGCTTATTTTCTTTCTCTGGTAAGTACAGTACTTCCCTGGAAAGAGGGAAAGAGAGAGATGGGTTGAAGGGGAGCCTCTGCACATTTCATCATGTGAAGTGAGGATGCTCTTAGAGGCGTGAGAGGGGAAATTTGGGAACCCTCTTTACCTAGGGTTGTGTGTGAGAGATGGCCTCCCCCAATGGTAATGGACTTATGCATTGAGACACAGTCCAAGTGGCGACACATTACCAACCAAAGGGTCTTCTCAAGTGTGTGTGTGTGTGTGTGTGTGTGTGTGTGTGTGTGTGTGTGTGTGTGTGTGTGTGTGTGTGTGTGTGTGTGTGTGTGTGTGTGTGTGTGTGTGTGTGTGTGTGTGTGTGTGTGTGTGTGTGTGTGTGTGTGTGTGTGTGTGTGTGTGTGTGTGTGTGTGTGTGTGTGTGTGTGTGTGTGTGTGTGTGTTCGTGCGTGCGTGCCTGGTGACTGACTGCCAGAGTGAGTGATGTGCCAGAGTATGTATGGTTGGATAAATGAGGTGAGTGGAGGTGGCACTCAAGGTAGAGCACCGAGAATAATCTGGAGTTTACTACAGCTGTTTCCCATACCACTGTTTCCTATTCCCCTGAGAGCGGTTACCCCTGCTAGCCTCAGTCTCTCAGCCAGATACCCACACACACGCCTACTCGTAATCACTATCATTGTTGCACAAGAGGAACGAAAAACAGTCTGCATTTGCATTTTGTTTTCTCCATCCACCATGTCCTCGCGCATAACTAATTCTATAATCATTTCCAGAGCGCTCCATGCGTGAGAAATGCATAAGTCCACCACAGCAGTTGTAATTCATAAACTCATCCACATAAACAAGTGTGAAAGTCAAGGTTGGACCTCTGTTCTTATTTCCCCTCTGTTTCCCACTTCCAAACATAATTGCTGAGTATTCAGCCCACCACTGTACTGGTGGGAGAGGACAAGTGTTAATCACCGTACGCTGACAGTTTGACAGGGGGAAAGAGTCGGACAATCTGTGCATTCCAGCTCAACGTTTTCAACACTTCCCTACGGAACACTAGCCACTGGCCACAGACGTCGGTTCAATATCTAGTTTTGATATACAACTATGGTGAATTCAACGTGAAATCAACCAAAAATGTCACAATGTCATTGCATGTTAGGGTAAAAGTACGGTGAAAGAAATACAAAATGCCCTTTTACATTGATGACTTTGTGTGAATCCAGGGAGTTTTCCCGCGTTGATTCAACGTCATCACATTGATTTTTGGTTGAAACGACGTGGAAACAACGTTGATTCCACCAGTTTTTGCCCAGTGGGTACTCACGTCACTGACAATCTGACATCCGTATGTTGACGGAGATCCCATAGAGTTTATGCATTCAGAATACATGTGTGTGTATTCATCAACGTAACTTCACCTCCTTCGCAGGCGACTTGTCCTTTATCGACGGCGTGTCTCAGTCTCGTTGATGTGGACCTGGAGAGGGTAAGAAGAGGACTGAAGAACACAACTGGAGAGGAGTTGAGGGGGCTGGGGCTTCTCTCAAAGCTACAACTGCAGATTGTGTGGGAGAGCTTTCTTAAAACCCCTCCATCTTGTATGTATCCATTCCCCTTGGCTACTAGCATCGCCTTGAGGGCTGAAGTGGCCCTAGCTAGCACCAACTCCAAAAGGCCCCAGAGAGAGAGGGAGAGTAGAGTACAGTAGACTATATGGTTACAGACATTGACCCTTTCTCTCTCAGCTCATTCACTGTCAAGCCACTAACACCTCTGTCTGATCACAGCCAAATTACCTTGTTCCTCAAAAGAACAGACATGGAAACAACCACACATTCACAGCCCAGTAATCTGTACAACATCAGAAATTCATACAGACGGGCCCAAAACAGCACCGAAGAATACCAGAAAGCAACCTGGAACCAAAATATCCCAACACTCTTAGATAACTTTCTGGATATCACATTCACTCACAGTAAAGAAGGCATCAATCTAGCAGTAAAAAACATCAACTATATATACAGGCAAACGGCAAAAGAAGCACAATTAAAATTGATTAAAAAATAAACAAAAAAGACCACAGACGACAACTGGTTTGATGCAGATTGTAAAATTATAAGGAAAAAACTTAGAACACTATCCAACCAAAAGCACAGAGACACAAATAATGGTGAATTACGCCTTCATTACTGTGAGACTTTAAAACTCTATAAACGTACACTCAGAACCAAAAAAGCACAGCAAGCAGTTGACACTAATTGAGGAGTCCATAAACACAAACAACTTGTGGCAAAATTGGAAAAAAACTTCGAAACAAGAGGAATTAGCGATACAAAATGGTGACATATGGACAACCCATTTTAAAACACTCTACAACACCGTTCAAATTGACACAAACACAGAACAACACCAAATTCATGAGAAGTTGAATGGATTAGAAAGAGCTATAAAAGACTATATTTTAGAACGGAGACAAATTTGACCCTAACAACTACAGAGTAACAATAACCTGGGGAAGGTTTTCTGTAGTATTATAAATGTAAGAGTTCTGAACTTCCTTTAAGCACAATGTCTTGCGTAAAAGCCAAATTGGATTTATACCAAAACACTGCACAACTGATCATATTTACACCCTACACACCCTGATAGATAAACATGTCCACCAAAATAATACCAAAATATACGCTTGCATTACCGACTTCCAAAAACTTTTGATTCTATTTGGCATACAGGACTGTTCTACAAAGTTATTGAAAGTGGTGTAGGGGGTAAAACATATGACATAATTAAATCAATGTATACTGGCAATACGTGCAGCATTAAAATCGTCAAGAAAAGAACAGAATTCTTTAACCAGGGACGGGGCCTTCGTCAGGGTTGTAATCTGAGCCCTGCGCTCTTCAATATTTACATCAACGAATTGCCCACTATTATAGAAAAATCCTCGGTCCCTGGTGTTAGTCTGCACAATTCAGAGGATAAATGCCTACTCTTCACAGATGACCTATGCCTGCTGTCACCCACAGCACATGGCCTACAGCAGAGCCTGGACCTGCTAGAGCAGTACTGCCAGACCTGTGCCCTGGCAGTAAACCCCAAAAAGACAAAAATAATGATTTTCCAGAGAAGATCCAGATCTCAGGGAATTAGACCAAAGTTCTCAATTGGTACAAAATATATAGAGTACTGCAAACACTACAATTACTTAGGTTTAAAAATAAGCTCAACTGGACACCTTAATGAGGCAGTGAATGAACTGAGAGAGAAAGCACGCAGGGCATTCTACACCATTAAAAAACTAATTCAAATTGAAATACCTATTAAAATTTGCCTAAAACTAACTGAATGTGTAATTGAACCAATTGCACTTTATGGCAGCGAGGTGTGGGGTCCACTTGCAAAACAAGATTTCATCAAATGGGACAAACACCCCATTGAAACCCTGCATGCAGAGTTCTGTAAGATTCTCCTACATGTCCAGAGGAAAACTACAAACAATGCATGCAGGGCAGAATTAGACCAATATCCACTAATAATAAAAACTCAAAAAAGAGCGATTACGTTTTGGAAACATCTCAAATACAGTGACCCCCTCTCATATCATTACCAAGCCCTGCAATGCCAAGAGCTGAGCAAAGAAAAGAGTCCCCTCATCCAGCTGGTCCTGAGGCTGAGTTCACAAACTTGTTCTACTAACACACTGAAGCCTCAGGACCAGAACATCCAATCAATCAGAATAAACCAAATTACAACACAGTCAAAACAAAACTACATTGCTTATTGGGAAACACAAGCACAAGCACAAAGCAAAATGTAGTGCTATCTGGCCCTAAATCGACAGTACACCATGGCTAACTATTTGACCATGATTACTGACCAAAACCATAGAAAATCCTTGACAAAGTACAGGCTCAGTGAGCACAGCCTTGCCATTGAGAAGGGTAGAAACAGGAAAACCTGGCTCCCTGTAGAGGAAAAGCTGTGCAACCACTGCACAACAACAGAACCTGAGACAGAGCTGCATTTCCTGATAAAATGTAAAACATATAAAACAATTAGAGAGTGTCATTTCCCGAAATATGAAACCCTCTCTGATGAGAGTAGGCTACACGTCCTGTTGGGGGAGGACGCAGAGAGCTGTGGGTTGGCAGCGCACTACATTGCTGCCTGCCATAAGATGAGGGACAGTGTCTGACAGACCAATCAACCTGTCCTCTACTGTATACTCATTGTTATTGTTCAATGTATGGTTATTTTGACTCTTGGTTATTGTTGTCCCATTGACAATTTTGATTGTTATTATTTTCATATTGTAAATATCCAAAGTAAGCTTTGGCAATATCTACATTGTTACGTCATGCCAATACAGCAAATGGAGAGAGAGAGAGAGAGAGAGAGAGAGAGAGAGAGAGAGAGAGAGAGAGAGAGAGAGAGAGAGAGAGAGAGAGAGAGAGAGAGAGAGAGAGAGAAAGAGAGAGAGAGAGAGAGTATGTGACCCATTATTGACCTATTGAACACAAAGCTGAGAATCTCTCATTCTCCGTCTGGAAATTCTTAACACATGGCTCTCGCTCTTGTTGTTAAAAACCTTATATGATCCATCTATCCTCTATGTCCCTCAGATGAAAGATGCTACATTCAGGTCAGAGGAAACACAACTATCGTGAGGCTGGCACTCACTGGTCACTGGTCTTGCTGACCACCTGGTGACCCTGGTCAGCTGGACCAAAGGCTGTGTGGGTTCACAGGCATCCTGTTATGTATGACCTCTGACCTCACAGTGGGTTAGGCCTCAGATGTGTGGATGAGCTACAGGGAGCTGGTCAAAGGTCCAGTCTTCACAGAGCAGTGCTGTGAACCTGAATTAAACTAGGTTGCTGCTGCCCAGTTCCCATCACACTGGCCTTTAAGGCTTTATGGTCACACAGGCCCTTCGGCGAAGCCCACTCTCCCAGACACACACAGGAGTGTCTGACTCTACAGTATCTCTGACAGTGCGGTTGGTGTATAAGTAGAGAATACAATGGAACAGATTACTGTGGTGTGGAGTTGTGTAGGGAGACCCTGTGGTCATTTCCACAGATTTCTGCCCAGCTAGCACATAACATTCTGAGAACCATATGTTTCTTAGGTGGGAATTTCAGTACATTTCCTACAGGTTTCCTCATGATTGTATTTCAAGTCATGCTCTCAAATTGTTCCGAGAACATTAAGAAGCAAACATTTTCTGTGTGAATTTCAGTACTTCAACGTAATGTTTTTCTGCAGGATTCCTTGTGGTTCTAGTTAAAGTCATGTTCTCAGAACGTTCAGAGGACGTTAATAAACAACGTTCTCCTGTGTGAATTTCAGTACTTCAGCGTAATATTTTTCTGCAGGATTCCTCGTGGATCTAGTTAAAGTCATGTTCTCAGAACATTAAGAAAACTTTCCATAAAAACCACAAGAAAACACTAGTAAGAATGTTGTACATCCTCACAGTTGTGTTCAGGTGTGTTGGCCGCGCCCACTAATTGGCCACACCTGATCTTAATGAGTGTGTGTTTCCTTTGAAATGGGGTTTATTTGAATTGACTAAAATGAACAGCTTTTAAAAAATATAAAAAACACAGAACGCTAGCTCTATCCTGGTGGCACAGTGGACTAATTCCATGAATAGAAAACAGAAAGTAATAGGTTCAAATCTCACTGCCTCAATTCAAAAAGTTTTTGCATGATTAATGCCTAAGCAAAATAATTTCCAAGTGTCCTATCTGCGCTTGGAATTAAAAACAGTCAAACTAACCTAGCAGTGTTATTAAAATATGTTCTAAGTACGTTATTTAATTACCTTCAAATAACCTATGATTTCCATTCTCAGAAGGTTAATAAAACATCCCATGAAAACTTTCAGGGAACCATAGTAAAACGTTCTCAGAACCTCCCTGCAACCTAAAAATGTACGTACCCAGAACAGGAGAAATGTTCACTTCCGTTCTCAGAACATTTTTTTAAAAGTTCAGTTTACTCGTCAGGAAACGTATGTCTTCGTTCACGGAACCAATGGGAAACCAAAAACGTTGCTCCCACAATTTCCAAGGAACCATATGTGTTAACTGGGTACAGACTAAGATTCTGATACACAATGAGTAACAGGCAGGGAGGTATACAAACAGACACCATGACATCAACACATGACACACAACAGACAGTACAGAAACAGCCCTCACACAGGCCACAGGCCACCATTGAAATACCATTGATCGGCCCACTTCTCTCGCTCTGTGCCACTGGGTCCACTCTTGCCCCCCGACAGTGCTTGTGTTTCCTTCTGCCTGCCTCTCTCTCTCTCTCTACTGGTTTCTGATCTTATGTTTTAGCCATCAGGGTACTACTGCAACCTATCTGCTCTGTATTGACACCAGCCAACATCAACAGCAGAGGTGAGGACACGATGATGACTTAGCCATGCTGCCATGGTCAAAGATAGAGTCGTCTCAGCCAACAGCACCACCACCCACTACTGCTCTCTGGTGGTGGATACCAGAACTGCACTGTACTCCACAGGATGGTAAATTGAGATCCGGTTGGATAGATCAGATTATTAACCAGAACCACATGTTTACAGATGACCATGAAATATAGTTAAGCGATGGCGGCTTGGGTTCAACCCATCATAAATTATAGTAATCTAGAGGTATTGCTGTTTTAGCCCTACAGTAACAGAAAAATTCATATTCAAATAGATTTGTCATGAGGAAAATTTAGGAGTACATTTTTGAAACTGCATTTTTTTTCCTATCCTCAGATTCTGTCTCACATTGTTTTGGGTTCTTTCAATCTCACCAAAGGAGGACTGAAGTATTGGATTCTACACCATCTGCCTGAAACATGCTACTTTACCATGGAGAGAGAGTCAGTTCTACCTTCATACCGAGTGTGAATAGTATCTATGAAGGTGTGGTTGAGTCCCCTGTGTATGTTACGTTATCTGTAGAGGTGCCACTGTTCCCTTGTGGGGAGTGAGTGTTGTCTGAACATGGCAGGTATATGTTTTTGTCTACCGTTGACTATGGTGTTTTGCAGTGTTGGGGAGTAGGGAACTAAATTCAGTAGTTAATTACTTGTTGTGCCATGTAGTGGTGTAGCTAACTACTGAAGCTAACCTACTTGTTATCACAAAAATAAAATATGGGTAAAGTATGCAATCATTTTGTTTCTTTTTCGGCATCAGACCTGCCGGTAACACTTTACTTGACACCCAGAGTCATAACACGTTGAAAGTCATAATCATGTCATAACTGCAGACATAACTTGTCATAAGCTGTTATAACACTGTCATGACACATTTAGACCTGTTGTGCTATATATTGCATTATTTTATGTCTGGTTATGACACCTACGCAACCTACCACACAAGGCAAAACATTTAGTCATAATTTTTTTATTGACCATATTAAATTGTAATTGCGCACATTGTCAGACATGCACCTACCCCAAAGCTCAGTTGCTGATGACCGGGATGAATGCAGGAGCAGATTTCAGGAGCTGGACAAGACACCCTCTTTTGACTGATGTCTGACAAGAGGGCATATACGTGATAGGCTTATATGATGGTCACAATGCTTCTTGACTGTGTCATAAAGTGTATTTCATAAGTGCAAGTAAAGTGACACAGGATGGTCAATATGCTTCATGAAAGTCTCATAAAGTTGATTTCCTACAAATATGGAGAGAAAAAAAACATGAATCAAGAATTCATTACAACAAAGGATTTCATAAGAAACAAACTTTCAAATGAAAAGAAACTTCTTGGCAGGGAGAAAACTAATTTGAATAAATGTGGGTTTTGACACTCTTATGTAGGTGTCAGTAACAGCCACAAAACAATGCAATATGTCACAACAGGTGTAAATATATTGGTCATGACTCTGTTGCCCATATGACAAGTTATGTCAGCTGTTGTGTCAAAGTATTAAGACACGGAGTGTCAAGTAAAGTGTTACCGACCTGCCTAATTCTCACTTGAAACATATTTTGTGTGTTTAATAGGATAAATTGCACATTCTTTTAACATATGACCACAAAGTGATCAGTCTTGCAATTTGTAGTCTATGACATTTCTGATTTTCATATGAGCACAAAGTAATTTGGATGCAGTAAACTACCCAGCTAGCACATAACGTTCTGAGAACCATATGTTTCTTAGAGCTTGGTTGTCCTATGATTATTTTTGCATACAACCTTCCCACAACTTTCTGGGAATGGTGCAGGATAGTTGTTTGGCTTTGGAACACTCAGCACATTTAAGGGACTTAACAAAAAAATGTCATTACTTTAATAGAACGTTCCCTAAAAGTTCAAGGTTACATTTAATTTTGGTATTGTTATAGGAACGTTCTCCAACTGGTCTGACATTGGGAATGTTCTCGAATAGTTCAGAGAATGCTAAGAAACAACGTTCTGTGGAAATTTCAGTATGTTTCCTACAGGTTTCCTCATGGTTCTATGTAAAGTCATGTTCTCAAATTGTCCCAAGAACATTAAGAAAACGTCCCATAAAAACAAAGAAACTTTCATAACGTCCAGAGAACGTTCTAAGTTATTTAAAAAAAAGCATACATTGTGACCTCGGAATGTAAAAAAAACTTTCCGTGAAACTTTAGTAACGTTCAGGTATGTTGGCTGTGCCGACTAATTGGCTACACCTAATCTTAATGTTTGTTTCCTTTGAAATGGGGTTTGTTTGAATAGACAAATGAACAGCCTCGTATGAGTTCAAAAACATAGCATGCTCGCTCCATTCTGGTTGTGCAGTAGACTAATTCCATGGTTAGGAAATAGAAGATCATAGGTTTGCATGATTAATGCCTAAGCAAATTCATTTCCAAGGGTCGCATCTGTGCTTGGATTTAAAAAGAGTTAAGTCAGCTATGTCTTGCTTTAGTATAGCTTAACATCTTCCAGTGTGAAGTAATGGGTAGCATGGCAAACTAGATTTTTAGAGTAGCGTCCCTAACACTGGTGTTTTGGATGCTTTCCAGACAAATCCACAGGAATCCCACATCTGCAGTTAAGTAAATCATCCATTGCCTCATGGAGCTCACGGAATGTTGTGCACAATTTACAATCAACGCAAAAGGTTGTCATTATTCAACAAAACATTTATTGCTGGCATAACATGATGCAACCATAGAAAACAAAACCAGATAAACCTGGTAACCACTGAAATGTACAAAGGGAGTACAGTACACACAAGTGTGGCTGTCTTAATTCCACAGTTGTTCTTTGTGCGTGTCCCCAGTCACACCAGTAGAGGCTCAGTGCAGGTGGAGGTACTGCTGGAACCACAGCACCACGTTGAGAAAGCAGTCAGCCTGAGTGTCCACACGAGCCAGAGAGTGGCCGTCTTCCGCAAACCAAAGCAACCTGCAGGGGGAAGCACAGTTGTATTCATTAGCGGACAACGTAGGAAAACAAAAGATTTCATATTGGACAAGTTCAGATAGTTCCTCCCTGTGTTTGTTTTGCTTCCGTTAGGTACTTAACCAAAAAAAGTGTTAAACAAATCAAAATATATTTTAAGTTTGAGATTCGTCAGAGTAGCAACCCTTTGCCTTGATGCCAGCTTTGCACACTCTTGGCATTCTCTCAATCAGCTTCATGAGGTATTCACCTGCAATGCATTTCAATGAACAGGTGTGCCTTGTTAAAAGTTAATTTGGGGAATTTCTTTCCTTCTTAATGAGTTTGAGCCGAATTCTATAGTAAGTACTGTAAGTACTGTGGTATTCTATAGTCATCTGTAGTTATTTTTTCACGTGGGCAGGATGATTGACAATATAACAAGCGGTTGTCACCTGACGGGGGAGCCCCTGCTCTTCAGAGAGCGGTACAGCTCCAAACCTTGGTGAGGCGACACTCTCCTGTCTTTACCCCCCAGCATCAGGAGCACTGGGGCCTTGATCTGGACACAGACAGAGGAAACCAAATGATATGCTTGTCTCATTGACAGCTATAGAGGTGTGTTTGTGTGCATGAACCTCAAACCTGAGGTGCGTAGATTATGGGGGATTTCTGGAGCATGGTGGTGAGAGCCTCTGGGGTGGGCAGCTGGTCATAAGAGTACTGCAGCCCCACACAAGAGTAACGCCTAGGAAAGGTAGAGGGAGACACAGGACAACTATCCATCAACCAACCAATTAATCACATTGTATTTGCATAGTACTTGTATTTTTTTTATTGTAATTTTTACAGTTCTTAAATATGCAGTGCACACACTTTCCATCCCCCAACTAGTGCACTTCAATTTGTGTTTTAGTCTCCACTCTCCAGTCCTATACACTGATAGACAGAGACATGGACAGAGAGTGTCAAGTCTCACCAGTCCACGATGTCACTGGTTCCCAGTAAGGTGGCAGCGTTGATGACTGGGTTCCTGACGGCACACGCCTTGTAGAAGTCTGGGTACTGGCCAATCAGGTGGCAGGCCAGGAAGCCCCCGTGGGACCCACCCATCACCACCACTTTATCAGGGTCAAGGGTTAAGAGCTTCTCAGCAGTTTGGTCAGCAAGGGCAGTTAGTACAGCCCTCTGGGAATGATAGTTAGAGGTTAGTTGAACAAGATGTGTTAGTAGTATTGAGTTGGAACACAAAATAGCAACCTGACTGGCACCCTGGGTTGAGAAACACTGTTGTATTGAAGGCTCAGGCTGTAGATATTTTCAGCTGAGAGCTCACTCTGTACCTGCACATCCTTGACGTCTTGGCTGCCGATGTTACCGGCCAGAGAGAGTATGCTGTCCTGGCCAAAGCCAGTGGAACCCCGGTAATTCACTACAAAACACAGAGAGAGAAACAATATTATATCAGTGGATACCAATGTGTGTGGGTGTGAGCCAAGGAGGAAGTCCACTATCTTACCCATGAGTACAGCAAAGCCCAGTTTGACCAGAACTGCTGTAGTGACATTCCACTCTGCAAAGAACTGGGAGTGCGGCCCACCTGGGAAAGAACACAAATAAGCTTCAGTGAGTCATCCGTGATCTTTCATAGATCAGTTCCCATATACATAAAACAGTCTCAGAATAGGCGTGCCGATCCAGGATCAGTTTTTATACAAATTAAATATATACAGCGAAGATTTGATCCTAGACCGGCGCTCCTACTACGAGACGCTTTATGAATACGGGCCCAGGACCTCGATTCTCCAGAGGTTTCTCTCACCATGGACAAACACCACCAGAGGGACCTTGGTGCGTGACGGAAGGTGGTTTGACGTAACCAGCAGGGCCCCGAAGTCTAGGCCAGCTGCATAAGGGACACACAACTTAATTGTATTGTTTTCTCAAAGACATAGTTATGGCAACCAGACAAGTTCTAAACCACTATTGACTGACTCACAGTACTCTGGGTTCTCCTCCTGGGGCGTAGGGCTGATGTCCAGAACATTGACGATAGCACCACGTAGACACGACTCGCCCAGAGGGTCCCAGGACACATCCCCCTCCCCCCCATCCAACGGAAGAAAAGCCACTGCCTGCAATAACACAATGCATATATGATATTATACTGCAACTGTACATGATGGGATATGACCAGGTAACCTAAATGACCAGTGTTGTATAGGGGGTAACCTAAATGACCACAGTGCTGTATAGGGGGTAACCTAAATGACCACAGTGTTGTATAGGGGGTAACCTAAATGACCACAGTGTTGTATAGGGGGTACCCTAAATGACCATAGTGTTGTATAGGGGGTAACCTAAATAACCAGTGTTGTATAGGGGGTAACCTAAATAACCAGTGTTGTATAGGGGGTAACCTCAGTGTTTTCCACAAGCACATGGAGTAGCTAACCAAATATAAAAGTAGCCAGGAGGGATCACCCGGGCCAGGTGGTTAATCATTTTCTGGGAAACAAGCTCTATTTTGGTGGCCTCTAATACATTGTAATGCCTTGATTCCATCATAAAATAGTCAGCGAAATTATTGAATACTTTGAGTTGACCACCCAAATTTGATTTTTTTGTGTGGTATTGCATTAAAAATTAAAATTACTGAAAATGTATGAATCCAGTGTATTGTTAGCTTTTATTAAATATTGTCTAGGCTTAGATGATCAAGACTATTTTTAGTAAGAAAATAAACCTTTAAAACATATATCCTGTCTTCTCTTGAGATTAAAGAATTTTACTGCAAGATACGAATTGCCACAATGTTTGTTCTTAATTATGTATTTTATAAAGACAGAAAAATTAAGTAAATAGACAATTACCTTAATTTATATTTTAAGTTACATTTTAAATCAAAGAAATTGCGTGATGGGCACTTTTTGAAAAGTAAAAATGGCTCTCTAAAATAGTAATTTCTTAAATAAATTACAATTCACAAAGAGAGTTGCAAACACTTGTTGAAATTCTTTTAAATGAACTGACCCACAGATTTCTTCTTAATTAATCTTTTACGAGTTTGTTGACTTCCACAGGCATACATTTACCTTGAGGCATTTTCTCAGTGATCTGCGATACAGGTATAATTGAAGAATGAAGCAGGTGTTTAACATAGGCTTTGTTACACAGAAAGCAGCAGTTGACTACTCCATTGTCAACACTGATTAAAATCAGTAGACCTAGAGCAACATTTTTGAAAATAAAATAAGCATCATTAGCTTTTGAAATAATTCAATACGTTCTCTTTCGGACCAGAGTGAGGCTATCGTTTCACTAGCCTACCCATTTTTCTGCAGTGAGGATTCACCATATTCATCGAATGTTATCATTTATCTGCAGTTAAATCACCCCAAAAAACTACCAGTATGCGATTGATGAAGCCAAATGATCTCTTACCGATGCGATAGGCTACTGACGAGTCACTCACTTTAACGTCACTGTCTGTCAAGTCCTGATAAGAGTTCATATCGAAAATACAGACGAGAACTTTAGGTTTACTTGTGCCGATGCGATACCATGGACATACAGCTACGTTGTATGGTTTATGAATGGCAAGGATATATGAAAATGGACTTTTTCAGTTAGACAACATTCATAAATGTGTCACGCTTGTTGTTCGTCAATCAAATCAGTAGCAAATGCTCATGGAGTGAAACTGAAAAAAAAAAGGCCTACACAGTTGTTTTATTGTCCAGCCAAATGATCATTGGAGGTGTGGTTGTCTTACTAAGACGTTTTTATTTACACTGACATGATCTTTGACCCTAGACGGCAGTTACTGCCACCTTGCTTGATACACCAAATGAAATGCGTTTCCATGGCGATTTTGTTTAACACAAACGTGTTCCCTAGTTGCGCCGTGATTGGCTCATGGGGACATTACGTCAAGGCAAAATCTACAGGTAGAGATGGAAAACTCAAGCCCCCTGGGTGCCGTCATAGGCTGCATTCCAAACACTTCCAAACACAGACACATCCTTTCCCCTCAGCCCTAAAATTAAAGAGGACACATCATGACGTCTGACGAGTACACACTTGCAGGGCAAGGAAGGAAGGAATGATTTTTAAATGGACCGCCCCTGCCCGGAAATTCATCACTCGTTCATCCCGCGATGATTGTGTTTTCAGCCACCGGCAGCTTGTGTGCTTTATATGCTTTACAGTCAATTATGATTGCATGTCTACATATTAAATATATAATTATTAATATACGCCTACTGTATGATAGCAAATTATTAGCTAACTAGCGTTAGCCTGCCTAGCTGGAACTTCTGAACATTTTTTATTTCTACAATTTCCAAAAGCTAACAAAACAAAAACATGTTTACGAGACGCGTTTGTGTATTAGCAGCACAATTTCTAACTTATTTACATTCGTTTTTACTTACACTGTTGACTCCATATTGACCTTGAGGTTTTAGCTGACTTTTCTTAGCGGATGTACAATCACGAATTGAATTATGGGGCATTTCAGGCCCCGAAGTGAACATAATTGCACACCCGCAGATTCCATTAAAAACGAGGGCTGAGGGGCTTACGTTGCAAACTTCCCTTGCTTGGCTAATCATTTGGACCAACGACAAATATGGCCGCGGGGATTCCCCCAAGGGCATAAGGCGAGGGTAAGTGGACGAGGGTGTGTCTTTTATATGTTTGAAACGCAGCCATTGAGTTACATTAGAAGGGCCCATCCAAGAAGGCTCAATGTCATTGGCCACAGATCTTAGCTAGCAGTCATCATGAATTAAGTCGACAATCTACTGGCAAATATTTGTCATATGATGAGAAATTATGATACATTATTGGTGCTCGTTGGCCATTGAACATAAACATTACACACCAAGTTGGAAATCCCAAATTCAACAATGAGTGGTTTGGAAGGAATCAGTGGCTAACTGCAAGCGTTGCAAAGCAATCACTAGCCTGCTATTCAGTGGAGTGGGTGTTTAAAAGGATAAACATTGAACACGATGGGCCAGAAAAGGTTGAATACATTGGCCATGCTGTCAACCCAGCATTACTTCTGCAGCATTCACAACTGGAAACTCAGAACTGGGATATTTCAGACACACATTTATTTAAGCAAGTCAGCCATATCAGCTATTATTTTTTAAAGGCAGTAAATGTGTCTGAAAGAACGGTTTGGCTGCCAGACAAGACTCCGCTGATAGCCAGGTGTAGCAGTGGTAAGGATTCACTCTGTGGTGCTGAAAAGAAAGCTCTGCTGTTGGGACAGATTTATGTAGGTCTTAACTGTTTGTGGGCAATGTTGGTCACCGTTATAGTTCAATTAATGTACTGTTTAGTGTTGTGTAGTGGCTTTGCTAACACGCACCGGAAACAAAATTGGGGGGAGTTTGCCCCACCAACATTTATATGCTAAAATCGCCACTGAGCACGAGAAAGAAAATAAATTAATGTGCCAGAAAATACACTAAGTGGATTTCGACTCATCGTTACCACATATGGGACGTGCAAATTGAAATTAAATAAATTTTACTGCAAGCATAGCGTACATAACACACCCAGGAGGTACAGAGAGGCGGGACAGACAGAAAACTGTCAAACCAGCAGTGTCTCCCTGTCATCGCTCACTTTGACTGACACCCGCTAGAAGAAGCATATCATTCATTTTAGTGGGAGAGGGCTCGTGGACTTTTTTTCCCGGACTTGTGAATTGTAAAAAAGTAGCATAGTTAATTTAAGTGGAAAAAGTACCCGGCTGAAAATGTATGTGTAACCGGCTGTATGGCCGACAGCCGGTGCTAATGGAAAACACTAACCTAAATGACCACAGCGTTGTATGGGGATAACCTGAATGACCAGAACGTTGTATAGGCGTAACCTGATAGCCCAGAGCTCTGTATAGTAGTAACCTGAATGACCAGAGCTCTGTATAGGGGTAACATGAATGACCAGAGCGATATACGAATGCCCACAACACAGGTATTACCAGGCGTGGGGCCTCATTCAGATGGGAACAGTGGACCACCATGAGGTCATTCTGGATGGTGAGCAGCTTCCAGCTCCCAAATTTCTCAGCTAAAGGGAAGAGAGAGAGATTGAACGGTTTGCTACAGCTCGGACTAGTTTCAGTTGGAGAGGCTCGAGAACAAAACCTCACAGACTAATAATCATATAAAAGGAGAGGAGAGCTTACAGTCAGAGATGCGGGTTACTCTCCTAGTGGCCCTATCCACTACAAAGAGGTCCTGTGAGAGAGGGAGAGATGGGGAAAGTGAGATCATGGAGTACGAAGTTATTTGCGGCCGCTTGTGTACATGTTTACACTATACCCTCCAGTTCCTCCGGGCGCTACTGAAGACCACTCTCTGGCTGTCTGACGCCCAGCAACGAGGTGGCAGAGCCTCATACAGCCCAGCAAACTCATCTAGGGACAGACAAGGGGGGGGGGGGGGGGCACGGGGAAGGAAATGTGTGAGAAGCAAGAGATGGAAAGTGCAGTAGGAATGGGGTGCCATTCTATGTCAAGTCCAAAATGTTGCGTTAAAGTATTTCAATTCTGTACCTTTCTTTGGCCTATTGACTACGTCCACCAGCACAGAGATATTCCTTGTCTCCAGGTCATACTGTGGACCGAGAGAAGGGAAGGATATAACAGTGCAGAATACCACCAGCGAAGCATAAGCAGCACTCCCCACTGACCTCCAGACCATGCTTGCTTCTTTCTGATAAGGCGGTAACGGCTCCTTAATGAAGAGGCTGGGCAGGGGTCTGGAGGTAACGCTGAGGACTAGGGGCTAGGCTGGGAGCGGGGGTCTGGAGGTAACGCTGAGGACTAGGGGCTAGGCTGGGAGCGGGGGTCTGGAGGTAACGCTGAGGACTTGGGGCTAGGCTGGGAGCGGGGGTCTGGAGGTAACACTGAGGACTTGGGGCTAGGCTGGGAGCGGGGGTCTGGAGGTAACACTGAGGACTTGGGGCTAGGCTGGGAGCGGGGGTCTGGAGGTAACACTGAGGACTTGGGGCTAGGCTGGGAGCAGGGGTCTGGAGGTAACACTGAGGACTTGGGGCTAGCCTGGGAGCGGTTGGCAGGGGTCTGGGAGATGGGAGGCTGGAGGTCGGGCACTCACCTGCTTCATGCTGAAACACTGGCTGTGGGGGCCAAACACCTGTCCCTCCAGGTACACCAGGTAGCGTCCATCAGGGCTCAGACGGGGGGACGAGACAGAGCTGGTGTCCCCAGACAGACACTCTGTGTAAGGAGAGACAAGGGGTTGCAGGTTTGCAAGGAAAGAAGCTTTGTTGTTAATGCGCTGTGAATTAGCAAGTTGTTTACCATGACAATGAACCAACCAAGAACACAGAAAACACTCACCACAGTTTCCTTCCAGGTCCAGACAAAACAGAGCTGACCTGAAAACAGAAGTTCTCATTTGAGTCTTTCTAAAATAACACACATGGGCATCTCTTGATCAGTCTATTACTCTGGAATATTGATTAGTGAGATGACGTAAACATAGACTACACAGGCTGCTCCTTACCTCCTATTGGAGCAGAACCTCAGGCCCAGTCTGAAGGGCTCATGCCACCAGCCCACAAAAAACAAACACTCGCCATCATGGGCCCAGAGACACTGTGTTAACCAGACAGCATGACAACAATTACTGCACATTACATTTCATGGCATAACATATTACATAGAATTACATGACTGTAAGACATGTCATGTGACTGGTGATCCTTCCAGTGAAGTTGCAAATACCATAGGATGCTCAGCTAATGCCTTTATTGGTGTGTGTGTGTGTGTGTGCTCACCTGGCCTGGGGACACGTGTGAAGGGACACCCTGCAGCACTGTTACCGTGCCCTTGGCCACATCGGCCACACACAGCACTGGGACACTTTTACTGGTCAAGCCTTCCCCCCAGTCCTCCCAGTACAAACTCTTGTCCTGATGCACAACAGGGGAAAGGAAGGGTGTTGAAGCCATGAAAAAATAAAATAAAAAGACTGGATCATGTTTACGCAACATAGCAGGCATCCTAAGAGTACTTCCAGAACCACCCGAATGTCACTAAGACTACATCCAACTGAATGTATGGCTAAACATACATAGACAATTAATAGAGGAGTGATCAGGGTGTTTTGGATACCTTCTCAGAAGGGCCTCCTGAGGGCCCTGCTGTTGGCTCTGATGGGATGGAGGCTGAAGCGTACGACTCTCCTATAGACCTTTTCCCCTCGGCTACATACAGCAGCCTGCCCTCACATGTAGACCAGGCCAGGGAGCCAAACTGACCTGCACACATACAGACAGAGGCAGACGGCGAACAAGAGCCAAAGACAGACCGACATGGAGAGAGTGTGGCTGATGAATTCAAGCAAATGGCCCTGATTAGGTCCACAGTGGACAGGTCTAGCATCAGACAGAATACTCAAGAGCACCGTAGGCATTAAAACCACCCAGGAAAAGGCCTTTACCATCCTCATACACTCTCCCGTGTTTGTTGAGAGCTGTGAGATGGAGGATCTTTTTTAAGCCGCTGTTGCTCCACACCTGAAAATGAACAGACCCTGTAAAAGTTAAAGCAAACCAGTATGCACCGTATCAGGGTGGGTGAAGGAATTTAGCCAGATGACCGACACACCCAGACCACTCCATCCTTACCTCTAGGAACTGTTGTCCTGCAACCTGACCGCTGGTTTCCCTGACAACCGCCTTCAGATCTCCAGACAGGGAATAGGAACTCAGCAATCTATTTGAGTAGAAAGGAAGAAAGCATTGAAAATGGCAGCTTAGAGAAGGACCTATCGTATCTTTAATAAATAACTCCTATATAAATCATCTTACACACATCACGTCATCAGCACCAGACACTGGGATGGAGAATGAGTGGTGGGGGAGTGTTAATCTGTCCGTCTGCCTACTTACTCGCCGTGTAAAAGGCTGCAGGGGCTTGGTGGTTGGATGTCTATGTCGGTCTCTTTACTGTAGTTTTGAATTAGTGTCCACTGCTGGGCATAGTGCAGTCTGGCTCCCCGGAATCTCTCAATCTGACTCCACTCTGATAGGTGCAGGCGAAGGAGAGGTTAATAACTATGATTTATTTTTTTATCAATACATTTAAAAAGTAATTCAAACTTTTTTCCAACGAAGCAAACATAATAGCATACGTGCAGTCAAAAATAACAAAATAAACTTCCAGGTTTATAAATATCATAAAATCAGGGAGAACTGCTTGTGTGCATGTTTTTTTATGGGTACCAATTTGTTTACTGTTCAGTGTTCTTTAGTGTGTGTGTGAGAGATGTATAGAGGGCTAATGCCCAAAAGCCTGTTATAGCATGGGCAGCACCACTGACGACTTTCAGAATGATGAAGGCCTCTAGTAACCAAAAGGCGCCATTGAGGGCTCCCGCCATTTTAACATCGTCAACTGGGTGGTACTTCCAACTTAATTGGCTGATCACTCCTGCTGACCCTGTCGGAGTCATGTCCATCCAGATCATCAGGAGGGATCCAGCCAATCGTTTAGAAGAAAATAGACTACTTCAAAATGGAGATCGCCTCAATGGTGCTGCCCATGCGGTCATAGACGCTATTGTCACAGATAGAACAATGAGCCAGATATTTCACTGGATGTATAAATGTGAAGCATCCGGTTGGCGTTTCCACGTACTACCAAGTATGGTGATGAGGAAGCCCAGCGGCCGGCACTGGGAAATGATGGAGCGAGATGGATTTTGGCCAAAATTATGCAAATATTCTCATCAATGAAACATTTGATCTCCATACAGTTTTCTGTTTCCAAAACTAGAATCTGTAACAAACAGAGTGGACTGCATTTTGTAGACTCTACCCTTTGCCAAAATACAAATTGTTTAGAAAGAGTGCAGGGGTGAATTGAGTTATTGCACACTCGTACATCAAAGTAGGCGTTCCTTAAAGGAAATATGCAAATAAATACTAGAGCGAGCCAATAGGAACTTACTAGCTCATGCTTGGCTCTGCCCACGTCCTTACTTGTTCTGCCCACTATGATTAATTTGCTCAAATTGGAAATGACAAAAATTGGGGGGAGTTTACACCACCAAGATTTACATGCTAAAATCACCAATGAGCATGAGAAAGAAAATAAATTAATGTGCCAGAAAATAAAGTACTAAGTGGATTTCGACTCATCGTTACCACATTATATGGGACGTGCAAATTGACACAGACGATGAAGGAGCATCATGCTCTCTCAGAGGCTGGTAGCAGGAGCTACAGGAAGACAGGTTGATTGTAATGGCTGGTACGGAATTTATGTAACGGTATCAAACACAAACATATGGAAACCACATGTTTGACTCTGTTCCATTTATTCCATTCCAGCCATTACAATGAGCCCGTCCTCCTCTGTGCTCTCTCCCTCCTTGTAAAGAAATGTGACTGCAAGCACAGTGTACACAACACACACCCAGGAGGTACAGAGAGGCGGGACAGACAGCAGACAGTCAAACCAGCAGTGTCTCCCTCTCGTCACTCACTTTGACTGACACGCGCTACAAGATGCATATCATTAATTTTAGTGGAAGAGTGCTCGTGGACTTTGTTTTCTGACTTTTTAATTGTAAAAAAGTAGCATAGTTAATTGAAGTGGAAAAGTAACCGGCTGTACAGCCGACGCTAATGGAAAACACTAACCTAAATGAGCACAGCGTTACATAGGGGTAACCTGAATGACCAGAGCGTTGTATAGGCATAACCTGAATGTCCAGAGCTCTGTATAGGGGTAACCTGAATGACCAGAGTGGTGGATATGACATACTCTGGTCCATCTTGGGTTAGTTATAGAAATCTTTGCTATAATGGCACAGACACATAGACTAGTCCTCTATGTATCTCTATGGTAGCAGCAGAGAGAAGAGGAAGCGAGAAACCCCACACCCTATTTGTTTCTGGTTACATTACAGTCAGTCATTGTAAATAAGAATTTGTTCTTAACTGATTTGCCAAGTTAAATAAAAATATTTAAAAATATACCCTTTCAGTTTGCTTCTGAGTTGGTTAATTAACAGACGAAAATTGACTACTTCAAAATGGTGATGGCCTCGGGCGCTACCTGCTACCTACAGACACCATAGTGGACAGTTACAACGTTGCGATCTCTATGCATTTCTATTGTGTGTGTGTGCGCGCACAGTGTCTCACCTGTACATAAAGTGAAACTCGTGCCGTTTAATAGTGCCATGTAGTCATTCGCCGTCACGAAGGCAGAAATAGGGGTGGGATACCCACTATATTCGCGGTACAAAGTGGCGATAGCATCGGGTTCCATTCGTGCCTAGGTGCAGTAGCGTTAGTTAGACATGCAGCTGTCAACTGTTTTTGAAAACACTTTTACAGTGCATTAGCTAGCTAACTAATCACTTTAATCGATTACAGGTGATATTAAAGCCATGTGACTGCATGCGTTCAACAAACGAACATTATGTATCAGCTTCATTTTAAAGGTTAGAGAAACTAATGTTAAGATAAACATAGATGGAACACAAATGTCCATTTTGAGCTAAAGTGGTACTTATAAATCTCTGAAAAAAATAACAATAGTTGTCTTTTACCAGGAACTCCATGTCGACACGACGGCCGATACCATTTCATGCAGGGGCTGATGGAAGAGACCAAACGCAAGGCGGCAGCAGCAACACATTTTGTAGGATTCACAAAGGAAGTGATTAATGGCGCCTTGGGATTTCACCCCAACTCTGACGTCATCCCATTGAAGATTAAATTTAAAACGATAGGGCGGTCCAAAGAATCCCAGATAGCACCGACCATAAAAAACAAATAAACATCTCCTGCCCCATCCAATCCCACCATTTGAATCCCACAGTGATACATAAACTCAGCAAAAAAAGAAACGTCCCTTTTTCAGAACCCTGTCTTTCAAAGATAATTTGTAGAAATCCAAATAACTTCCCAGATCTTCATTGTAAAGGGTTTAAACACTGTTTCCCATGCTTGTTCAATGAACCATAAACAATTAATGAACATGCACCTGTGGAACGGTTGTTAAGACACTAACAGCTTACAGATGGTAGGCAATTAAGGTCACAGTTATGAAAACTTAGGACACTAAAGAGGCTTGTCTACTGACTCTGGAAAAACTTCAAAAGAAAGATGCCCAGAGTCCCTGCTCATCTGCGTGAACGTGCCTTATGCATGCTGCAAGGAGGCCTGAGGACTGCAGATGTGGCCAGGGCAATAAATTGCAATGTCCGTACTGTGAGACGCCTAAGACAGCGCTACAGGGAGACCGGACGGACAGCTGATCTTCCTCGCAGTGGCAGACCACGTGTAACACCTGCACAGGAGCAGTACATCCGAACATTACACCTGCGGGACAGGTACAGGATGGCAACAACAACTGCCCGAGTTACACCAGGAATGCACAATGCCTCCATCAGTGCTCAGACTGTCCGCAATAGGCTGAGAGAGGCTGGACTGAGGGCTTGTTGGCCTGTTGCAAGCAAGGTCCTCACCAGACATCACCTGCAACATCACCTATGGGCACAAACCCACTGTCGCTAGACCAGACAGGACTGGCAAAAAGTGCTCTCACACGAGTCGCGGTTTTGTCTCACCAGGGGTGATGGTCGGATTCACGTTTATCTTCGAAGGAATGAGCGTTACGCCGAGGCCTGTACTCTGGAGCGGGATCAATTTGGAAGTGGAGGGTCCGTCATGGTCTGGGGCAGTGTGTCACAGCATCATCGGACTGAGCTTGTCATTGCAGGCAATCTCAAAACCGTGCGTTACAGGGAAGACCTCCTCCTCCCTCATGTGGTACCCTTCCTGCAGGCTCATCCTGACATTACCCTCCATGACAATGCCACCAGCCATACTGCTCGTTCTGTGCATGATTTCCTGCAAGACAGGAATTTCAGTGTTCTGCCATGGCCAGCGAAGAGCCCGGATCTCAATCCCATTGAGCACGTCTGGACCTGTTGGATCTGAGGGTGAGGACTAGGGCCATATCCCCCAGAAATGTACTGGGAACTTGCAGGTGCCTTGGTGGAAGAGTGGGGTAACATCTCACAAGAAGAATTGGCAAAGTCCATGAGGAGATGCACTGCAGTACTTAATGCAGCTGGTGGCCACTGACTGTTACTTTTGACCCCCCCCCCGTTGTTCAGGGACACATTATTCAATTTCTGTTAGTCACATTTGTGGAACTTGTTGAGTTTGTCTCAATTGCTGAATCTTATGTTCATACAAATATTTACACATGTTAAGTTTGCTGAAAATAAACAGTTGACAGTGAGAGGACATTTCTTTTTTTGCTTAGTTTAATTGGTACCTTTTCATGCCTTGCCTTTGGTATCTGCATTACAATGTGAACATTCAAATATTTTTAAACCCACTTAAGGAAAATAATGAACAGATACATCCTTGGTGTGAGTGTTTATTACATTTCATTTATCCATAATCAATTAATTTGCCTAACCCTTTGGGTTATTACATAGCATTGCTTGTCAAAATACATCTCCATTGTTCAATGCACTCCTTGAATACATACATATGCATTTGTATATACATATGCATTATTATGCACAACCAACCTGCATAAAAATATACATGAAAAATGACACCTTAATTCTCTTAGTCTTCTTCCCATATTTGAAGTCTAAAAATAACTTACTTTAAAAATCATACTGTTCTCCCACTTTCAATAAATTAGAAAGTAAAATACATGACCAAAAATGGTTTAGATGTTCATCCAAAATATTAATTTTAAAAATGGTACAATAAACTACCTTTTTGTTTTATTTTCAGGCATCTCATAGGTCAGTTTTATTGTGGTGTTAAATTAAATAAAAACACACGTTTGCATTGTCTGCCAAGTCCCTGGTTTGGCAGCAGCCACTGGGTCCTGTGAGACGAAGGGTAGGGGGCATGATGACAATTTGGGCCAGGGGGCTGTACAGGAAGGAGGGTGCAACGTTACAGAAGGTTCACTATAGAAATGTACTGTGTAGAACAGACAGGATTGTCTGTCATTTTGAATAGGAAATCATGTCAGCTCTATTCATCACATTGGTCTCCAACATTCCAGACCTTTCGCTTCAATGAATACACCCCAGTATTCTTCTCCTCGGTCTTCGTCCTATATGGCTACGGCACGTTCCATCAATTCCTCACATCACATCTGCTCGCTTGTCCCTCACTTTGTTCCTTAGTTTAGTCCTGGCTTTGAATGCCGCCGAGTTGAACAGATGCTGTGAGAGGAAAATAAATCAACAGGTTAGACCAGGGGTGTCAAACTCATTTCGCATCGTGGGCCACATACGGCCTAGGGAGATGTCAAGTGGGCCGGACCATTAAAATTATACCATACTCTGCTATAAATAACCAAAATATCATGTCTTTCCTTTGTTTTGGTGTAAAGAAGCACAAGAACATTAGGAAAATATTGAAATTTAATGAACTATCCTTTTACAAAACATTTCATGAAACACCTCATATTTCCTTAGACAAATGTGCAATTTACTTTTATCATTCACAAATATGCATTGCAACTGATCCCACTGATTGTACAAAGGCACAAAACTTTAATTGCAAGCCGTCATATTTTTCGCTGTGATGAGTCTCGTAGTGGCGTCGAATATTATATTCCTTCAATACCGAAACTTGTTGCAAACACACCAAGCACGAAGGTTTTCCGTGCATCTCTGTAAATAAATAGGACGTGGTCCATTTTTCTTTGAAAATTCTACACTCCTTATCTACTTTTCTCCGTTTGGATAACGACATTTTGGCTAATGAGGGTGTAGCGGAGAGGTAGAGACCAAGGTATTAACAACGTCGTAACAAGCAGCAGATGGCGCATTGATACCGTCTGCTGTTTTCAGTCTGTCTCAGTGATGCGGCTTGTCTTCTACTCTGATGGAAAGAGTGCGCCCCTTAGCGGATAATCCATGAATTGCAGCGAATTAAAAATATTAATTCCATGTCTTTTATGCATTTTTTCCACTTTCAAATTATCCTGCGGGCCTGATCGAACCTCCTTGGGGGCCGGTTCCGGCCCGCGGGCCGTATGTTTGACACCCCTGGGTTAGACTTACACCCTTCAAAATAAAGAATGCCAATATGGAGGGCAGTCCTGTGAAGACTAGGCAAACTCATAACATTTCATGGTACTGCTAAATCAAAACGGACCAGTACATTTTGTTTAACCGACAATCATTTACACTAAACAAAAATAAACGCAAAATGTAAAGTGTTGGTCCCATGTTTCATGAGCTGAAATAAAAAATCCCTGACATTTTCCATTCGCACAAAAAGATTATTTCTCTTAAATTTTATGCAAACATATGTATTTATTTTTTACATCCCTGTTAGTGGGCCTTTCTCCTTTGCCAAGATAATCTTTCTACCTGACCGGTATGGCATATAAATAAGCTGATTATAAACACCATGATCATTACACAGGTGCACCTTGTGCTGGGGACAATAAAAGGCCACTTTAAAATGTACAGTTTTGTCACAACACAACGCCACAGATTTTTCAATTGGCATGCTCACTGCAGGAATGTCCCCCAGAGTTGGTGCCAGAGAATTGAATGTTAATTTCTCTACCAAAAGCTTCTTCCAACATCGTTTTAGAGAATTTAGCAGTATGTCCAACCGGCCTCACAACTGCAGAGCACGTGTAACCACACCAGCCCAGGACCTCCACATCCGGCTTCTTCATGTAGTGGATCGTCAGTGAGGGGCTTCTCAACAGTATTGCTGTCTGTAATAAAGCTATTTTGTGGGGGAAAACTCATTCTGATTTGCTAAGCCTGGCTCCCCAATGAGTGGGCTGGCTGCTAAGTGGGTGGGCCTATGCCCTCCAAGGCCCACCCACTTGGCTGCACCCCTGCCCAGTCATGTGAGATCCATAGATTAGAGCCTAATGAACTCATTTCAATTGATTGATTTTCCTTATATGAACTGTAACTCAGTAAAACCTTTGAAATTGTCGCATGCTAAGTTGATATTTTTGTTCAGTATAATTAGACAGTGGAGATCTCACATGAAATGCACCATGTGGTTGTTGAACAGGTATGTGTCAGGTGAAGTGGGTATTTGTCAGTGGTCGTGGTTTCATGACAAAGGGTTATGTGCTGGTGGGAGGTGTGTTTGGAGACAGTCATAGGACATGGGGGTCACCTTCTCGAAACGGGAGATCTTGCTGGATTTGACAGACGAGTCCAGTATCTGGGGGGGTCCCAGGCCAAATATGTCCCTCAGCAGTGGGTTAAACTAGAGACAAGACCAGGCACACCATTTAAAACTAGCCATTTCCAAAGGATAAATAAAGAGGCAAGCAAGCATCACAAACCTTCCAGAAAGACTTGATTAGAACATTTGTTGCAGAGATAGTCTCTTTATAGCATAGATATCAACTATATCCTACCAACACAGGTATAGACCTAGACTTTTGATCAAACCTGAAGATGGTGTCTCACTCCAGACTCCAGCACCTCTTTGAAGGCGTCGTAGACCCTCCTGCGCATCCAGCTGTCGATGTAGATGCCCTCCACACCAAAGCGGATGTTCTCCTCGGAGAAGTCCTCATTCTGCACGACATTGGGCAAAAATGGCATAAAAAAAACCCCAACATTACACATTTCTCTCACTGACTGACCAATGGTCTCCAGTTACAGTGACTGGTCTGGTGTGATTTAAAAACCCTCGAGCAATGTTAGAACCTTGCACCGGTTAACGTTCAGGGTGACTCGTGGTCCCTCACCTCTATGTAATGTAACACCTCTCTGAATATGGTGCGCTGTTTCCGCCTGTCGTTCTTGGCACGGTGCTTGTTCCCGTCGGTGGCCAGGCCCTTCAGGCACTCGCACAGCGTGTCGCTGTCTTCAAACTCAAATTCCTGCACAGAAAAACAAGGATCAGCGGGGATATTTCCCCCACTTCCTCTCCACGGACTTTACATTGCCTCCATATTGTGTTTGAGCTGCCGAGCGAGTAGAACCAGGGCCTGTTTTTACAAAGTGTCAGAGAACGTCGGTGCTGATCTCAGATCAGCCCCCCCCATGTAATCATATTCATTGTGATCTAGAAGGCAAAACTGATCCTAAATCAGCACTCCTACTCAGATGCTTTCCCCCCTCTGATAACCAGGTGGTGAATCGCATCTCTGCATGTCTGGCAGACATATCAGTGTGGATGACGGATCACCACCTCAAGCTGAACCTCGGCAAGACGGAGCTGCTCTTCCTCCCGGGGAAGGACTGCCCGTTCCATGATCTCGCCATCACGGTTGACAACTCCATTGTGTCCTCCTCCCAGAGTGCTAAGAACCTTGGCGTGATCCTGGACAACACCCTGTCGTTCTCAACTAACATCAAGGCGGTGACCCGTTCCTGTAGGTTCATGCTCTACAACATTCGCAGAGTACGACCCTGCCTCACGCAGGAAGCGGCGCAGGTCCTAATCCAGGCACTTGTCATCTCCCGTCTGGATTACTGCAACTCGCTGTTGGCTGAGCTCCCTGCCTGTGCCATTAAACCCCTACAACTCATCCAGAACGCCGCAGCCCGTCTGGTGTTCAACTTTCCCAAGTTCTCTCACGTCACCCCGCTCCTCCGCTCTCTCCACTGGCTTCCAGTTGAAGCTCGCATCCGCTACAAGACCATGGTGCTTGCCTACGGAGCTGTGAGGGGAACGGCACCTCCGTACCTTCAGGCTCTGATCAGGCCCTACACCCAAACAAGGGCACTGCGTTCATCCACCTCTGGCCTGCTCGCCTCCCTACCTCTGAGGAAGTACAGTTCCCGCTCAGCCCAGTCAAAACTGTTCGCTGCTCTGGCACCCCAATGGTGGAACAAACTCCCTCACGACGCCAGGTCAGCGGAGTCAATCACCACCTTCCGGAGACACCTGAAACCCCACCTCTTTAAGGAATACCTAGGATAGGATAAAGTAATCCTTCTAACCCCCCCCCCCTTAAAAGAGTTAGATGCACTATTGTAAAGTGGTTGTTCCACTGGATATCATAAGGTGAATGCACCAATTTGTAAGTCGCTCTGGATAAGAGCGTCTGCTAAATGACTTAAATGTAAATGTTAAATGTAATGCTTGACACATACAGCCCCTGGTTGTTCATTAGGCAAAACATACCCTGTCTATATCTCTTCCCAGTTCAACCAGCAAGGCTATGGTCATCCCAACAGCTATCCTGTAGTTCACGTCGCTGCTCTCCAGGCAGGCCTGTAGCTTGGGTAGATGTCTGCGCACAAGAGGAGACCGAGGACGTGAGCTGAGCAATGTGGCAGGTTATATATTCAGATCCCGGTTGTGTCTCAAATAGCACCCTATTCCCCATGTCGTGGCCATACAGTGCACTTCTTTAGTCAAATATGCAGGGCAGGACTACGGCACTAAATGGGGAACGGGGGGTGTCATTTGAGACGCAGCCCCTGTCGGTCTGTGTGTGTCACTCACAGGTCCAGCAGCACAGTGAGGCGGGAGGCGGGGCAGAGGGTGACGAGCAGGCCCCAGGCATGCAGGGCGGCGCTGTGGAGCCCAGGGGCACCGGCATTGGGGGTGGGCAGAGTGCCCTCGCGGTTGGGGTACGACATGGTGAACACACTCTCCAGGTGACTCATGGATTTCACCAAGTCCTGCCACAGAGGAAAAAATAATGACAGAGACAAAGAGAGAGAGAGAGACAAAGAGAGAGAGAGAGACAAAGAGAGAGAGAGAGAGAGAGAGAGAGAGAGAGAGAGAGAGAGAGAGAGAGAGATAACCATGCATTCAGACTCAATTTCTGGATCTTGATTTTCCATACTACATCTCTTTTCCAGCTACAGAGAAATAGAATCAGAAGGATTTCTAGAGAATCTCACCTCTCCGTCTTCCGCAGCAGAAACGTAGCAGCACATACCCAGCGCTCGGGCACACTGCAAGAGGAAGAGGGATGAACAACTTTTAAAAAACGCCGACTTACAAAGAAGGCACTCTTAGTGGAAAGACGGCCGTCGACAACAGGAGTGTGACGAAGGCCAATGGTGACACTCACACTCTGGCGGGCGGCCATACTGGCACAGCCGTCAATCATGATGGCGCTGAGGACGGGCCGGAGGATCTTGAAACCCTCCTCGCCCTCGTCCCCCCCGCCGAGCTGCACACACAGCTGGGCACACACTGTGGCCGCTGCAGCCTGCTCCTCTCCACCACCTGAGAGAGAAGAACGGAGAGAAGGGACAGAAACAGAGTAGAGGGATGGAAAAGGGTGGAGGGGTAAGATCCCATTTTACAAGCTCGACAAGAGAAGTCAGGCTATCGCAGGACTTGGTCAATCAGAAGATTAACTGAATTCGTAGAGCCTAAAGTCAGACTCGATGAAGCTCCATTTTTGGATAGAAATAGTTACATTTCAAGCCAAATAAAAAGGTATGGTAGAGCAAGTGTAAGTCCTAATCATCTTTTCAAGTTTTTACTCAGGCCAGCACCACCTAAAGTGATGTACGTTTGACTATATTTACCACCGTAATTCATATACCACAACCCACACACAGTGCTGTGGTGTCTCACCCTTGCGCAGGCTCCTCTCCAGGCAGTCGCTGACGGTGAGGCGTCGCTCTATCAGGAAGTCATAGAGCAGCTTGGAGGAAAAGGCCCCTCCCAGAGAGCTTAGGGCTGCCAGGCGCGTCTTTGCACTGAGCGGGACGGGAGGAAGGACCACGTCAGTACGTCTCTACACATCTCTGCCTAATGCTGTCGTTACGAGAGGACAACTCGTACACCATCGTTGGAAGTATTCGCACCACTTGACTTTTTACAGAGTGGGATTAAAATGGACTTGTCATTTTATTTGTCAACGATCTACACAATATACTCTCTCATTGTGTCATTTTTTTTGTCAACGATCTACACAAAATACTCTCATTGGAAGATTTGTAAAAAAACAAAATATCTATTGATTAGATAAGTATTCAACCCCCTGAGTCAATACATGTTAGAATCACCTTTGGCAGTGATTATAGCTGTGAGTCTATCTGGGTAAGTCTAAGAGCTTTGCACACCTGGACTGTACAATATTTGCACATTAGCTTTAAAATTCTTTAACCTCTCAAGTTGTTTGTTGATCATTGCTAGACCTCCATTTTCAAGTCTTGCCATCGATTTTCAAGCAGATTTAAGTCCAAACTGTAACTAGGCCACTCAAAAACACTCAATGTCGTCTTGGTAAGCAACTCCAGTGTACATTTGGCCTTGTGTCCTAGGTTACTGTCCTGTGGAAAGGTGAATTTGTCTCCTGGTGTCTGTTGGAAAGCAACAGACAACCAGGTTTTCCTCTAGAATTTTGCCTGTGCCTAGCTCCATTCCGTTTCTTTTTATCCTAAAACCTCCTTAGTCCTTGCCAATGACGAGCATACCCATAACACCATGCAGCCACCACCATGCTGATGTGTTGTGTTTGCCCCAAACATAATGCTTTGTGTTGAGGACAAAGTCAATTTCCGCGCTACATTTTTTACAGTTTTACTTTAGCGTCTTATTGCAAACAGGATGCATGTTTTGTAATATTTTTTTATTCTGTACAGGCTTCCTTTTCACTCTGTCAATTAGGTTAGTATTGTGGAGTAACTACAATGTTGTTGATCCATCCTGTTCTCCCATCAGCCTTTCAACTGTTTTAAAGTCACCATTGGCCTCATGGTGAAATCCCTGAGAGGTTTTCTTCCTCTCCGGCAACTGAGTTAGGAAGGACGCCTGCGTCTTTGTAGTGACTGGGTGTATTGATACACCCTCCAAAGTGTAATTAATAACTTCACCATGCTCAAATGGATATTCAATGTCTGCTTTATTTTATTTGTACCCATCTACCAATAGGTGCCCTTCTTTGCGAGGCATTGAAAAACCTCCCTGTTCTTTGTTGTTGAATCTATTTTTGAAATTCACTGCTCGACCGAGGGACCTTACAGATAATTGTATGTGTGGGGTACAGAGATGAGGTAGTCATTCAAAAATCATGTTAAACACTATTATTGCACACAGTCCATGTAACTTATGTGACTTGAAGCACATGTTTACTCCTGAACTTATTTAGGTTTGCTATAACAAAGAGGTTGAATACTTATTGACTCAAGACATTACATTTTTTATTAATTTGTAAACATAATTCCACTTTGACATTACGGGATATTATTGTGTGCAGGCCAATGGCAAACAAGGTAAATTAAATAAACTTCAAATTCAGGCTTTAACGACAAAACGTGGAAAAAGTCAAGAGGTTTGAATACTTTCTGAAGGCACCGCATGTTCCTATTGTCCATTTAGACAAGTACTAGCAACATCGGTGGCTTTCGTTTTTTGTGCAGTTAGAATGTGTACAATAAGTCCTTGCGTAAAAACATTTTAAAACCTGTGAGACGCACCTTTTGTCCATCAGGTTATCTATGCATTGTTTCAGCTTGTCCTCCGTCTCCTCCTGGGCAGTCTGTTCATCTACTGGTTCACCACCTCCCCCTGTGGTGGACAAGATACAAGGCAATGATGCTGTCCTCTGTGTGTGTGTGTGTGTGTGTGTGTGTGTGTGTGTGTGTGTACCCACCAGTGGCCTCGTCCACGACCGAGGCGCTCTCGCTGGCGCTGCTGTAGTGACTGAGCACGTCAGACGCCAGCTCATCATCACTGGCACCCGACTCACCCTTCACCCCATTCCTCCCGCCTACGAGAACGAGAGAAAGAATTGAGAGAAGAGGAAGTGAGAGCAGGGACCGGAGGGGGGCAGGGGAGGAGAGAAGAAGAGTGAGCTCGAAGTGAACCACGTCTGTCAGTGGCTCAGCTGTTGGTGTCCGTCAGTAATGATATCCCAGGAACCGCTCCTTATAGAGAGCAGGGTCTATTCTGCCCCCGGTGCTGACACGAGCACACCCACGTAGCTAAACTGGGAATGCTGGTCGCGTTGTTCCTGCGCCCAAGAAAGCGAAGGTAACTGAACTAAATTACTATCGCCCCGCACCACTCACGTCCGTCACTATGAAGTGCTTTGAGAGGCGAGTTAGGGACCATAACACCTCCTTACACCCTAGACCAGGGGTTCTTAAACTTTTCCAGCTTGATACCCAAATGAGAAACTAACCGTCCACCCGTGACCCAAATCGTCCTCCATAGGCCCAAACTAAGAAATAATTGTACGATTATAGATGTATTCTCATAACTCTAACATGCCCAGGGCTGACTGATTCCCGAACCAGTTTATGAAATCGCCATTTCACTGCACACTGCCCTATCCCAGCTGGACAAGAGAAATACCTATGTAAGAATGCTGTTCATTGACTATAGCTCAGCCTTCAAAACCACAGTACCCTCCAAGCTCATCATTAAGCTCAGGGATCTGGGTCTGAACCCCTCCCTGTGCAACTGGGTCCTGGACTTCCTGACAGTCTGACACCAAGTGGTGAAGGTAGGCAACCACACTGATCCCCAACACAGATGCCCCACAAGGGTGGCGTGTCCACAAGGGTGGTGTGTTCAGCCCCCCTCCTGTACACCCTGTTCACCCATGACCGCGTGGCCACGCACTTCTCAAACAAAACCATCAAGTTTGCTGACGACACAACAGTGGTAGGCCTGGTGACCAACAACGACGAGACTGCCTACAGGGAGTAGATGAGAGCCCTGGCAGACTGGTGGAAGGACAATAACCTCACCCTCAACAAAATGAAGGATTGTGGACTACAGGAGACAGCAGAAAGCAAGCCCCTATCCACATCGACGGGGCCGCAGCGGAGAGGGTCAAAAGCTTCAAGTTTCACGGTGTGCTAATCACTAACCACCTGAAACGGTCCCTTCACACAGTATGGTGAAGGCCCAACAGCACCTCTTCAAACTCAGGAGGCTGAAGACATTTGGCTTGGCACCTAAGCCCCTCACAAACTTCTACAGATGCACAATTGAGAGCATCCCGTCAGGCTGTATCACCGCCTGGTACGGTAAATCGCACCATGCGCAACCGCAGGGCTCCCCAGAGGTTGGTACGGTCAGCCCGACGCATCACCGGAGGCACACTGCCTGCCCTCCAAGACGATCAAAAGGACCTCAGCTACCGAGCAAAGGCCTGTTCACCCCGCTAACATCTAGACGGCGGAGACAGAGGTGCATCAAAGCCGGGACCGAGTGACTGAGAAGCAGCTTCCATCTCCAGACCATCAGCCTGTTAAGCAGTCAACACTAGCAGCCCTCCGCCCAGTACCCTGCCCTGAACCTTGAGACTACTGCCCTATGTACATACAGTCACAGAACACTGCTCACTTAAATGTTTACATACTACACGGAATATACTGTATTCTGGTCATGGTTCGTCCTATGTAATTTATAGAATATTTCTGGATTATGTGTATTTTTTGGTTTTGTTGCTAGGTATTACTGCATTGTTGGAGCTGGAAGCACAAGGATTTCACTGCAACCGCGATAACATCTGCAAATCTGTGAATGCAATAAATGAATAACCTTTGATTTGATTCGACTGGCACTGCCAGTAGCACAGCTACCGGACTGTGGCCCTAACCTGACAGGTGGCAGAAACACCATAGTCTCCATTACATTATTAACATTTGACTGGTTCTGCACTGTCTGCTGCTGTACTACAGATACCAACTGTTGGGCAAATGTTGATTTCCTGCCTGAATTCAAAGTGAGGGACGGCTCTTCAGGCCACGCTCTCACAAGTCTTTCAACTTGTACATGCGCTTCGATTAAATCAACAGTATTCCTGGTAAATTGGATAACATTTGACTTGTAATTTTCCATCTTGATGGTTCGTCTACCATGGAGGGCTTTATGGATATCAATGAGATCCATGACCTCAGTGGCCCTGACACGGGTATGACCTGTCCTCTTCCTACAGTACTGTTCGCCGAAGAGGCCATAGTTTCCATGTTCCATAGTGAGGTTGTAGCCTCTGGGTCACACTGACACGACCTGCCTGACCCCCATCCCACACAATGACCGTCCGGGTCACTGCAACGACTATGTGACTGGCCCACGGTAATCCTGACAACATTAGAAAGCCCTGAGCCAGCATGGGAGCCTAACCCAGTTCTGGCCAGGCTGACCCCCCCCACAGCCCAACTCCCCCACACACACTTCTACCTATATCTCTGTCCCACAAGCCCAGCCAGTCATCTGGCCTGCCCCATCAGAGAGAGCGTTACTGGAGGAAAGTTCACCGGGCTGACAGACCTGGACGGAGGGAATCCAGCGATTCAATCCCCTTCCTGTTCAATGGCTCTAGGGCTAGGGGAAGCCTTTAAAATAACATGTCTGAGAATAACTTGGGTAAAAACACAGGAGGAACTTTGAGGCATGAGCTGATGACAACAGTACTGTAGTGTATATAATAGTATGACCTCCAGGCTTATATAATATGGGCTCCCGAGTGGCGCAGCTGTCTAAGGCACTACATCTCAGTGTTAGAGGCATCACTACAGACCGTGGTTCGATTCCAGGCTGTATCACAACCGGACGTGATTGGGAGTCCCATAGGGCGGTGCACAATTGGCCCAGTGTCGTCCGAGTTAGGGTTTGGCCGGGGTAGGTCGTCATTGTAAATAAGAATTGGTTCTTAACTGACTTGTCTAGTCAAAGGTTCAATTAAAAATAAAATAGTATGACCACATTTACTATGAAGTCCACAGAGAAACAATGACTTCCAGGAAACACATCCATTAATTTTAGTTTCTATTCTACAACGACTGCCATTGATCTAATTCAATAAGTGTCACTCACCTCACCACTCTGTTCCTAGTGATCCTGAGTGGGCCTTTATCAGTCACGTGACTTACTGGTGAGCAACCTTGACCCCGCCTGGGGAGTGTGTGCCCGTGTTCCGAACCACCATGCACGTGTCAGCCCATAGCAATCACTCAACGTTTCCACAATGCACCTCAGTCATGCCAAGGGGAGGCGCTTGAGTGGCAGGGCTTCTCTTCTCTCCATACCTCCAGTTAGAGGAAAAGGGCGGGACCTCATTGTCGTAACCACACCCCCCCCCCCCCCCCTTACTGGGGACCATACTGTCTCTCACATACCAGCATGGGCTTCCTGTGCCCACATATAGACTTAGTCTTGGCCAATTGGGTCTTTAACGCAGCTTTTCATAAGCAACTTCCCGGCTGCTCAAGGTTAAAAAAAACTAAGTCAGATTCTGGCACATCACAACATGACTGGAATTACAAACAGATTTCTCTGAGGAAAGAACCTGAACCATAGAGCATCAAAACAACACAGGGTGTACGAGATAGGAAAGCTGACGAATGGTAATGCTATGGTTTTGAGAGAGTGCCATGCAGCATTCTGAATGAAGCCTCTATGAGAAGAGTGAGGTCAGTGAGTTGGCTAACATGGCATCACAATCAGGGGAGGGGTGGGGTGCAGAGGGGAGGGTGGAGCTGGGAGTATCCATCTGGTGATACAGCGTTAGCAGGACATAGGGGGAGAGAATGCTGGGAATCCTGGGACATGAGACCAGCTGAGGTGATAGGCAGGGAAAAACATACAGCAGTCAACTCCCAGAAGACAAGAGCTGTGTTCAAATACTCATACTAACCACACTAACCATACTATTCGTGACATAAATTGAGTATATAGTACTCAATTGGTCATAGTATGGATATAGTTAGTATGCCAAAAGTTCCCGGATGTTGTACTACATTCGCCAAAATATGAAGTACACAAGCAGGTGGACACCATTTCCGTGCTTTTAGGGACCATAATGCATTTCTTCAGCAAATGGGCATGGCTTCACAATTCTCCGATTTGAAGAAACCGGCAGAAATTATGCAGCCAAAGTCTGACGAGAGAGTGGATACAAATTCATTGCTTTAACTAATTATGACAAATGTTAAGAAACTGTTGAGCAATGTAATAAAGTAATGACTTTTCAAATTAGTTACGTTACACGTTGTTGGCTGAATTTGTTAGCTACGCCATCCTTATGAACCACAGCTTTACAGCAGTAATATGTACCGGTATGTTGTTAGCTAGTTACCTAACGTTAGTTGACAACTAATCATTTGAAAATTTCTTTTTTTTTACTAATAATTTGAACTTGCCAGGCAGTATATTAATTATAATCTAACTAACCAACGTTTATTGACTTGATTATTCACGTCATTCTTAGCTAAGTGGTATAGTCGTTGTGCGTTCTCAATGGACATTGTTAATTCTGGCTATCTACTCCAATTTCAGAGCACTCTCTGTGTGTGCCAGAGTGCAGAATAACGGATGAATTTACGAACGCTCATTGAATATATGACAGTAAATGTTGGCAAAAGAAAGCGTAATTAAATTGTTGCCAGCAGCACAGTTACGGTCACCAACACTCTGGATAACAAACAGTCTAACCAGCTCTGCCAGGGCGAGTAAAGTGGTCAGAGTGAGTTCTGTTCTCTCATTTGTGTCTGGAAATAGCTAGCAAGCTAGCCAACGTTAGCTTGGGTGCTTGACTGCCGCGGTGAGGTCAGAAAGCTCAGATTAACCCTACTCCTCAGCCAGAGAGCAAAACACTCTGAATTTACAAACAGACAATCTGACAACGCTCTGGATTTACAAACGCACTCTGGCACTCCAGATTGAATTTACGAACCCACCCGAAATCGTAAAATGTCTAGCTAGTCATTTGTTATGCTAACAAGCTAGCAAGAGGTTGCATAGCAACAGCATCAACTTCCAGGTAGACAGGCGGAGCGCTAGTACGCTCAACTGAAATGATACCGATGGTTTACAGTACACTAAGATGAACTAATAGTATATAGTATGTAGTATATACCCATTAAGTATGTAGTATACACTATGCTAGTATGGGTATTTGAACACAGCTATAGTTAGGAATGGTTGAAAGCAGCTACTACACCTGTAACGTCATGGGCCATGCAAGACCATATTAATTGTGACAATGACGTCCAATGGTAAAGAGGTGTTAAGTGGATGGGGAAGTATTGGGATGTGATGGTCAAACGGGAATAGTTGACAGATGGCCATAGGCATAAAATGGGTCCAGGTGACAAATGAGGAATAAGGTTTGAAGCAGGCCAGGGGTTGGAGCTCTGCTGCGTTACCTTTGAGAGACAGGGGGCCCTTGGCTGACAGCTGCAATTGTAGAACCTCATGTCGGAGAGAGCCTGTAAAAGGGGTTCAGGTGGAGAGGGGAGGGGTGGATGGATGGATAGCAAGTTGGCCATGGGTGGAGGAAGAGACTTTTAGACAGAGACTAAACCTCCTCATGTTGCTTTCAGAAATGTATCTCTTGCTTCCCCCAGACAGTCTTCTCTGTAAACCCGTCAGAACATTTTCTACAGTTTGATAATTCTCATAAATGGAACATCAATAAGATGAATTCTGCCATCTTTAGTATTGTCATATGGAGAGTTCTGTGTGTAAGTGTAATATATACTATGAGATTAGTCTGTGTTTGTGATAAACCTGGATTTTACTTGGGAGATGGCTAGCTAATGCATTCTAGTTGAGCATAAGTTCATTATGATTCATAATTTGAGGTTTCCACCACACTACTGACATTTGGCCACCTGTACATCTGGCAAATCTGAGTTCCAGCTTCAGCAATCCGACACAGGGAAGCACCCAATGGCATGCGCCTCTTCTCCCCCTCCATACCCTTCTCAAAATCCATTGGATGAGAAAGCCGGAAGTCCTTCCCCTCTGATCTTCTCCTCCAATGGATTTTGATTAGGAGACGAGGACGTGAGGAGTACGCAATTGAAATCTCTGCCAAGTCCACCGGGGATGTGTTGCGTCAGCATATGATGTGCACTACCCACATCAAACCACAATTTACCAGGGGCGGCGAGCAGAACGCCCTGCTAGTTATATAGCTACAAGCTCTGGCAAACATGTGGTCGGCACAAAATAGGTATAACGAAAAGACACACACAGTACACAAAAGCATTGTAACTGTATGTCCCGCATTCTGATCTAAACGTGTGAAATGTGACAGCATTGCCGGTCAAAGGACCAGGATCGAGTCGTGTTGGCCCATCACAGGCAAATGACCTCACTTGAGACATTTTCAGAGACTGACACGAACCCTGCTAAAAATTATCTCAGGGACAAGCGTTTTACCATTCATGCTTGTCTAGCTTTAGAGCAGACTTGCCACTAACGTTATGTTACACTATGTTGTAATGTCACTTTGAATGATCAAGTGGTAAATTATACAAACCCAAGTTAGCTAAAGCAAGATAAATTGGCTAGCTAGGAATGCAAAAAATAAAACAATGCATAGCATACAGATATGTCTTATAGCCGTTATGTGTTAGTATCAAAGAAATTGACATTCAATAAGAAAATACTGTAATAGCTAGTAACTTTGTTCCATATGCTGATCAATTCTGGCAGTTGCACAACACTTAGCTAACTACCTATGCCATCTTAGTTTGTCCAGTATAGAAGATATTAGCCCTTCTACTACACATGATCGTGTGTTGGTAAAAAAAAAGGTTAGCAGTTAGCTTACACTTGTTCGAACCACGTTTCCCTTTTTTAATCCTTGGCATGTCGCCAGTCAGGTTTCTTCACCACTTCCCTTCCAATTGTCAGCAGGGCACCACCGGTGTCAGTCTTTTTGAACACAATCCCAGATGATATTCAAGTTCTTAGTTTGTGCGATGACACCAGATTTCCAAAACAAATATAGCCAAAACTTGGCTAGCCAAACTAACAATACACCCACGTCGTGTTTTCAGTGGCACCACGTTTCAGCCACCACGGCAGACAATATCATTGAGTTAGCTCTTACAACTCGATGAATGTCGTTTTCTTCAATGTTTCAGAATATATTATCTGTGATTGTCTCCGGGTAGCCGATATCTAATGCCAGGTTGAGATAGAAAATATTTGTCAAAGTGTTTGGGACAGAGTATCGAGCACATTACTGTTTCAAATTCCACCATCTTCTCCTCAGTAACCGCTTTCCAGACCGGACATGCTCCACCTCTTTTTAGATATTGTAGGCGAAGTTGGGTATTGTAGTCATATGATGATTCTCGCTCAAGTGCCCAAAGCATAAATTCATCTTCGATTAAGCTACAGTGCCCACAATACCATACATTTAATAAAGCCGTTTGGATTGTCTGTCTGAGGATTTGTGTGGTGAGGAATGTAAATAACACTAGCAGTTTGAAACGAATTTATTGGTTTATTTTGTGCCTTTTATCGTGTTTAATTATTTATAGAATAATTTACAAACAACACAATCTCAGTTAAAAGGACAAAAACACAATGCATTAATCAATCTCCATTGACTATCGCATGAATAAACAGTGAATATAGTCCATACAAATATGTCAATCGTACTCGCAGTTAATGAGCACATTTTAGCAAATGAGATCAGTGGAAGATAATATTTAACTTCGATCTAGTGGAGTCATATGATGACATGAAAATAGTGACCTCCAAAAATGCAAAGCAATTTCTACAAATGTTAAGGCATTCCACAACAAAGGGAAAGGTGTATTATATTGTGAATCACACCCTATATTACAAGGAAAATATAAGGGTGCTTGATACAAAAACGACATAATTACCTAGCTATTCAAATGAAGGCCTTCACACGTCCCAAAACAATGAGACCATATTTCAGTAGTACAGTGGAGATGCAAGACCCCGAACACCTCTTTAAGTTACTTTACAATAGTCCCACTTCTAGTTTCTAAAGCTTTCTTGTAAGATTTTTTGGCCATGTTACTGCATATCATCAGTGATATAGTGGTGAAAAAAATTGCTGTGTAAACTGATCGCCGGTTCCTGTGAAAAAAAGTAAAGGTCTCTTTACCTTCAATGAATTTTTCCGTAAAAGGCGGATAATTTGTTGAAGGGAAAAGAAGGGGATGAGCTGCGTTTACCCTCCACTACACACCGTGTATTGTATTGTTACGTTTCAGTTTGTTGGGAATGTAACAACTAAGATCACTGTACAAGCCTAATGACATATATCACAATTTGGAATCATATGGAGAGTTTGGTCCTGTTGATATATAGTATTAAGTTAGTAATTAGTGAACATTTATGCAACACACACGTCATTGGGCCACTAAGCCTGCAAAATGCACGTTTAAATTCAACATCTAATTAGTATTAGAAAGGAGAAAACAAGTTTTGCACACTAGTCCTGTTCAAGCGACATCCTGCTTTGTCTCTTGGTTTACATAGCACGTTATGCTGCTTTTGAGGACCAGTCAGCGATTTCCCTGTCCTGTCCTTCCAACCGTATGGCTCATTCATACAACTCACTGTGTTCTGAGGACCATTAACACGCTTCAGATAACAGGAGTGAAAAGCCTCATCATCAAGGGTTCAGCTGTGTTTATAGTTGTGTTGAGTTGTGGCTGCAGGCAAGGCCACACACACACTCATAACCCGTTCTCTGTTGCTAAAGAAGCCTTGCAGTCCTTCAGGTTTGAGTGTCACTGCTCGAGGTAAACACAAGGGGGCAGCATTGCTCTGATAGACTGATAGACTGATCTCTGGTGGTCAGTGGGAGAAGGTCTGTCTAGTCAGGTCACTGTCCACTGGCACACAGGCTGATCGCATAAGCTGGCTGTCCATTGAGAGACAGATTTACTGGCCAGAGTAGTAGTTTGTAGGCATAAAGGTAATCTTGGTGACCACCGCCTTCGCTGCCTTCTTCCTCACCTCCGCTTGAATGGGAGTTCCATTCTCGGCGTATGGCGCATCCACGTAACCCATGGCAATGTTCTGCTTCAGGCAGGAGGAGGGGCAACCACTAGTGACCTCACCTGAAGAAAAAAAACAGATGAAATGAAAGTCAAATCTAATCTCAACAGCAATCCACACACAGCTGCATTTCAATGGACATTTCAGTGTCACATTTGTGCCTAAATAACACTACAGTGTAGGCCTATCAGGCGTGGCATCCTGATCCTAAGTAGTTATGATAACATTTTTACATATGATTATTCAAACTTCACCACAGTGAAAATACATAGATTGTTCTTGGATTTTGTCGTAGCTAGTAGAGATCCTCTAACTGACCTATGACCTTTCCCTCTGGGCTGAGGTTGGGGGTGTGCTGTCTGACAGGGGGTCCCGTGGACATCCACCCACACGCTTCCTCGCTGTCTTCACCTTTATCTGGGGGAGAATGATCTCCGCACCGGGGAAATCCTTCGCCTGACGCAGCCGCTTTCCTGCAAATCCATCAAACAACCCAATGAGCACAAACAGAGACACAAACGCAGACATACACCAACACAAACACCGATGCACACACACACACACACACAAACATACACACACAGACCCACACACGCACACAAACATACACAGACACACACACACTAATATGCTCTGTAGGGGAGTGTATAATTTTGAGGAGTCACCTTTAGTCCACAACAGGGTTGCCTCCACAGGGGTAGTAGTCTCATCGATGTCGTTGCCATAGAGACAGAGGCCTGCCTCCAGCCTCAGACTGTCTCGCGCTCCCAGTCCGGCCAGCTTGACCTCACTGTTGGCCAACAGGTGCTCAGTCAGGGCCACTACGCCAGACTTAGGCACTGAGATCTGAGGAGGAGGAAATGTCTAATACTTTAAAGGTTGCTTCACAGGGAAATAAACACATTCTTGTGTACAAAGGCCTACTGCTTTCAGACAAAGGATACTTGAAGGAAATGCACACAAGAACATCCACCTTTACTGAAGTACTAAGAAAGAGTGAAAGAGACACCTCCACTCCATCGTCTCCGGTGTAGCCACAGCGGGTCAGCCTGCAGCCCTGGATCCCAAACACTGTGGCCAAGGTGCTGGTCATGAAGGTCAGCTTGCTGAGGTCATCTGTCAGACCCGACTGGAGCACCTGGGCCATGGAGGGACCTGAGGAGGACATGTACAGGGTTGTATTCATTAGTGCACACTGTAGCAAAATGTTTTTCAAATGGAAAACGAAAACAAGTGTTTCTTATTGGACAAGTTCAGTTACTCGCTCCCTGTTTCAGTCTGTTTTCTTCCATTTGGTGCCTAATGAATACAACTCAGGTCAAACACTACTTTAACACAGGGCCACGTTCAGGAGGGCACAACGTTGTGGAACCTTCCGATATAAACATATCGAGTAGAACTGTTGCCATAAGAGAACTTCCCTTGAACAGCAATCAAACGTTCCTCCAGAAACTCCAGATCCACATCATGGCCAGCAGCTTTAAACTCGGCCAGTCTAGCCTACAGCAAGCACAGAAAGCATCAGATAAACGAAACACATACAGACATGACATATTATCAAAGCATTACAAGTCCATCCAAGACTTGGATGTCTGCGGACTACTGACCTTCATGTTGGCGGAGTCCTTGTCTGCACAGCCAGCGTTGGACACCACGTAGAGGTAGCCATGGTCTGTCTCGGTGACGATGAGATCATCATTAATTCCTCCCTTGTCATTGGTGAAGGGGGTGAGCGTGCCCTGGAGATGAAAAAAGTGGGAGGAGAATGTGTGTGTGTGTTATGTGTGCTTGTGTCTGTGTGTGGGCATGCATGCACGTGTGTGCCTTTCCTGTCAGACATTTTTCTCACCTGGTTGTCCTTCAGCTCTGCTACGTCTCCAGCAATCATAGACTCCATGAATTTCACTCTGTCTCTCCCATGGACTTTGCTCTGATAGAGAGACACAAAATGGATGCTGTAGCCAATACAATATGCGCCGGATATCTGACAGTTCCCAAATCTGCATAGTGAAATCCCTCTCACCTGTAACATGTGGCTAGACGTCGAAGATGGAGCAGTGCTGACGAGTGTGCATATGGGAGTTGATGTGGCTGTCTTTGTACTGGACAGGCATGCTCCAGCCAGCAAACTCCACCATCTTACCTCCCTGGTCCAGATGCCTGGCTCAGAAAGAAAACACTCGTCATTGTTGTACGACTCGTTGTCACTGCTATAATGCCACTACTGTAATGTTATCAGTCCTGTAAGAGTAATGGAAGTTCATGTAACTGATACATACAACGGATTATCATATAATTGTAGGTGAGAACACATAACTGGGTGGAGGGCAGCAGCAGGTCTGACTGGAAATATGAATGTTATCATCATAACCATAGCATAACCATAAAAAATACAGGCAATAGTCCTATCATATATAACAGTAATAATGTTGGTGATAAATTTGTCTCTTTCATCAGCCACAGTGTACAGTATGAGTCTGGTGCGCGAAATAAAGAAATACACCCAGCTTATTACGTAGACTACTCTACTGCAACTAGTGTCACCTTTGACCTTTAACCCGGCCACTGTTTGCTCTTATCACTGGGCAGTGAGCAGTGCACTCTGGGGGCTGATTTCGACCTGCTTACAGGTCTTTTGCAAAACAAGTCCAAGTCACCCCTCTCTCTCTCTCTGCAGTCTAAACGAACACTGCTAATCTCTACTGCTTGATAGGTACGATGTGCTCAGTGTTCAGGATGCCTACCTACCTATTCTTATTAATTGAACAACAGTCCTACCTACATTCTTTACAATGGTAAATAGCAGTGAGAGGTGTAAACAAGGTCTAAACGAAATACAACATGCCACTCTTAAAACTTAAAACTAGTACTCAACCCCCAACTTTTTCACAGGGATACTATTAATACTAGGAAGGTTTCAGTGAAGGACCCTGAATTGCAGTGGGCTACTGTAGCCTTGGAGAAAGACATTACATTCTATTAACATTTGACAGTAAATCTCCAGCAGCCTAAATTATGAAATGAAATCTCACTAGAACTGAGAATCGGGACTATGAATGGAATGGATTGTTCATTCAAATAGATTAGTTCTAGAGATAATGGTTGTGAGGCAGGGCTATCAATAATCCCCGTACAGAAAGCCATTACTCTCATGCTTTTTATAAAATCCTCATCTGCAGCAGCCAGTCAAGTGAGGGCATCTGTGCAGGCTCGGGGGCATTCTGCTGGGACAGATGTAGATTTGACTTGCATGACCAAGTGTGTCACAAATAAGAGAGGGAAAAAGCATGGAGCAAGAAAAACATGATCACTGTTCTGTCATATTGCAATAGTATATGCATCAAAATAAGAACAAAATCAAGGTTTGATAGCAAAATCAAGGTTTGATAACAAAATATATCGAAATCTTATACAGTTGAGGTCAGTTGAAGTCAAAAACTATAGCTTTGGCAAGTCGGTTAGGACATCTACTTTGTGCATGACACAAGTCATTTTTCCAACAATTGTACAAAGACAGATTATTTCACTTATAATTCACTGTATCACAATTCCAGTTGGTCAGAAGTTTACATACACTAAGTTGACTGTGCCTTTAAACAGCTTGGAAAAGCTTCTGATAAGCTAAATGACATCATTTGAGTCAATTGGAGGTGTACCTGTGGATGTATTTCAAGGTCTACCTTCAAACTCAATGAATCTTTGCTTGACATCATGGAAAAATCAAAATAAATCAGCCAAGACCTCAGAAAAAAAAATGTAGACCTCCACAAGTCTGGTTCATCCTTGGGAGAAATATCCAAACCCCATGAAGGTATCACGTTCATCTGTACAAACAATAGTACGCAAGTATAAACACCATGGGACCACGCAGCCGTCATACCGCTCAGGAGGAGACGCGTTCTGTCTCCTAGAGATTAACGTACTTTTGTGCGAAAAGTGCAAATCAATCCCAGAACAACAGCAAAGGACCTTGTGAAGATGCTGGAGGAAACAGGTACAAAAGTATCTATATCCACAGTAAAACGAGTCCTATATCGACATAACCTGAAAGGCCGCTCAGCAAGGAAGAAGCCACTGCTCCAAAGGAAGCCACTCATCCACTTCAATATAGCCTGATGTGTCTCACATTGAATAGATAAACTGTTAGCTTCACACTGGCATTGGATCACTTGTTGAATTGCATATGAATAACTAATTAACACACTAAAAAGCAGTCTATTCGGGGACCTTTCACTTTGCTCTGAGTTCTGTTGCTTACTGTATCTCCTCTGCCGTTGTTGGATAATTGAATGATCCTATGGCCCAGTGGCAGCTATTAATACCACCTTAGTTCCAGCTTCTATTTTAGGGTCGAAGCTGTTAGGGTAGGGGCTAGCAGCAGGGAACAGGGCAGGGTTCGGGGTCACAAGACACAGACACAAAACACTGGGACTGGACTCACTTCCGTGTGACGAGGCAGTATTTCAACATGGACTCTATTCAGAAGGCTAATACAGCTGTGGATTAATATTCTGTTTGCGTGTATCATGGTCCTGCATTCACCTCACCTTTTCCATCCTTCGCTGTCGACACGTATTGGGGACGTATTGAAAGCAGCTTTCTGTTCTTGTGGAGACACACTCAGAGACACGTGAATTCAGTTTCTTTCTCCTGTTTCATCTTAACAGAAGGTAAGAACAGAGAGAGGGTAGAATGCAAGGTTATGGCACTAGCTGGACATTTGATTGATTGTGCGGATATTGTGTCCAGAAAGTTTTTGGGTGAAGCCCGGATACCAGAATAGAAAAAGGGGTAGATATGCTTGGTTTGATGAATCATGCATGTGTTTTTGTGTGTGTGAAAGTATTTAATGTGTCCCTTACATCATCAAAATAATAGTGCCTGCCTATCAATGTCATCATGCCAATATGTAGCAGCTTAGTGGGCTTATAGCATTGTTGTACAGTACATTTCTTCTGATATCAACTAGGCTGCATGGCTAAAATGGCTCCCAGTCGGACAAAGGGCCTGTTCTCAATCAACTCTCCACTGGTCTTAGCCCTGAGTCCAAATTCCACGTTTCAGATAACAGTTTCATATAGATTTTCAGCAATAACATTTAGAAACCTGGTGTCCATGACAGGCCAAGTGGGTTCAATTTTGTCGCCCTCTTCTCTCTCTCTCCCTCCTTCCCTCAAGGGGAAATGGCAAAACCCCCTCCATCCCCTATCACTCCAGTATTTTTTACCCGGATCAGTGATCGGGACCTAACTGAGATCGAGCTACATTCCGTGGACTCCATCAACGACCTACACCGAACCCACCCAGAATACAACCACAAAGGTACTAGACATTGCCGTGCTGTATCATGCAGCTATGGACTTGCATCCAAAGGCACCACTGAAATATGCTGCTCATTGCTCCCCATTGGTTATAGTCGCCATAATCTCCGCTGTCTCTATGGTCTCTTCAGGCAGCAGACGACCTCCTCCTCCTCCTGCTCCCTCCACCAATGGGAACCTCCATCTCAGGGACAGACCGGCGGTCTGTCAGACGGGGCATCCAATGACAAGTCGATGGCAGAGGACGTTCCGAGACCTGTTGACGCCCACCTCGTTTCGATACACCATGATAGCACTGATGCTATTGATGCTACTTCTTATCTTCTATTTCTTAGGTAAAGCTATTCATTAGCTCTTTCTCAATCCAATGGTGCCTGCACGTTTTGCCTTGGTGTCCCTTTGTGTGACTGTGTTTCTGCGTCCCCCCCCCCTCCAGTGCAGCAGGGCAGCACTCTCCGGTCCCTGACTAAGGCAGTGAGGGAGAGACAGGCTGCAGCCCTAGAGATCTCCCAACTCATCCAGGAGCTACAGGCGCTGCGCCATAACCTCTCAGCCATCACGGGAGGACTCTGAGGAGCAGAGGTCACTGAAAGGAACACTCTTCACCCCCTGGCCCCCGAGGGACCTGTCCTACAGGCCCCATGGACAATGAGACTGTTACACCAACATCAAGTCAAATCCCTTCCCTGCACATGGTATTGGAACTTGGGCCCATCCAGAAACAACCCCTAGCCCCTACTCCCATATGAGCAGAGCCCAGGTGTTATAAAACCCACCGAGAATGTTTCCTTATACTGGATATTTATACGTTGTTTGATTTGGTAGACATATGACCCGTTCCTGTAGGTTCATGCTCTACAACATTCGCAGAGTACGACCCTGCCTCACGCAGGAAGCGGCGCAGGTCCTAATCCAGGCACTTGTCATCTCCCGTCTGGATTACTGCAACTCGCTGTTGGCTGGGCTCCCTGCCTGTGCCATTAAACCCCTACAACTCATCCAGAACGCCGCAGCCCGTCTGGTGTTCAACTTTCCCAAGTTCTCTCACGTCACCCCGCTCCTCCGCTCTCTCCACTGGCTTCCAGTTGAAGCTCGCATCCGTTACAAGACCATGGTGCTTGCCTACGGAGCTGTGAGGGGAACGGCACCTCCGTACCTTCAGGCTCTGATCAGGCCCTACACCCAAACAAGGGCACTGCGTTCATCCACCTCTGGCCTGCTCGCCTCCCTACCTCTGAGGAAGTACAGTTCCCGCTCAGCCCAGTCAAAACTGTTCGCTGCTCTGGCACCCCAATGGTGGAACAAACTCCCTCACGACGCCAGGTCAGCGGAGTCAATCACCACCTTCCGGAGACACCTGAAACCCCACCTCTTTAAGGAATACCTAGGATAGGATAAAGTAATCCTTCTAACCCCCCCCCCCCCCCCCTTAAAAGAGTTAGATGCACTATTGTAAAGTGGTTGTTCCACTGGATATCATAAGGTGAATGCACCAATTTGTAAGTCGCTCTGGATAAGAGCGTCTGCTAAATGACTTAAATGTAAATGTAAATGTAAATATGACACAAAGAAGATACTCATACAGTATGAATGGCAGGGTTCTGAACACTTTATAGCATCTATAGGAACCGCACTCTTGAACTGACAATGAATGTACTCACACAGCTGCACTGGGATACAGACATGGTTCAGGTTGGAGATGCCCGTGTGATCTAACTTTTAGAAGTGGTATTCTTTTGCATTTATGCATTTGACAGGAGATGTACGATGAAATGTCACACCCATTTTGTTACTGAAACACTGTGTCGATTTGGGAAATTCTGTCTGACTATCACAACTTCAACATGTCACGAGTGGAACTGAATTGTATTTAATGAGAACGCCGAGGAAGTGCCTTAGCATGGCAACTGCCACTGTTCTCAATTTGATACACTTGGTGGAATTGCAATGATGCCACTGTACACCAACTAAATAAACAAAAGAGGTATTATTATATTATATATTGATGATCGAGGCTATCCTTTCCTGACACTCCTCACCCGCCCAGCCCTGATAGCACTGGCACAGGAAGTTAGTGAGAAGGCGACTGAGGTCATGACACGGGTCAAGGAGGAAGTTGGAGAAGGGGTCAGAAAGGAGGATCATGTGGTCTGGCACAACAATCGTTGCCATGGCATCGCTCTTCGCTGCACCCCTCTCTTCAGGGTGCTGATGTACTCTCCCAGTTCAGAAGGAATGTAGTCCCTCAGTATCACACACTGACACTGCCGAGAGGAGGGAGAGAGAGATTAATTTACAAATACAAAAAGATAATCTAATAGAAACTGAACTGCATACACAGTCAAGGTAATAATGGCTGTAGAGGTACGTATGCGTACAATAAATGTACATTATAGTGGATGTACATGCACAGACTGAGGTCTCTAGGATCTGATCTTTGACTTAGCGAACCTCAGCTCCCCCCACAGCACCGCTCCTGCTTTCCCCAGCGCTGCACTCTCTCCCAGTGTGTGCTCCAGGTCTGTCTGCACGCACGCACACACACATGCACACACACACATACACACCACAGGAGGTTGGTGGCACCTTTATTAGGGAGGACGGGCTCGTGGTAATGACTGGAGTGGAATCAGTGGAATGGTATCAAACACATGGCTTCCATGGTTTCCAGGTGTTTGATGCCATTTCATTTGCTCAGTTCTGGACATTTTTATGAGCCGTCCTCCTCTCAGCAGCCTCCACTGACACACACACACACACACAAAAATACATACACACTGAAATGGACAGAATATCTTTCCTGGCGTGTGCTGGCATCTCCTGCCAGGTGTGCCCATATGTCACTGTCAACATGCCCAGATTAATGGGAGACCAACTTGATTACTTTACCTAAAACTTAGGTTCATATCATCCATGAGAATAGTACATTCTGCCAGATATTATATCAAAGACGGTATAATATTCATAACATAAGAGCATCAGCGGTAGTGGGTTTTTCAGAAGTGATTATAACTCTGTAAAACCTGCTGTTTTCAACTCTTAATGATCGGCTATGAAAAGCCAACTGACATTTATTCCTGATTATTATTTGACCATGCTTGTCATTTATGAACATTTTGAACATCTTGGCTCTCTCTAATTCTCTCCTCTCTTTCTTTCTTTCTTTCTCTCTCTCGGAGGACCTGAGCCCTAGGACCATACGTCAGGACTACCGGGCATGATGACTCCTTGCTGTCCCCAGTCCACCTGGCCTTGCTGCTGTTCCAGTTTCAACTGTTCTGCCTGCGGTTATGGAACCCCTACCTGTCCCAGACCTGCTTTTTTCAACTCTTAATGATCGGCTATGAAAAGCCAACTGACATTTATTCCTGATTATTATTTGACCATGCTTGCCATTTATGAACATTTTGAACATCTTGGCCATGTTCTGTTATAATCTCCACCCGGCTTAGCCAGAAGAGGACTGGCCACCCCTCATAGCCTGGTTCTCTCTAGGTTTCTTCCTAGGTTTTGGCCTTTCTAGGGAGTTTTTCCTAGCCACCGTGCTTCTACACCTGCATTGCTTGCTGTTTGGGGTTTTAGGCTGGGTTTCTGTACAGCACTTTGAGATATTAGCTGATGTACGAAGGGCTATATAAAATAAACTTGATTTGATTTGATTTGATAAAACACCGTACTTGACCTTGTTGAGTAAGTGGAGGGTGTGGGCGAATGCCAGTCTGGCATAGGACAGTACAGGAGTGGCATGGGTGGCAGTGGGGTATTGGTTCGCCACCCTCAGGGCTTCCAGGGGAGCCTATGCTTGACCAGGAGGGTGGCATCAGCTGATCACTAGCAATTAGCAATCTTAAACGGTGACTCATAGAAAACACATAAAACACATACACAGTTCTTTATTTCAACCCCAAAACGATTGAAACATGAGGCACAAAATATAGCTCCAGTGATAATTATTTAGTTAACCGTTAAATTCATACATTTTCTCCTAAACGACAAGAAGAAAAACTACTTTGGAACTTTGGTATTATTTGGTATTTTCTCCGTCTACAGCAGCAAGAATATCTCTGTTAGGTCTTAGGGACTACACAGTTCACCAGACCGCCAGCCAGACCCATAAAATATCCTTCCGTCTCAGTCTGTCAAACCCTACAGGATGTGCTACTAAATAGGCCAGAGGGACTGAGCTTTCCCCCATGAACATTGACCTCTGTCCTGAGCATGTGTGTGTGAGGCTGAGTGACATGGGTGAATGGCCTGTGGTCAGCCAGGCCCTCAAACTCAGATGTCCTTGTGCGTCCAGAAGATAGGAACTCCTTTAGACTTCTCTGTAGGGTGTCTCCTCAAGGGTCTGAACCACCAGCCGGGCTGGACACTGAGAAGGAGGAGGAATAGAGGGAGGAGGAGGTGGAGGAGGTAGACAATAGGGAGGAGGTGGAGATAGAGCAGAGGGAGGAAGGGGAGGAGGTGTAGGAGGGGGTATAAAGGGAGGATGAGCTGGAGGAGTAGGAAGACTAGAAAGAGGAGGAAGAGGGGGAACACTAGGTGGAGAGGAGGAGGCGGAGGCCCCAGAGGAAGGAGGGAGCTGGGGTAGTGGTGGGCCTCCCTGTACTTCACCCTGGGTGTTGTCTGTCCCTGGGAGCCCGGAGAACCTCTCCTGCACATCCATGGGCATGAAGGAACCCATGACCCCAGCGTTCTGCACCGCTGCTTGTCATGGGTGGTCAGACACAGCCTCTTGAACCCTCAGGTCTTAGCCTAACGCTCTGTCTCCTGCATCAGCATACGCCCGTAGCCCTTCCCCCTCTGGGCCTTGGAGACCATCACTGACTCCACAAAGAGGCTCCCTGTGCGGAACACCAGGCGGGACAGCCGGACGTGCCCCAGAAGGCTCTCCTCATCCCCACCGTCCCTGTTCCCAGAGCCCTGCAGCAGCACCAGGGCCACAGGGCAAGACTTCTGGAGGGCGTGGACCCGGGCCCCGCGGCTCCGCTGACACTTGCTGTTCACCAAGTCAGCACAGGGCTCCAATAGGTTCGGGCGCTGGTGCAGAGGGATCACCCACCATCCCTCCCCCTGACACACCTTTGACCCCCCAGACAACAGGGGACAGCCAGGGTCAGAACACACAGAGGAAAGGGATCCATCTTCATGCACATGCACCTGGTTACGTCATTAGACGACTGCACTGGTAACTACTAAATACCCCCGGTGTGTCACAAAGTACAGTTACTTATTACACAGCATTTATTTGATAGACACCCAATATGACCCCTAACAGTAGTTGTTCCCCTAGCAAGGGCCGCTGTTTTTGTTGAGCGATGGGTAACGATGCTTCGTGGGAGGCAGTTGTTGAGATGTGCAGAGGGTCCCTGGTTCGAGCCCAGGTAGGGGCGAGGAGAAGGACGGAAGCTATACTGCTACATTGGTGCCGTGACCCGGATCACTGGTTGCTGCGGAAAAGGAGGAGGTCAAAAGGGGGGTGAGTGTAACCGATGTGAAATGGGTAGCTAGTTAGAGGGGTGCGCACTAATAGCGTTTCAATCGGTGACGTCACTCGCTCTGAGACCTTGAAGTAGTTGTTCCAATTGCTCTGCAAGGGCCACGGCTTTTGTGGCGCGATGGGTAACGATGCTTTGTGGGAGGCAGTTGTTGATGTGTGCAGAGGGTCCCTGGTTCGAGGCGAGGAGAGGGACGGAAGCTATACTGTTACATCCGCATACCATCTCTCTCGGACAGAAATGGGGAAGCCATTGCTCCACAGTGTTTCTTGATAATAGGTGGAATCACACCTAACCCACTCATTTTTTAGATACATGTTGCTGTAATGTACATAACGTTCTCCACAGAAAGGGGGGGGGGGTGTTGCATCATTACCAATCTAATTGACCACCGAGGGAAGCATGTTTCCTCTCCTCACCCTGGTGATTGGAAGAGAGAAGGTGACTGGACTAGTTGAGAATATCTGATTCATCAAGACCTGTGGCTGCCAGCGTGTCAATTTATGACTCTAAAAATGAACTGTGAGTCGTGTTGTATATGACTAAAACCAACTTAGTTTTAAAACATTACTGCGAAAACAACAATGCAGGTAAACTCAAGTAAAAGTGAGAAAATATGTTTCATCTTTATATGTTCATTCAGGTTGTGGTCATTTCTTGGTACAGAACATCAGCTAAAATACAAGCTGATGTGAGTAATATTATCATTATAGAAAGCTCATAATGTAGTCTACTCCTCATTTATATCAATGCTATTATATTTCCAATATCTCAATAGCATTGTTAGAAATGCTGCTAGAATGATGATATTGCACATTTTCTACTAGTTTTATCATTTATCAGAGCAACATCCTTTACAACTTTGCAAATTGCTCTTTCAGACAAACTCATGACTTGACATAAGTCTATGATCTGGTATGTTATCAAAATCTGTTGCTCCCTTTGCTCCATAATTCTATACGTAAGTGTGGGACACTCCATTTCGTATGATATGTTACATTTCCTATGGCATGTATTCATTTGTGGATATCCATCATCCATTTAGTTTGATATGTTACGAATTAGAATTTGTATGATATGATACGAATTGGAATTCGTTCAATATGTTACGATATGCAAAAAGTACAATATATTACTCATTTGCAAAAGGTACAGTGTATTACAAATTTGCTAAACGAATATGTTACAAATTCCAATTTGTTGTGGCTAACGTTAGCTATGTGGCTAATGCCAGTGTTTGCTAGCTGGCTAACATGAGCTAGGCTAGGGGTTAGGATTAAGGTTAGCTAACACGCTAAGTAGTTGCAAAGTAGCTGAAAAGTAGCAAGTAGTTGAAAAGTTGCTAATTAGCTCAAATGCTAAAGTTTTCCATGATTAGATTCGAATACGCAACCTTTGGGTTGCTAGACGTTCGCGTTATATGCCCACCTTCCTTTCGTTTTTGCGTTAAGTAACCTTCTGTCTTATGTAACCATACCAAATGTAACATATCATACTAATATGAGCATTGAGGATTTACTTTACTATGTTACGTCACTATGTTACGTCTTGTCTATGAGACCAGGCTGCAAAACTGGGTAGCTGTGAACATCCCTTAAATCAGCGTTTCCCAAACACAGCTGATTAAAATAATCAGCTAATCATCAAGCTTTGATTATATGAATCAGCTGTGTAGTGCTAGAGCATAGACCAAAACGTGCACCCGTTAGGGTCCCGACAACAGAGTTAGGGAAAACGCTTCCTTACATGCAGTGTATTTGCTGAGCATGACATATTATAGACATGGGCCAAGGGAAAACGTATGCTGCTATGCTTAAAAAACATATTTGTACTATACTAGGCCTACAGCCAATAAAATGTCAAAAGAAACACCATGCCCTTGCAATGGCTAGCATCTTACCTGGTGCCAAGTTCTGCTAGCAAAGAGGACTAGTGACGGGCAGGCAGAGAGGATGACATGACACTGAACATACTACTGTAGACATAAAACAGGCAATACATGAGTTATGACAGCAGCTCAACCACAAAACTCATTATCTCATCAAGTGTTAAATAACACACTTCCTTAGTGACAAAGATAGCAAGAGCTGATTCTTCCAGTAAATTGTTAGTGGGTTACTGTCTGCTGATACATAGTTACAAATTAGATGTTTAAACAAGCACTGTTAAATTGTGGGCCTATACTTTTCCAAATAACATGGAATTTAGTGGCGAGATGTAATTATGATCTGTACACTATATGGTCTTTTACAATAAAGCCATTGCTAAATGTATGTGGATACAGGTTTTGATTAAGCTGCAGGTATGGAATTTTTGTCTTTAAAACTGGGTGTTGGGAAATAAAACATACAATTGGGTCAAATAATGAGAAACATGGTCTAATTAAGCAATAAGGTCCGAGGGGGTGTGGTATATGGCCAATATACCACAGCGAAGGGCTGTTCTAAGGCGCAAGGCAGAGTGCCTGGACACAGCCCTTAGCTCTGGTATATTGGCCATATTTCACAAACCCCAGAGGTGCCTTATGGCTATTTTAAACTATTTACCAATCTAATTAAAGCAGTAAAAATATGTGTTTTGTCATATCCGTGGTATACGGTCTGTTATAAACAGGGTGGTTCGAGCACTGGATGCTGATTGGCTGAAAGCCGTGGTATAACAGACTGTATACCACGGGTATGACAAAACATTTATTTTTACTGTTATGTAATTATTGCTATTATGAAGTGGTTACAAACATAAGGCACCTCGGGGGTTTGTGGTATATGGCCAATATACGACGGCTAAGGGCTGTGTCCAGGCACTCAGCGTTGCTTCGTGCTTAAGAACAGCCCTTAGCCGTGGTATATTGGCCATATACCCACACCCCCTCGGGCCTTAATGCTTAATTATAAACTGGGTGGTTCGAGCCCTGAATGCTGATCGGCTGACAGCGGTGGTATATCAGACCATATACCACGGGTATGACAAAACATTTATTTTTACTGTCGCTTCGCTCCACAGGTAGTATTACATTTCATTTAATTTCATTACAGTACAACGGTTTGATTTGTTTGATCTTAGCAATTTTTTCTTAGCTAGCTACATAGCCGTCTTTGTATCAAAGATAATTGTGTAGTTTAGAGTAATTAGAGTAATTATCGAGGTTAGCTAGCCAGCTATTTTCGTCCTTCTAACGTAGTCAACACTGCTAGCTAGCCAGCTAGCCAGCTAGCCAACTTCTACCGAATAGCAGCACTGTAGAAACTATTACATTACAACGGAACGACTTGATTAGTGTAGTGTTAGCTAGCTACATAGTTGTCTTTGCTGTCTTTGTATCTAAGATAATTGTGTAGTTTAGAGTAATTATCGAGGTTAGCTAGCCAGCTATTTTCGTCCGCCGCGCCGCCGTTCTCCTACCTAGTCAACACTGCTAGCTAGCCAGCTAGCCAACTTCTACCGAATAGCAGCACTGTAGAAACTATTACATTACAACGGAACGACCTGATTAGTGTAGTGTTAGCTAGCTACATAGTTGTCTTTGCTGTCTTTGTATCCAAGATAATTGTGTAGTTTAGAGTAATTATCGAGGTTATCGAGGTTACCTAGCCAGTTACCGAGGTTACCTAGCCAGCTACACTTTCAAACAAAGTCAACAACGCAGCCACTGCTAGCTAGCCTACTTCACCAGCCATCAGTACTATATCATTTTAGTCAATAAGATTTTTTGCAACGTAAGCTTAACTTTCTGAACATTCGAGACGTGTAGTCCACTTGTCATTCCAATCTCCTTTGCATTAGCGTAGCCTCTTCTGTAGCCTGTCAACTATGTGTCTGTAGGGGCCTCCCGGGTGGCGCAGTGGTCTAGAGCACTGCATCGCAGTGCTATGCTGCGCCACCAGAGTCTGGGTTCGCGCCCAGGCTCTGTCGCAGCCGGCCGCGACCGGGAGGTCCGTGGGGCGACGCACAATTGGCTTAGCGTCGTCCGGGTTAGGGAGGGTTTGGCCGGTAGGGATATCCTTGTCTCATCGCGCTCCAGCGACTCCTGTGGCGGGCCGGGCGCAGTGCGCGCTAGCCGAGGGGGCGGGTGCACGGTGTTTCCTCCGACACATTGGTGCGGCTGGCTTCCGGGTTGGAGGCGCGCTGTGTTAAGAAGCAGTGCGGCTAGGTTGGGTTGTGCTTCGGAGGACGCATGACTTTCGACCTTCGCCTCTCCCGAGCCCGTACGGGAGTTGTAGCGATGAGACAAGATAGTAATTACTAGCGATTGGATACCACGGAAAATTGGGGAGAAAAGGGGAATAAAAAAATAAAAAATAAAAAAATAATAAAATATGTGTCTGTATATCCCTCTTCTCTCCTCTCTGCACAGACCATACAAACGCTTCACACCGCGTGGCCGCTGCCACTCTAACCTGGTGGTCCCAGCGCGCACGACCCACGTGGAGTTCCAGGTCTCCGGCAGCCTCTGGAACTGCCGATCTGCGGCCAACAAGGCAGAGTTCATCTCAGCCTATGCTTCCCTCCAGTCCCTCGACTTCTTGGCACTGACGGAAACATGGATTACCACAGATAACACTGCTACTCCTACTGCTCTCTCCTCGTCTGCCCACGTGTTCTCGCACACCCCGAGAGCTTCTGGTCAGCGGGGTGGTGGCACTGGGATCCTCATCTCTCCCAAGTGGACATTCTCTCTTTCTCCCCTGACCCATCTGTCTATCGCCTCCTTTGAATTCCATGCTGTCACAGTTACCAGCCCTTTCAAGCTTAACATCCTTATCATTTATCGCCCTCCAGGTTCCCTTGGAGAGTTCATCAATGAGCTTGACGCCTTGATAAGTTCCTTTCCTGAGGATGGCTCACCTCTCACAGTTCTGGGTGACTTTAACCTCCCCACGTCTACCTTTGACTCATTCCTCTCTGCCTCCTTCTTTCCACTCCTCTCCTCTTTTGACCTCACCCTCTCACCTTCCCCCCCTACTCACAAGGCAGGCAATACGCTTGACCTCATCTTTACTAGATGCTGTTCTTCCACTAATCTCATTGCAACTCCCCTCCAAGTCTCCGACCACTACCTTGTATCCTTTTCCCTCTCGCTCTCATCCAACACTTCCCACACTGCCCCTACTCGGATGGTATCGCGCCGTCCCAACCTTCGCTCTCTCTCCCCCGCTACTCTCTCCTCTTCCATCCTATCATCTCTTCCCTCTGCTCAAACCTTCTCCAACCTATCTCCTGATTCTGCCTCCTCAACCCACCTCTCCTCCCTTTCTGCATCCTTTGACTCTCTATGTCCCCTATCCTCCAGGCCGGCTCGGTCCTCCCCTCCTGCTCCGTGGCTCAACGACTCATTGCGAGCTCACAGAACAGGGCTCCGGGCAGCCGAGCGGAAATGGAGGAAAACTCGCCTCCCTGCGGACCTGGCATCCTTTCACTCCCTCCTCTCTACATTCTCCTCTTCTGTCTCTGCTGCTAAAGCCAATTTCTACCACTCTAAATTCCAAGCATCTGCCTCTAACCCTAGGAAGCTCTTTGCCACCTTCTCCTCCCTCCTGAATCCTCCTCCCCCTCCTCCCCCCTCCTCCCTCTCTGCTGATGACTTCGTCAACCATTTTGAAAAGAAGGTCGACGACATCCGATCCTCGTTTGCTAAGTCAAACGACACCGCTGGTTCTGCTCACACTGCCCTACCCTGTGCTTTGACCTCTTTCTCCCCTCTCTCTCCAGATGAAATCTCGCGTCTTGTGACGGCCGGCCGCCCAACAACCTGCCCGCTTGACCCTATCCCCTCCTCTCTTCTCCAGACCATTTCCGGAGACCTTCTCCCTTACCTCACCTCGCTCATCAACTCATCCTTGACCGCTGGCTACGTCCCTTCCGTCTTCAAGAGAGCGAGAGTTGCACCCCTTCTGAAAAAACCTACACTCGATCCCTCCGATGTCAACAACTACAGACCAGTATCCCTTCTTTCTTTTCTCTCCAAAACTCTTGAACGTGCCGTCCTTGGCCAGCTCTCCTGCTATCTCTCTCAGAATGACCTTCTTGATCCAAATCAGTCAGGTTTCAAGACTAGTCATTCAACTGAGACTGCTCTTCTCTGTGTCACGGAGGCGCTCCGCACTGCTAAAGCTAACTCTCTCTCCTCTGCTCTCATCCTTCTAGACCTATCGGCTGCCTTTGATACTGTGAACCATCAGATCCTCCTCTCCACCCTCTCCGAGTTGGGCATCTCCGGCGCGGCCCACGCTTGGATTGCGTCCTACCTGACAGGTCGCTCCTACCAGGTGGCGTGGCGAGAATCTGTCTCCGCACCACGTGCTCTCACCACTGGTGTCCCCCAGGGCTCTGTTCTAGGCCCTCTCCTATTCTCGCTATTGTTAAGGCTGCGTAAGTTCAACTGAGATAGGAACAATATGACACCTGAACTTGGTTAAAATAATTATTTAATTCAAAAGTTAATAAATGGCAAATACAATTTCCGTATATACGGGTTCAATGTTTCATCACGCAGGATAAGACAGAGAACTGATTTGTTCCTGACAAAGATAGTATATTATACTCATGACAGAGTTAGTTCCCATTTCCGAGCCGGCCTGTCAGAGTAGAGACTGGGCGTGGTTTAGACTCACCCAGCCTATCGTTGATGTTGGCGCCTTAAGCCAGTCCTGGCCCCTTAGCGCATGTGATGTCCCGACGCTGTTGCTGTGTAGATTACGCTCCTTCACCCCAAAGACTGAGGTCAGACAGCTCTGTAATATTGTCTGAGCTATTCACACCTGTATACAATGGCCACTGTTCTCGCTCAAGGCTAACCACAGCTTCCCAGCACTCTTATCTGGCTAACTGTTACTTCCAGCACACACACACACAGACACCCAGGCTCCCAGGCCAACAGTTTGTCAATATCCAATCACATTTAATACAGTTGCTAATTACGTTTGTTATAGTATTCAATCACATGTAATACAGTTGCTAATTACGTTTGTTATAGTATTGGGTTATAGTGCATAACTCAGAACCTCACAGATGTTCTTCGTGTGTATAGTTTATCTGTTATTGTCTATTGTACACCACAGTCAGCAGTCCCCTGTCTCGGTCACACAGTACAGCGCCCATAGCGCCCTTTCTAACACACACACATTTCAGACTGCTTGTTCATATCTTATGCTCAGATACATTTGTTGCAATTTCAGGCTGTGGCCTCATGGTTAGACAGAGCACTGGTAAGAGTAGGGACTAATGGAAAATGCAGGTTCACATGAGTCAGTAATTCAAACTTTAATGCATAAGAAGCCCTACTAGCTTATAGTTAGTTAAGCATGTCAAAAAACCTTTATAAAACCCCACACTATACACCAAGTCACTTGGCTCTGTCATATCCTCACATGGTCTCTCCTATCATTGCTATGCAGACGACACACAATTAATCTTCTCCTTTCCCCCTTCTGATAACCAGGTGGCGAATCGCATCTCTGCATGTCTGGCAGACATATCAGTGTGGATGACGGATCACCACCTCAAGCTGAACCTTGGCAAGACGGAGCTGCTCTTCCTCCCGGGGAAGGACTGCCCGTTCCATGATCTCGCCATCACGGTTGACAACTCCATTGTGTCCCCCTCCCAGAGTGCTAAGAACCTTGGCGTGATCCTGGACAACACCCTGTCGTTCTCAACTAACATCAAGGCGGTGACCCGTTCCTGTAGGTTCATGCTCTACAACATTCGCAGAGTACGACCCTGCCTCACACAGGAAGCGGCGCAGGTCCTAATCCAGGCACTTGTCATCTCCCGTCTGGATTACTGCAACTCGCTGTTGGCTGGGCTCCCTGCCTGTGCCATTAAACCCCTACAACTCATCCAGAACGCCGCAGCCCGTCTGGTGTTCAACCTTCCCAAGTTCTCTCACGTCACCCCGCTCCTCCGCTCTCTCCACTGGCTTCCAGTTGAAGCTCGCATCCGCTACAAGACCATGGTGCTTGCCTACGGAGCTATGAGGGGAACGGCACCTCCGTACCTTCAGGCTCTGATCAGGCCCTACACCCAAACAAGGGCACTGCGTTCATCCACCTCTGGCCTGCTCGCCTCCCTACCTCTGAGGAAGTACAGTTCCTGCTCAGCCCAGTCAAAACTGTTCGCTGCTCTGGCACCCCAATGGTGGAACAAACTCCCTCACGACGCCAGGTCAGCGGAGTCAATCACCACCTTCCGGAGACACCCCACCTCTTTAAGGAATACCTAGGATAGGATAAAGTAATCCTTCTAACCCCCCCCCTTAAAAGAGTTAGATGCACTATTGTAAAGTGGTTGTTCCACTGGATATCATAAGGTGAATGCACTAATTTGTAAGTCGCTCTGGATAAGAGCGTCTGCTAAATGACTTAAATGTAATGTAAATGTAATTATGTTTGTAACCACTTCATAATAGCAATAAGGCACCTCGGGGGTTTGTGGTATATGGCCAATATACCACGGCTAAGGGCTGTATCCAGGCACTCCACGATGCGTTGTGCATAAGAACAGCCCTTAGCCGTGGTATATTAGCCATATACCACAACTCCTCGGGCCTTATTGCTTAATTATACCACGGCTGTCAGCCAATAAGCATTCCGGCTCGAACCACCCAGTTAATAATGAAAAATTACAGGATAGGCGTTACAATACACAGTAGGTACAAACTGCCACCCATCACTCACACTACCAAATAAGGGCAGATTAAAAAAAAAAAATGTGACCTCGCCTTGACACAATGTAACCGTTTTTGTCCTAAATGCATTGTGTTTACAGTACAGAATGCAATAAATAATTGTGAGGCCATCTCTGTGAACGCAATCAAAGGCAACATAAATCGTGCTGGTTCGGTAGTCTGTTTCTTAAAGTGCACTGAAACACAAACTATTCTAAATGACGCCACGACCTCAAGCACTCATCCAGGAACCTTTCTTTCAACATATTTCCAAATATCCAAGACCTAACTGCCAACGTTTGTATTGGGTTAAAGTGCAAAGCAATTGTGAAAGAATGTATGCTCCTATAGCCTAATGCCACAACTAATACCTACATTTTCAGGGTTTCACGCGTCTCCTGCTGAAAGTGGTATCGAGAGACGCGCCGTTCCTGGATCGGTTTTGGTTTTCTTTGATCAAACTAATCTGTCTATGGTTCAGTCACTTTCACTGGTCTGCGATCAGGATTTAACCATGTCATGCACTCTGTCGGGAAATACATTAGAAAATCTTTGGCTGTGAGCTCGTTTCCATGTGGCCTCCCGAGTAGCGCAGCGGTCTAAGGCGCTGCATCTCAGTGCAAGTGGTGTCACTGCAGTCCCTGGCTCGATCCAGGCTGCATCACATCTGGCTGCGATTGAGAGTCCCATGCCGCGCACAATTGGCCCAGGGGATTAAATAGGGGTGACCCCCCTCCCCCCATATCAAACAACGGCTCTTCCATAATCTGGAAACCATAACATGTAATAAATGTATATTTTCACCCATCTTCCCCAATACAACCAACACACTGACACAGCAATATAATAAAAATGTTTGCTTTATTCTTATCCAGGACAACTCATTCAGAATGATCAAGGAGAAATAAGCACTATATTTTTGTTGGACATTGTCGGAGATGGTGCTTTATCTGAATTGGTCAAAGTAAAACAAAATAATGAATATATAATAATACATTAATCAATACAACATGTGTGGATTAATGATAACAATAGCCCTGAAACGTAGGGTCCTCTGTGGTAATCACCGGCACTAACTGAATCAATCAACAACAGTAGGAGAGCTTTCAGAAAGGACTCAACCCCAAAGAAACACTTTTTTATTTAAATCATATTTTATCAAACCTTCAGTTTATCTTCATAAAATGATTCTAAAACTTCTCTTTAAACCTTTACATTTTTTTTGTGTGCATTTTTTGACTTTTTATTTTGCTCTCTTTTTAAATATATTTTCTTTTTCACCAGGTGTCTGTATTTGAAAGTGTGGGTGGTGCCTATGTGTGTGCATGGGTCCTTGGCGGAGGTTTGTTGGTGTGTGTGTGTGTGTGTGTGTGTGTGTGTGTGTGTGTGTGTGTGTGTGTGTGTGTGTGTGTGTGTGTGTGTGTGTGTGTGCATCTGTGAGAGAGAAAGGACAAGCCTTCGTGTCTGAGTGCGTGTGTGTAGTATGTCCTTGCTGTGCTGTGGCGGTGGCAGGGTTGTATCAGCAGGGACATTGCTTTTTCAATTCAAACAAAGAGGCTGAAGCAGGTTCAAGCAACTGTAAGAGGGTGTGTGATATTTCGGGGTGAGTAGAAAGTGTGTGTACACCTATTAGTGCGCTTATAAAGGAGTGTTGAGCTAGAAAATCTGTGTGTCAGGGTGTACTTATACTATGTAAGTGGGTGTGTCTGAATGTGTGTGTGTCTTTTCATTCATGTAAATTTGCTTGTGTAAGGCACAGAGAAGGGTGGTCAGTCTCTCAGGTCCATGCTGGAGCCAAACAGAGCTACCAGCTGCTCCTCGTAGTGGGTGATGTTCCTCTTCATGATCTCCTTACAGGAACCCAGCAGACGCTCAAACGCCTGAATGTCTATTACTGAAAAACACAGAGACAGCATCACTCACACAGCTGCACAACAGATAGTGAATATGACCCAGGTGTCAATCTAAGAACCAAAACGGAAGCAAACAGCCCGAAATGGGGAGGGACATCCTGAACTTGTTTTCATGTTCCGTTGCAAAACGCTTCACTACGGTGTGCACTAATGAATATCACCCTGTTGTAGCGTACCCTCCTGTATAGTTCATTTCCGAACGTTCTTTGCAATGCTTAAACACTCCAGACCTTCCAGTCAAAACACTGCAATAAAACTATAGTGGAGCATGCTAAAGTGTGCAGATATTGCTATTTAATTCACATGACAATGTTGATACCCTAACCATACGCCTGGAGAATTGTGAGATATACAAACACTTGAATTCATAAGAGAGCTGAACATGATCACGAGTACCTCTAAGGGAAACAGCTGTGTAGCTATGTGTTTGGGGGGGGGGGGGATTCAGGGAGACAAAACAAACAGAAAATCTCTCTCTCTGTCACGCAGATGGACACCCACCCATGTGTGTGTGTCTGTGTCAAAATAAACACACACACACACACAAATATCTGTAAATGTAAGGAGGGGCCTTACCCAAGCACTTGACCTCTCCCACAGCGTACACTGATGCAGCGCGGGGCTTGTTGGTGACCAGGGCCAGCTCCCCAAAGTACTGACCCCTGCTACAGCGGGTGATCTCAACCTCCACATTATCCTCCTGGTTCGCCTTTGTCTGGGGGAGAGAGGAGGTGGGGGGGGGGGGGGCACAGAAAAGAGGATTCTATTTGTGTACTCTGATTTGAATAATATGTAGCGGATTCGAATCGTTGGTTGCCGATATTCACAAAATTACGTTTTAGCATAGAGCACGAGCACCAAGGAAGCCCAAACGTGTTGTTCACTAGGCTATAGGCCATGTCTGCTGCAGAGGGACAGAGTCAGACCTGGCTTCAAATATTTTAAATTGAAATACTTATTTTCTGTGTATTTGAGTATTTTCAAATAATGTGGCCAAATCAGCTACAAATAACTTCCTATAGATAGCTGAATGCATGGTGTATTTAAATATTTGTATTCTCAAATACATGCCAATACATTCCAAGTGTACTTTGAAATACATTCCAATATTCAGCTACTTGTAGAAAATCAAGACTTCTTTTCTAAGACATTTTGAAAGTAATTGAAATACCCTAAATAGTATTTGAACACAAGTCCTGACAAGCCATGAGAAAACTCACTATTGAGAACAATTACTTTATTGATCCCGAAAGGGGAAATTTGACTGCAGCAGCTAATACATACAACGCCAATTAATACACAATAACGGACATGCAGACACTACAAGCAGCACACAAGCAATGCGTTATGAAAACTAAATGTTCATTAAAAAAAATGTTTAAAAAACTCATAGCAGAAGGTAGACAGGATCTGGAAATGTTCTGTCTTGCACCGTTCGGTCTTATATAAAAGTGCTGGAAACAAAATGGTTGGCTCACCATTTACTAAGAAGTGATCAGATGGAGAAGTTATTATGATGAGAAGGAGTTTTGGCGCAGGTACAGCCAACTAGCGCTAGTTAACGTTAGGAACCATAGCTACTTAGCTTGCGAAAATAGAATTCAAACATTTTTGTGGATTATGAATGACAAATATTCAGATCCGAATCACAATTGTTTGATATTTTTTCCAAAAGGATCGCTGTGCTCAACTTGTATTATAATTCATATTACAATTCAAATGATTAGTCATACCATCTTTGTCTTTGGGCGCAGGTTTGTTATGTAGTACATATGAGAAAAAAGGAGAGAGAGAAAAGAAAAAACAGGGTGACTTGAACATAAAACAAAGCTATTTTTGTTGTTGTTGACATTCTGGTGATGAGGCACAGACAGAAACGAGAGGATGAGAAAAGGAGGAAGTAGACTTACTTTGCTCTTCATCATAATCTTCACTTCGCCGGTCTCCACGATGTAGAAACAATCTGCGCTGTCCCCCTACACCGCAACACAAACCAACAGGGACCGTCACATTTACAACTCTTCGCGGTCATCATTACCAGCCAGCTTTGACAGTAACGCCAAGACAACCGTCAGTACCTTAACAACGGAGAACGTCCTACCTGCATGATGATGCGCTCTCCATCGGAAAACGTCTTCATTCCTAATACATCCACAATTTTCATCCTCTCGGATAACTAAGAGAGGTAAAAGAGCGGGAGAGAGGTTTGATAAGGAAAAGCAAAGGCAAGGTGGCCATTTCAGTGCTACGTGTATCACTGTCCATCTTCCCCTCTCACCTCCAGAGACTTCAGTAGAGGCACAGACTCCACAAATTGCTCGTACAGCCTCCTCTTCTTGGCATTGTTCTTTACAATGAGCCTACGGAACGTGGCCCGGTCCTGGTAGTGTCACAGACAGCATCGGTCACAAAAACAGGCAGGATAACACTCAATCACACCGACACAGGCTACACACAGACCAGCTATTTCCTTCTTATGTTATACATTTCTAGTGGGGGAAAGTTATGCATAGATCTGCCGTCATATCCTATAACATCTATCTACTAATCTTCTAGAACATTTACAATCATGATCTAATAATAAACATTAAATCATGAATTCAACTTTTATCGCGCTTTTCATTTACATGAGTCTTAAAGCTCAAAGAATCTCAAAAGCACAAAATCTAAGACGTATCGACTACACATTAAAGACCCACTCCAGCCTCCCTAGCACCTAATGTTTCACTTTTCAAAGACTTGAAATCATTGGCCATTTTAATAAATGGAACACTAGTCACTTTAATAATGCCACTTTAACAATGTTTACATTTCTCGCATTACTCATCTCATATGTGTATACTGTATTCTGTACTATGTATTGCATGTTAGCCTATGCCGCTCTGACATTGCTCATCCATATATTTATACATTCTTATTCCATTCCTTTACTTAGACTTGTGTGTATTAGGTAGTTATTGTGGAATTGTTAGGTATTACTTGTTAGATATTGCTGCACTGTCGGAACTAGAAGCACAAGCATTTTGCTACACTCGCAATAACATCTGCTAACCATGTGTATGTGACCAATAACATCTGCTAACCATGTGTATGTGACCAATAACATCTGCTAACCATGTGTATGTGACCAATAACATTTGATTTGACCTGATTCACTTCAAAGTCCAATGCAGCTGTCTTTAAAACGTTTTTTCTCCTTTTTTTTCTCAATAGCAAATCATTTCTGGGTAACAATTAAGTACCTTACTGTGATTGTTTTCAATTAAAATAGACAAAAATAAACTAAAATTGCTTCTTTGCAAAGGGCAATTTTAGGACTGTTTGGGAGTGGTCTGGGAGTTGTCTGAGTGTGGAGGGGAAAACTAAAACTAGCTGTTATTGGCCGAGAGGTTTGGAGCTCTTTCTTATTGGTCTATTAACTTATTTACAGCCTGGTGATGTAGGCCGAAATCACCCCACTAAAAGAGGCTGAAATTAAAGGCAGTCTTTTCAAACAGCTCTTACACTAAAAGGGCCTTATCATAATTTTCACAATTTCACAGTATTATTCCAACCGCAGTGTGGAAATATAAAAACACAGGTATATCACGTGTTTGAATGCACTGGGCCTTTAACAAAAGGTGCATTTCAGTAGCTGGTGCAGGAGTTCTCAGGACATGGTACAAGTAGGGGAATGGGCCTTTCCTCATGTCCCTTACTGTTCTCGCAAGCAAGGGGGGAGGCCTATGACAGAGTGCACCCATAAGACCAACTCCTTGAAATGTCAACTCCTTGAACTGTCAACTTGAATTTCGCAATGGTGTCTAAAAACTCCCCACTATTTTTCTCAAAACATAATGTATCTCTAATATATGGCCACTGTGCTATTCTCCCTGGTGTCCACAGGGAGGTGCTGTGGTAGAGCACAGCAGTGTGAACTAGAGGTCAAGGGTCAGGGCAGTGTGGGTGTGTCTCTCTCACCAGGCCCCAGAGCGCCCCCTCCTGGGTGGCGATGATAGTGGCAGCGCGGGGGGTGTTGTACATCAGTGCCAATTCCCCGAAGCTGCCTTTGTTGTCATACTGCCCCACACACGTCCCTACGCCATCAATCAGTACCACTATGTCATAGATTCCTCTGAAAGAAAGGAGAGAAAGAACGAGAGAAAGAAAGCGAAAGAAAACAGGGGCGAGAGAGTAGAGAGAGACAAAAGATAAATTAAGAACGGTCTAATAATAGTAGAAAACTCAAACACATGAGATATTTGGAAACCATGCAGACTATACATCTACAATAAAGTTGATCACTGATCTAAATCTCTCATCTGTAGCTTGGAGCTTCATGTTGTTTTAAGACCATTACGCACCACTCTTGGGATTGACCAACCAGGGGGGAGGGGGTGGGGGACCAAGAGTACTACGAGTTCAGTTCTGGGAATTTACTTTGTGGTTGCCGGTGGAGCATTAACTTTGTTTTGGGGGGGGGGGGGGGGGGATTAGTATGATGATTACTTGGCCATGTAGGTGACCAAAGGGTTTCCCATGATGCTTTGCAAGGCAGAGCGTAGGGAGGGAATTGGTTTAACATGCTTATGACGTGCATCTAGACCTAAGCCTCCCAGGCTGAGGCACTAGCATGACTGAGGAGGGAGCTTAAGGTGCGGAGAGAATAAGCCCACTCACAGGGTGCCATTTGGGACACAGCCTATTACCGATGGAGCCCACTTCTTTTCACCAAGGCCATATGGCTCTGGTCAAAAGAAAGTGCACCATATAGGAAAAAGGGTGCCATTTGGGACACAAACATAGAGCCTAGACCCAGGACGCACGGCAGACAAAACAACTAGAGGATCATGCCCAAGGGGGCCTGTTGGAAGATGAGTGGGGGTGTGTTTGTTATGAATGCTGCTTTCTAGTGAATGCCTTGATTGTTACGATTCCTAAGTAACTACACACACCTCTCGATAACGTAGAAGTTGTCTCCGTCGTCTCCCTGGTCGATGACATGCTCCTGGGGCTGGACGCGCAGTTCAAACATGGCGTCCAGGACTTCTGAGAACTGCTCCTGTGAGGGGGAGAGGGGAAGGCCAGGCAGGCAGGAGGGGGTGATTAACACCCGCCACCTGCCAAATCCAGGTAGATTTTGGCGGGTAGATTGGCAGGAGGTCAGGGTTCCAAAGTGCATTTCACTCGCATTTGTGAGTTCTACTAAGCTAACATATGGAATTGTTTTAAGACTGTCATACCAAGGATCATTTAGCTATTTGACTTGGAGTTGTAGGCCCCCTTTAGGTATCAAACAAATATATTTAAAAAAAGATTTGATGAAACAGAATTTGGCCTTATTCAGAGGCAATTTTAGCATGAAAATCTTGGAGGGGCAAACTCAACCAATTTTTTTAAAACAAAAAAGGCATGCCAGCAAAGCCACTAGACAACACAACACATTAATTGCACTATAATGGTGACAAACGGTGCCCAAAAACTATTAGGGCCTAGATAAAAGATGTTCCGACAGCAGTGCTTCCCTTCAGCACCCGTGGAGGGAATCCTTACCACCGCTACATCTGATCAGCTGGGCTTCGTCTGGCAGCGAAACAGCTCATTCAGCCTCATCTACTGCCTTTCTAAAAACCATAGCTGATACGGCTGACATGCCGAAATAAAAATGGTTTCTACTGACTCCTTATGGATTCGTGTAACTTGATAAGAACCACATTCTCCTTCAATAATAACGAATGCCGACGTGACTTTTGAACCATACACAACCATTACATTTATGTTCAGTAAAATCACAATGTTTGTTTTTAGATCATTAACACTTAGAGCTAAATATAAGAAAGTGCAAGCAAATGAGCTACGACAAGGTAGGCCTATTCCTTCAGCACTTTTCAAAATGGACACCGACAGAAAGATGTAGCAAGACGGCAGATGTAGCAAGACGTTGAGGCCTTAACTTGACTCTTCTTTAAGGTCACCACACATAAAGAAAGAAAACACAAAATATGTCCCAACCAAATCATCACAAAGCAAAAATAAAAATATATCACCTATTGGAAAGACAACAAAAAATCTAAATAAACTTCAATGCTATTTGTCTCTAAACAGACAGTACATGGTGTCAGACTGTCTGACCACCGTGACAGACAGAACACTGAGGAAAACACTGACTAGGTACAGACTCAGTGAGCACAGTCTGTCTATAGAGACCGGTCGTCACAGGCAAACCTGGCTGCCCAGAGAGGACATGCTGTGCTCACTCTGCTCCAGGGGAGCGGTTGAGACAGAGTTGGATTTTCTATTACATTGTGATAAATACTCAGACCTAAGACAATACTTATTTCCCAAAACTATCATTACAAAGAATTTTAAAGTAGAAAAACGTGAAGAAAAATATATTTATTGGGTGAAAAGCCTAAAATGTGCAGTTTTGGCAGCCAAATATGTGTCCTCCTGCCACAACCTGAGGGACAGCCAGTGAAAAGTGCAATGTAATATTCCCCATTTTGGTTTTGTTTTGGCTTTCATATCCTGTCATGTGGCTTCTCAGTCATGTTGAGACGGGTTTACTACTATTGCTTTAATGTATTGTTATTCTCTTTAATATTGTTGTTCTGGTTGCTGTTAATGCTAATCACATTTCCACTACTACTATTGATGCCTTATTGCTGTTGGTCGCACAATTTTTTGTTATATGTATACTTTGACAATGTAAGTAATTTAACTTGCCATGTCAATAAAGTCTACTTAATTGATTTGAAAATTGAGAGCGAGAGACTCAGCCTAACATTTTAAGTATATTATTAGGCCTATGTGGTCTAAAACGTAAGGAAAATACAATCACGAGGATTCACTTATAGACAATATACCGACGCGCAGACAGAGCATTGCGCAAACAAAACAACCCTCGCAATATCAACTGGAATTACATGGGTCCATTACTGAACTTTTTGTTGAAAAATAAATATTTGGGCTTCCCGAGTGGCGCCACTACAGACCCGTGTTCGATCCAGGGCTGTATCACAACCGGCCGTGATTGAGAGTCCCATAGGGCGGGGCACAATTGGCCCAGCATCATCCAGGTTAGGGGAGGGTTTGACAGGGCTTGAGAGGATCTGCAGAGAAGAATGGCAGAAACTCCCCGAATACAGGTGCCAAAGGTGCTTCAACAAAGTACTGAGTAAAGGGTCTGTATATGTGATATTTCAGTTTTACATTTTTAAGAAATTTGCTTTTTTATTATGGGTATTGTGTGTAGATTGATGAGGATGAGAGATTGATGATGAAAAAACTATTTCATCGACTTTAGAATAAGGCTGTAACGTACAGAGTATAAAAAAGTATGTGGACACCCCTTCAAAATTAGTGGATTCGGCTATTTCAGCCACACCTGGTAAAATCGAGCACACAGCCATGCGACCTCCATAGACAAACATTGGCAGTAGAATGGCGTTACTGAAGAGCTCAGTGACTCAACGTGGCACCGTCATAGGATGCCACCTTTCCAACAAGTCACTTTGTCAAACTTCTGCCTTACTAGAGCAGCCCCGGTCAACTGTAAGTGCTGGTTTTGTGAAGTGTAAACGTCTAGGAGCAACAACGGCTCAGCCGCGAAGTGGTAGGCAAACAAGCTCCCAGAACGGGACCGCTGAGTGTTGAAGCATGTAGTGCATAAAAATCATCTGTCCTCGGTTGCAACACTCACTACCGAATTTCAAACTGCATCTGGAAGCAACTTCAGCTCAATAACGGTTTGTTGGGAGTTTCATGTAATGGGCTTCCATGGCCGAGGAGCGTAACACAAGCCTTAGATCACCATGCGCAATGCCAAGCGTCGGGCAGGAGCAGAGTAAAGCTTGCCACCATTGGATTCTAGAGCAGTGGAAACGCATTCTCTGGAGTGATTAATCACGCTTCACCACCTGGCAGTCCGACGGACGAATCTGGGTTTGGCGGATGCCAGGAGAACGCTACCTGCCCGAACGCATAGTGCTAACTGTAAAGTTTGGTAGAAGGAATAATGGTCTGTGGCTGTTTTTCAAGCCCCTTAGTTCCAGTGAAGGGAAATCTTAACGCTACAGCACACAATGAAATTCTAGATGATTATATACTTCCAACTTTGTGGGAACAGTTTGGGGAAGGCCCTTTCCTGTTTCAGCATGACAATGCCCGCGTGCACAAAGCGAGGTCCATACGCAAATGGTTTGTTGAGATCGGTGTGGAAGAACTTGACTGGATTGCACAGAGCCCTAACCTCAACCCCATCGAACACCTTCGGGATGAATTGGAACACTGAATGCGAGCCATGCCTAATCGCCCAAAATCAGTGCACGACCTCACTAATGCTTGTGGCTGAATGGAAGCCCCACAGCAATGTTCCAACATCTAGTGGAAAGCCTTACCAGAAAAGTGGAGGCTGTTATAGCAGCAAAGGGGGGGACAAACCCCATATTAATGCCCATGATTTTGGAATGAGATGTTCGACGAACAGTTGTCCACATACTTTTTGTGTAATGCAGTGTAACAATTGAGATGTACAAACTACGGCATAAGGGACTGATGAGCGGATAAGAGGCAAGCCGTAATTTCGATGATGATAATTTTTATGAGTGAGCTAAGACAGACGTACTCGACATTCCTATTTGTTCAGCACTTTTGAAATGGACAGCGACAGAATTCTAAAATGGGCCGTTCTTACATTATTCTCCCTGTACACCATGTCAAAACCGTAGGATAAACTTAAAATCAGTTTAACCTAATTTCTATCAGCATGCTAAATGTGCAACCAGAGAGGAAGAAAATAATTCTAGACCACCTTTACTCCACACACAGACGCAAACAAAGCTCTCCCTCCATTTGGCAAATCTGACCCTAACTCTATCCTCCCGATTCCTGCTTGCAAGAAAAAAAAATGGAAACACCAGTGACACGGTCAATAAAAAAGTGGTCAGATGAAGCAGGCGCTAAAAACTACAGACTGGAATATGTTCCGGTATTCTTCCGATGGCATTGAGGAGTACACCACATCAGTAACTGGCTTTATCAATAAGTGCATCGAGGACGTGGTCCCAACAGTGACTATACGTACATACCCTAACCAGAAGCCATGGATTACAGGCAACATCCGCAATGAGCCAAAGGGTAGAGCTGCCGCATTCAAGGAACAGGACTCTAACCAGGAAGATAAGAAATCCCACTATGCCCTCCGACGAACCATCACAGGCAAAACATCAATACAGGACTAAGATCGAATTGTACAACACCGGCCCCGATGCTCGTCGGATGTGGCAGGGCTTGCAAAAAACCATTGCAGACTATAAAAGGGAAGCACAGCCGAGAGCTGCCCAGTGACACAAGCCTACCGGACAAGCTAAATAACTTCTATGCTTGCTTTGAGGCAAGTAACACTGAAACATGCATGAGAGCATCAGAAGTTCCAGACGACTCACGCTCTCCGCAGCCGATGTGAGTAAGACCTTCAAACAGGTCAACATTCACAAGGCCGAAGGGCCAGACGGATTACCACGATGTGTACTCTGAGCACTGGCAAGTGTCTTCACTGACATTTTCCACCTCTCCCTGTCTGAATCAATAATACCAACATGTTTCAAGCAGACCACCATAGTCCCTGTGTCCAAGAACACTAAGGTAACCTGCCTAAATGACTACCGACCCGTAGCACTCACATCTGTAGCCATGAAATACTTTGAAAGGCTGGTCATGGCTCACATTATCCCAAAAACCCTAGACACACTCCAATTTGCATACTGCACCAACAAATCCACAGATGATGCAATCTCTATTGCACTACACACTGCTCTTTCCCACCTGGACAAAAGGAACACCTATGTGAGAATGTTATTCATTGACTACAGCTCAGCGTTCAACACCATAGTGCCCTCAAAGCTCATCACTAAGCTAAGGACCCTGGGACTAAACACCTCCCTCTGCGACTGAATCCTGGACTTCCTGACGGGCCGCCCCCAGGTGGTGAGGGTAGGCAACAACACAACTGCCTCGCTGATCCTCAACACAGGGGCCCCTCAGGGGTGCGTACTCAGTCCCCTCCTGTACTCCCTGTTCACTCATGACTGCACGGTCAGGCACGACTCCAACACCATCATTAAGTTTGCTGATGACAACAGAAGGGTAGTGCGTATGGCCCAGTACATCACCGGGGTCAAGCTTCCTGCAATCCAGGACCTTTATACAACGCAGTGTCAGTGGAAGGCCCTAAAAATTGCCAAAGACTCCAGCCACCCTAGTCATAGAGTTTTCTCTCTGCTACTGCACGGCAAGTGATACCGGAGCGCCAAGTATAGGTCCAAGAGGCTTCTAAACAGCTTCTACCCCCAAGTAATAAGACTCCTGAACACCTAATCAAATGGCAACCTAGACTATTTGCATTGTCCCCCCCCCCTTCTATGCTGCTGCTACTCTCTGTTATTATCTATGCATAGTCACTTATATAACTCTACCTACATGTACAAATTACCTCAATTACGTCGACACCGATGCCCCCGCACAGTGACTCTGTACCGATACCCCCTGTATATAGCCCCGCTATTGTTATGTACTGCTGCTCTTTAATTATTTATTCTTATCTCTTACTTTTTTTGTGGTATTTTCTTAAAACTGTATTGAAGGTTCAGGGCTTGTAAGTAAGCATTTCACTGTAAGGTCTACACCTGTTGTATTATGGTGCATGTGACAAATAATATTTGATTTGAAATAATGGGGGCATGAAAACAGACAATGAAAACTCTTACAATATTCAATGACATTTCTCTAAAATCAGGCTATAGGCTACATGTGCACCACCAGGTCAGAACAGTGTATCTAAGGGTAAGACACATGGGCTTCTAACAGCTTACTACCCAACATACACTTAGTATTACTTTCTTAGCTACAGTATACATAGATCCCTGGCATATTACATCATTTACTGTATGTAGTAGCATACTAGACATATTTTTGGACTTTGTTGTGCTGTGCTCACTTGAACAGGAAGGTGGCGTGGCGGTCCGTCTTGTGGGCAAACTGTCATCAAACTTAGTCAAAGTCTGGCATTCTCTGGACGAAGTCATGCTGGATTGACAGCATGGCCATTGAATTCCAGCTCATTGTGTTGCGTGTGAATGTTTATCATTTTAAAGCTTGGAAAAGAGGCCCTATCAGACAGACGTTTTAAATCCTTAAACCCAGACATGGACCACACACCCTGTCCACTGAATAGCAAGCAGGGGAAGCAAAACAGTGATTGCTTTGCGACACTTGCATTTTTCCACCGATTCCTTCCAAACTACTCATTGTTGAATTTGCGATTTGCGACTTGTTGTGTAACGCTTATGACCAATGGCCGATGAGCACCGATACGTTTGATCTATATTTTCTCTTCATACGAGAAGGATTGGAAAGGGTTTGCCAGTAGATTGTCGACGTGATTCATGATGACTGCTTGTCTAGCTAGCTAAGACTTTGAAAGTATGATGTTGACATGATCAGTCCAATCAAAGCTACGGTAGATTTGTGATTTGACGTAATATTTTCTGAAATGTCTGTCCTATATCTTTTTTTCTTTTTGATGTATTTAACCACTTTAGGCACCAAACTATCTCCATCTATACATCCATAGCACATTTTAACTGGTACCTAGCTACCTTCAGACTTGAGGGGTCCTAGAGCAAAACAACCGACATTTATGCGTTTGTGAGAGACTCGCCTTTCCATAGAGTGACGCTTCTGGTGGGGGGCGGGGCGTAGTGAAAAACGGAGAGTCTCATCTTTCCACAGAGGGGCCAAACCGTTTGGACTCTACAGGCGTGAGAAGCTCGATTTTCGGGATGTCTCATTTCTGACAAACACCGCTCTAGCTCTGCCACCTTTCACCGCAGGTGCGACATCGTGCAACAACAAAAAAAGATACCATCTCTAGCTTAAACTGACGGATTTTGATGCCGATGATTTATTATGCTAATTGATTCCACTTCTCGGGGGTTATTGACAGAAGGTGCGAGTTGTGCCCGTCTGGCAGCTTGTGTATTACTGTGCGTTACCGAGTGTACCAGGAAATAAACTAACTAAATAGCAGTAACCATTTATCCCAAAAGACTGAACGATTCATTTCAATGCTTTAGAATTGAATGAGTGTTCTATTAGGCTGTGAATGTGCGGATGTGAACTACAACCTATTAGAACAGAAGCGCATGAGACTGTGTGGCTCATCATAAACTCTAATAAAGTGAAGGGGTTTCCTGTCACTGTGGTTACGGCGCATCTGTCTCGTCTTCATACCTGTTCCAGGGTCTTGAACAGTAGAATATCTTTGCAGGCGTCCTGCAGCCGGCAGCGCTGCTCGTCTGTTTTGGGATGCACCACCCTCGGCTCCTCCACCTCGTCATCATCATCTGGGTTAAAGGCCTCCGCGCACACTAGTGGGGGAACACTTAGATTGTAACACAAACTGTGGGGGGGGGGGGGGGGGGAAACAAACACCTAAAGAGTCATAGTAAGGCATTCCTCACTGTGCTAGTCACCACGAGGGAACACATTGTAAAGCACACTTCGGGGAACTAATACCAGTGTGACACACCCTGAGAAGTTATCAGCATATAGTGATACACTAAGACAGCCAGTAGTAACTTAGTGTCAACACCAAGGAGGCATTTAAAGGGCCGGTAAGATTACACCAGAGCAAAGATCTCTAGCTACACCTACTTAACATGCAAAACGTCACCGCTGCAGATTACATTAGGGAGCAGTGACGTCAAACAGAACTCACCTGACACTCTGCGGTTGTATCTGCTGGGGGGAGGGGCTGGAGGGAAAGAGAGAGGGAGAGTTAGCAGTGAGCATGCTCTCCTGTTCACAGTTCACACGCCGCTGCAACTGTAGAGCCTGTGGTTCCGACCGCTGACATAAGTGCTAGAGGAGCGCTCTCGAACCCGGCAGAGAGAAACAACTCAAACACATGAAAGGAGACCCGACACGCATACATTTACGTATTCACACTCTACACTGCTATAAAGCCAGACCAAATAGAAAAATCACACAAAAGAAGAAAGCACACCACCAAACCCACACATTTCCCAAATTCCCAACGCACAGCCTGTTGCGTGGGTGTCTTAGACGCAGACTCTTAGGGCTGTGACAGTAGGGTCGGACAGACAGCGGAACATGGATTGCCTGGAAGGCCAGTGTTGATCATGAATACGTATCCCGTGTACTCCGGTTGTGAATATGAATGTTTAATGAGTGAATGGAGGAAAGCTCCTATAGAGAGAGAGATAGAGGCCTGTGATGCGAGTGTGTGTACCGTGGGGTCCGTGAGGGGGCAAACGACAGGACAGTGTCAATATCACAGCCCAGGGTTCCCATCCTCTGTCTCCCTTCACACTCTATTACCAAGCTGTCAGCAACCATTAACTGGGCCATGTGAACGCAGGCCCGATGTAGAGGCACACATTTCAAACCCCTCACCTTCCCCCTTCCTCATTGGGACACACTTCATAGTTTATTTCCTAGGGCCCATGGTCTACAGCTTAAAGACGTCCTCCAGCTATTTTGTGAAAAGCAATGTCCCAAGTATAAATACAGTAAAGTACACACACTTACAGTTGCACTCTTCAACTTCCAGATCATTTCAGCCAGTGGTTTTGAAAGTGGTGCCCCCGAGCCAAAAGTGGTCCCGTCACCCATTTCGTATGACATTACGTCCTACAATTTCATTTTTGCAATTGGTGCTATAAATTTGTACGGCCTCCCCCTTGCTTGTGGGAACAATAGAGCAATAGAGAACAAAAGAGGAAAGGTCCAACCCCCAGGGTTAACACCCGCCACCCAAATTTGGGTAGATTGAGACATTGTTGGGTAAGAATATATTTCACCAGCCACGTCGGCGAGTGATCACAGAGCATTTGGGAACATTTAATAAAAGGCTACTTAAGTGTGACTATGTCCTCGTGTTTCTTGGCTAGTTACATCGTTCTGTTCACACGCCAGGTTGTTTTTCCAATATTAGTTTGTGTTTTCTGCAACTGTCTGCTGGGATTATCCTCTGACAGACACAGAATGCCCTGTTACCGTGGTAACGGCCCACCCCTTAAATGGGCATCTAAACATTGTCGTCTCACCTAATGACTCAAATAGTTGAGGGTACATTGAGATTGATTGAGCATGGACCACTCCCCAAAAAAACATTTCATTCCTCATTAAAAACTCCCAAATACTTCAATTGTGCTCATAAAAGCGTAGAGCCCTGAACTATAATAATACATAGCCTAGCCGTATCGCTCAGCATTTTGTGGCAGGGTAGGTACTTTGTCGTGTCTTGATGTTCATTTGAAGAACTGTTTCTGTTTTTACTATTGTATCTAAATGATTTCGTTTGACATATTCAGGTCACAAAAATGAAATTGAGCAATATACCACATTACTACTTCTTACTAGCAATACATTTCTTGTTTTAGACACATTACAAAGCACTCTCATCCTTTAGTGATTTTTTGGTGCAATTTTTCTCTTCTTTCTACCTGCCACAGTGGCTAGTTCATTTCCTACCCTGCCCATGAGGATACCTGGAACACCTACTGAGATGTGCTTTTCTTAAGGGCAATTCAACGGTAACAGAGCGATGCTGAGACTCAGGTTTTTCCACTTTAAAATGCATGTCAAACAAAAAAAACAATGATTGTTTAACTTTGCAAACCATACAATTTCCACTGAAAAGTTTACAAACACACATTTGCTTGAAGAACAGTGCAGACGCAAAGTTTGGTAACAGAATTACGGTTTGTGCGGTCATTCTGTTACCAAACGTTGCATGCGCACTGTTCTTCAAGCAAATGTGTTTTTATAAAATTTTCAGTGGACATTTTTAAAGTCGTCCTTGTGCATAGAGCTGTATGGTTTGTTTAACTATACAAATCATTGGGTTGTAAAGTATACACTTTTAAGTGGAAAATCAGAGTCAGCGTCACTCTGCTACCATGGAATTGCCAATAAGTAAATCAGGTGATAAATAAGGAGACTGGAGTAGGACCTTAATTCTTGCCGTTGCCCTAGATCTGTCCGTCTTCAGGTCAGTCAGTCACACATCTGGGACCGTATGTTTCAAGTGTCTCAGAGTAGGAGTGCTGATCTAGGATCAGGTCCCCTCTTGTCCATGTAGATTCGATTAGTTCAGTAGTCACATGCATGGTACAGTGAAATTGTTATGCTACGAGCGCCAACAGTGCAGGCCCATTTAAAACAAAAATCCCATTCATTATGATCCGAAAGGCCAAACTGATCAGCGATCAGCTCATCTTACCAAACCCTGAGCACTGACTGAAAATGGTGAGTAGAATGGGATTTTAGGAAATATATGCATGACTAAACTACTTTATTTTATAATTAAATAACGCTATTTCACTTCAGTGAGATAAAGTCACGGCCAGGGTGGCCTTCGCCAGAATCTGGCACAAAGGGCATCAGCTGGCCAGGCATAAAGTTAAATAAGTGATTCATCATGTGAGAGGGAAGGGTGAAACAGCAGGCTAGTCCTAGGCTACTTTATGCCTTTTCAAATCGGTATCGTTTTATTATGTGTATTGATTTATATTAACATAATGGTTGTTTCAGGGTGTCATAATCATTATACTAAAGTGCATTTCTGGGAACCACGGGAACGAGTGTAGACTAAGTGTGCCATTGTGCAAGGACATGTGTATTTGCGTGTGCTGCGGGGTTTGTAAGGAGAGTGTGTGAAGTGCTCTCGCCTGTCGTCACGTATGGGGGATATCAAGTGCCTGAAGTTGCCTTGACAACAAAACACAAGGAAGACCTCATTGCCATAACAACCCCCCCCGAAACTACATCTTCCTTAGTGCCAGATTAACCCTCTATCTAACCCGGTATTTTCCCCCTCTATCACGATTGCAATTCATATGCTGCGCTGGCTGACGTCTAAATTGAATTCTATTACACGTTATCACTGTCTGCTGGCCCTGCTAATTGCAGCTAGAGCTGAAGATGATCAACGTGGCACTGCTCTACTCAGCCTGCCCATGTGAGGGAGGAGGGAGCAGAGGAGAAGGAGCAGAGGAGAAGGAGCAGTCAGAGAGCGCTTCCAAACAAAGAACCGTCGGTGTGAATGGTTTGTTGCATCCCACTCTTGTGTACAGAGCATAAACAAAATGGTGATAACGGATAGTGTGAATATTGACCAGACTGGCTGTGTACGGACTGCCCTGCTGTTAGTTGAGCAGGCTTCCCTCACCCCTCCCTCAATGTTGCTTTCTCACCTCTCAATCCCCACTCCCACTCATTATCTGTCAGTCTCTCGCTCTCCCTCTTGGTCTATTTCTTCCTCTCTCTCTCCCCCCTCTCCCTGTTTATCTCTCACGTACTTCCCCCTCCCCCGTGTTATAGTCAAGGCCGGTCTGATAAGCACTGGGTCATATGAAGAGCAGCCCGGGGAGGGAGAGGTGCGCCTCATGTGTCTCCTCGGCAACCAAAAGCTCAGAGGGCGTGGCTTCGTTGATGTGGAGTGGAACATTGCAAACGGGGGGAGGGGGGGGTGACGTGGTCATCAAACATGGGTACAGTTAGTGGTTGGTTGTTCTCGCTGGTTGCGTTCTTACCAGATTCTAAGATCTCACAGCGCCTGGCCAAGTGTTTATCTCTTGGCACCACATGGACACGACAGAGCATTATCTTATATGAGCAGACAGAGCGACTGTTAATAAAGACAGGACTGTGAAGTAGCAACCAGTGTCAATGGGACCTATTGGGCAGATCAGGAACACACAAGGACATTAAGAAGGGAAATGTTGTGAGGCTGTAGGGCAAGACTAGGAGGGGACAGGGGGGAGGTTAAGTCAGAACACGCTCTGTTGGCATACTGTTGTGGTTAGAGCACCGCGGGGACAGGGCAGGATAGGGGCATCCGTGTCTCCAAACCGACATGGCCGACCTTGCCAATGGGGCGAAGCCAGCCATGAAAGCAGTGGGGAGAACGGAGGCGGCTAGACTGGCTGGGAGCTCTCTCGCGCTCTCAGATACTGCCACGGCTGTATACAACTGTAAATGAGTCTATTGTAGTCAAGGCTGTCACACTGCTCAGATGATCAGATCTCACAATGCCTGGAGAAGTGTATAATGAGCACAGGAACCACTACATTAATACGATTTATACCATGGCACTGTTAAACTCCTCATTTTTAAGTGTGCATTATTTCCTTAGAAACGCACGGTATAATTAAATGTTCCATTTTTGAGCTGCTTTTGAAAGCAAAAGTCAAATTGAAAACATTATTGGTGAATTGGATTTTCATAATAGCAAGCTAGGATGACGGTTTGGTTAGCTACGCTAGCAAGTCTGTTTGGTTACCAAGGCAGCTTTTGTAAGTAAACTTGCTAGCTACTTCGGTGGATGTTGTCACATTTCTATTGGCAAATTAATACATTTCTAGCAGCAAAGTTTGCTGACGACACAACAGTGGTAGGCCTGATCACCGACAACGATGAGACAGCCTATAGGGAGGAGCTCAGAGACCTGGCAGTGTGGTGCCAGGATAACAACCTCTCCCTCAACGTGATCAAGACAAAGGAGATGATCGTGGACTACAGGAAAAGTAGGGCAGAGCACCCCGCCATTCTCATCGACGGGGCTGTAGATGAGCAGGTTGAGAGCTTCAAGTTCCTTGGAGTCCACATCACCAACGAACTGTCATGGTCCATACACACCAAGACAGTTGTGAAGAGGACACGACAACACCTATTCCCCCTCAGGAGACTGAAAAGATTTGGCATGGGTCCTCAGATCCTCAAAAGGTTCTACAGCTGCACCATCGAGAGCATCCTGACTGGTTGCGTCACTACCTGGTATGGCAACTGCTCGGCCTCTGACCGCAAGGCACTACAGAGGGTAGTGCGTACGGCCCAGTACATCACTGGGGCCAAGCCTCCTGCCATCCAGGACCTCTATGCCAGGCAGTGTCAGAGGAAGGTCCTAAAGATGGCCAAAGACTCCAGCCACCCTAGTCATAGACTGTTCTCTCTGCTACCGAACGGCAGGCGGTACCGGAGCGCCAAGTCTAGGTCCAAAAGGCTTCTACCCCCCAAGCCATAAGACTGAACAGCTAACTAAATGGCTACCCGGACTATTTGCATTGACCCCACCCATTTTTACACTGCTGCAACTCTCATTTATTATCCATGCAGTCACTTTACCCCTACCTACACGTACATATTACCTCAATTACCTCGACTAACCTGTGCCCCCGCACATTGACTCTGTACCCGTACCCCCTGTATATAGCCTTGTTACTGTTATTTTATTGTTGCTCTTTAATTATTAGTAATTTTTCTATGAATTTTTTTTCATTTATTCTTTACTGTTTATTTAGTAAATACGTTAACACTTATTTTTTCTTAAAACTGCATTGTTGGTTAAGGGATAGTAAGTAAGCGTTTCACTGTAAGGTCTACACCGGTTGAATTCGGCGCATGTGACAAATAAAATTGGATTTGAAATATGTTCATTTATAGCCATGGTATAAAAGGCATAATCAACTCCAGGGCTCTATGCGTTCTCTGGAAAACAACGGAACTCCGTGGAAGGTCAGTTCCACTCTGCTAACGCGTCGTGGAACGCACCTTCCGCATCATGCACTATTTTCCAGGGAACGCACAGCCCCTCGCCAATTATCCCTTACGTAGCCTATAGCCTATGGATTAAGATATCTTCTGAGATACGCGGCAGCCCAGCGGCAATAGACCAGCTGGAAGGCGAGCCATTGGCTGAGTCTGAAATGGTTACCCATTTTCCCTCCCAAAAAACCTGCCATATTGAATAGGGTGCCACTTCGGACGCAGAAATGGTTGTGTCTGCAGGCTTGTTGCTAATGCTCCTCTGTGCGGATGCTGGACATCTGCTAAGCGGATTGCTTTGACACAACCTCTTAACCAGTGATCAGTGAGGCCCAAGCCGCAAGGAGACAAGGTTAGCCTTACCTCATACTTCACTATGTTACTCTTTTATACACATGCATGCACTCACTGACTCTCTCAAGAGGGCACAGCTGTGTGTGTGTGTGTGTGTGTGTGTGTGTGTGTGTGTGTGTGTGTGTGTGTGTGTGTGTGTGTGTGTGTTCCCCTGTACGTTTATAGCCCTGTCATTTGTATTTATTTAGCCAGGATAGTCTCTCGGTAACAATTGCCACTGTTTAACAGCGAGTCCTGTCCAATTTCAGCCCTGCTGTTTTTCCTCACATTACACACATCTCTGTGTTTAACGCATACGTGTTCCAAACAGCCCTGACGACGATGGGTCAAGGAACGTTGCAGTTGGCTTCATTCACCCCTTCAGTCCTCTGTGCTATCAATAATGTGCTGCATTTACAGACGTCACCAGTCAATGTGGCCCCTCCCCAAACTGCACCGCTCAGCACTTGACAGCACTGTATAGACTAGTCACTAGGCTGAGTAAATCCAGTCACACACAGTCTAATCCACCATTTTCCCTGAACATCAAGGCGGTGGTGTGGCAAGGAGGCGTGGATAAGTGATCACGGCGAGTGAATATGCACCGTGTTTTGCGTTTCACGCCGCTTCAGAAACCTCTCGTCATGTGAGAGTCAGCTGTGGATGCGGAGTTTGTACACAAAAGCCAGTGATAAATTGTTGTTTTGCTACCAAATCGTAGAGGCCCTGTACACGCTACAACGAGCCATGCTAAGCAAGGACTGTTGAAAATGATTGGACATTTTGGTCATTTATCAGACTAAGAGCGACTTACAGTTCATTCAGCTTAAGGTTGCTAGCTAGGTGGGACAACCACATATCACAGTCATAGTGAGTACATTTGTCTTCAATAACGTAGCTACCAGCAAAATCAGCAATAGTAAGAAAAGTCAGCTAGTATGGGGAAAAATGTATGGTATGTCGGTGGAATTGCTGGGAAAAAGGGCAGGCCAAATGCTGGGAAAACATGTCCTCGACTGGCTACTTTTCCCACACCCACCACAAGTTACCACTGTGTGACAGAGAACATTACACACACATTCCACACACAGGCTGTTCGGTTTTCTGCTCTTTTGCGAGAGGATTTCCACTACAAGCTGAAGTACAAGAGATTACTCCGAATTTTCAGCTCGTCTTCAACTGTTGTACTCAAGGAAATTAATGAGATAATATATATATATATATATATTATCTCCCCGTGTCTTTTCCGGCTTTCCCTCTCTCCCTGTCAATCTGCCTCTTTTACTATGCCCAACGCTCGCTCTTCGTCACTCCACATTTCCCTCCCCCTATCTAACTCTCCCTCTCCAGACTAAAGTCCTTAAAAGGAAGTGGCCCTGTCCTGTTTAGTGCTTGCGTTGTTAACCCCTTCATGTCAGAGAGGTCTGGGTGCCAATTTTATGGCAGATGCACTAGCTAGGACTTTGGCCAAAGATGTAACAACTCCACATTGGTAGACTATAGCCTAAGTCAAGTGGAAGCTTGTTGCGTGGGCAGAGAAAGAGCAGCGACGCACCGCCATGTTCAAACCTAGTCCTGGTGGTGGTGACGAACAGCACTGACTCACATGTGCCCATTTACAGTAACAAAGCCTTTCTACTTGTGTTTAAACTTCACAATTGAAAGCGTGTTAACCAGTGGTCACCAACCGGTCGATCACGATGGACCGGTCGATCGCCGAGGCATTCCTAGTCGATCGCCAAACATTTCTGTAAAGAAACCAACGATAAAGCCACACGTTAACATTTGGCGGTAGGTGCACTTGATTCAGCAGCCCTAGCGACGGGAAGGCAGAAAGTGTTCCCATTTTGAACCATTTCACGTGTCCGAAGGTAGAACTCCGCCTACCCCGGCAGGCACAGAGAGCAAATCAAGTGCACCTACAGGCCTACCGCTGGCCAATCAGATCGCTCAGATCACCGTGTCGGGACAGTTACCTCGAGCCATAGACTGTAAAAGAAAGCAGAGAGCACAGCATAGTTGACACCGTGAGATTTCAAAAACATAAAACCGGTTGGTGACCACCGGTTAACACGCTTTCAATTGTGAAGTTTAAGCACAAGTAGAAAGGCTTTGTTACTGTAAATGGGCACATGGGAGTCTGTGCCATTTATGTTACCAACACCAGAGAGCTAGGCACTGCTGTTTCTATGAGTGAGTTCATGTTTAAGTTGTTATTCAGCACTGTCAACACTTTTATAAGCCATAAAATGTGCGTTCTCCCTACAACGTGTGTGCTACAGTGTTTCGATAAGCTTGCATTTTTTATTAGCGGCTTGTCTCTTTTATATGGAGCAATATTTCACTTTATCTGGAAATCGGATTAACGACATGAATTGGTGCATGGGGCAGAAATAACGCATCAGCTGGAAGACTGTGTCCCCTTTTCTCAGTGAAGGGAGAGAGAGCGGAGGGACGGTGAGTCCGGTGAGCTGCTCCCTCCCTCCCTCCCTCTACTCAGACGCAGGCCCTCAGTCCAGTAAAAAAAGAAAAAAAAGCTAATGATTACGCTCACTCAGCTAAGGAACAGCTGCTCTTTCCATGACATAGACTGACTAGGTGAATTCAGGGGAAAGCTATGATCCCTTATTGATGTCACTTGTTAAATCCACTTCAAAATCAGTGTAGATGAAGGAGGAGACTGGTTAAACATTCACTACGCAGAAATCACTCTGACATTTCCTGGTTGCTGAAATTGTAAATAGTTCCGCTAATTTCAGTTCGTGACAAAACAAGCTAGTATAGAGAGTCATTGTACCATCTAAACTGCTGTGAAATACCTTTCCCATAATCAAAAAGATTGTATTTTCAGCTGTTTGAAATTGGTATAGCAAACCGAAAGTAAAAGCTGCAAAACTGAAACTTATGAACGGGAAGCCTATAAATAACGCACATAGAACAGATCTACCTCTTCAAAGACTCGCTTTCATTGAGAATGAGCGATCTATAAGTACAATTGGTTGGGTCGCCCAAAAAGTTACATATTGCAGCTTTAAAGAAGGATTCTTAAGCCTTGAGACATGGATTGAGTAGGTTTGCCATTCAGAGGGTGAACGGGCAAGACAAAAAGATTGAAGTGCCTTTGATAGAGCCCTAGGTGGGTATGGGATATAGTGCTTCATAAGCTGTTTATTCGATTGTGGGGTTTGAATAGTGTGAGAAGACGACATATTTGGTGAGAATCACAACAGGGTACAAAACAAATTCTAGCTCTTAAAAAGGGACAGTAGCCTAAATTGGGTGAATAATTTTCAATTACAGGATTACTTCATCTGCAGTTTTTTTTCTGCGGTCTATTCTGTTACCAATAATTAAAAAAAAAAAGTTTTTATTTTCTTAGGTGGTGGATCAACTTTAATATTGCAGCTTCCATCCATATAATTGTCTGTATCATTTACAATCCCCCATATATTTTTGGTGTAAATACACACACACTTTTAAACTATATTTTCCTTTATTATTCCCTGCAAACCCTACCACCCCTCCCCTAATTGGAGTAAACTAATAAACAATAACACTTAGGCTTCCACTTCCAGCTGAAACAAGCTATATACATTTTACAGACACAATCTATTTGATAATAGTTATTTTAGGTTTGTTTTTAGTCCTGGCCTTCCTTTATTTTTGATATCCATCCAGTTCTGAACCTATATACATTTTACAGATTATTTTTTACAATTGTTATCTTGTTGTCATTTGTCCCACCCTTCAGCTTCATTCAACCCCTACCATATATCTCTTAACACCATCCATTTTGGATTTCTATTTGCCATATATTTTTCAACTGTGTTGTGATGCTTCACTGCACTCCTGAACCTTTCTATTCTCACAGTTTCTACAGATTTTAAATTAAAGATGATTATTTTAGCTTTTTTTTTATTGATCGATTGACTATGACTTTTCAAATGACCCAGTATTGCTATCTGCAGAGTTAGCTCCAGGTAAAATGTTGCATTTCTTCAGCCTTTCCTGGACCTGTGACCAAAAACGAGCTACATATGGACAGTACCAAAATAAATTATCTAATGACTCTGCCTCTTCGCAGCAAAATCTGCAGAGCTGGGAAGGTTGACAGACACCACACACACACACACACACACACACACACACACACACACACACACACACACACACACACACACACACACACACACACACACACACACACACACACACACACACACACACACACACACACACACACACACACACAAAAGTTTGGGGTCAGTTAGAAATATCCTTGTATTTGAAAGAAAAGCTAAAAAAAATTGTCCATTAAAATAACATCAAATTGATCAGAAATACAGTGTACACATTGTTAATGTTGTAAATGACTATTGTAGCTGGAAACGGCTGATTTTTAATGGAATATCTACATAGGCGTACAGAGGCCCATTATCAGCAACCATCACTCCTGTGTTCCAATTGCACCTTGTGTTAGTTAATCTAGGTTAATCATTTTCTAAAAGGCTAATTGATCATTAGAAAACCCTTTTGCAATTATGTTGGGACAGCCGAAAATTGTTGTCCTGACTTACAGAAGCAATAAAACTGGCCTTCTTTAGACTAGTTGAGTATCTGGAGCATCAGCATTTGTGGGATCGATTACAGGCTCAAAATGGCCAGAAATAAAGTACTTTTTTTTAATGGAATGGTCTGCCTACCCATGTGAGAGACGCAGACTTGGTCTCAACTTTTAAGTCTTTACTGAAGACTCATCTCTTCAGTGGGTCATATGATTGAGTGAACGGAAAGGCTCTGGAGCAACGAACCGCACTTGCCGTCTCTGCCTGGCCGGTTCCCCTCTCTCCACTGGGATTCTCTGCCTCTAACCCTATTACAGGGGCTGAGTCACTGGCTTACTGGTGCTCTTTCATGCCATCCCTAGGAGGGGTGCGTCACTTGAGTGGGTTGAGTCACTGACGTGATCTTCCTGTCTGCGTTGGCGCCCCCCCTTGGGTTGTGCCGTGGTGAAGATCTTTGTGGGCTATACTCAGCCTTGTCTCAGGATAGTAAGTTGGTGGTTGAAGATATCCTGCTGTTTTCAACTCTAGAGACCGCAGGAGCGGTAGAGATACTCTTAATGATCGGCTATGAAAAGCCAACTGACATTTACTCCTGAGGTGCTGACTTGCTGCACCCTCGAAAACTACTGTGATTATTATTATTTGACCATGCTGGTCATTTATGAACATCTTGGCCATGTTCTGTTATAATCTCCACCCGGCACAACCAGAAGAGAACTGGCCACCCCTCATAGCCTGGTTCCTCTCTAGGTTTCTTCCTAGGTTTTGGCCTTTCTAGGGAGTTTTTCCTAGCCACCGTGCTTCTACACCTGCATTGCTTGCTGTTTGGGGTTTTAGGCTGGGTTTATGTACAGCACTTTGAGTTATCAGCTGATGTAAGAAGAGCTATATAAATACATTTGATTTGATATTTTCTTCTGAATCTCGTCAGTCTATTCTTGTTCTGAGAAATGAAGGCTATTCCATGCAAGAAACTTCCAAGTAACTGAAGGTCTCGTACAACGCTGTGTACTACTCCCTTCAGAGAACAGAGCAAACTGTCTCTAACCAGAATAGAAAGAGGAGTGGGAGGCCCCGATGCACAACTGAGCAAGAGGAGAGGTACATTAGAGTGTCTAGTACCCGCAAACTAGTACCCACAAAACACCAGTCTCAACGTCAACAATGAAGAGGCAACTCCGGGATACTGGCCTTCTAAGCAGAGTTCCTCTGTCCAGTGTCTGTTATTTTGCCCATCTTAATCTTTTCTTTTTATTGGCCAATCTGAGATATGGCTTTTTCTTTGCAACTCTGCCTAGAAGGCCAGCATCCCGGAGTCGCTTCTTCACTGTTGATGTTGAGACTGGTGTTTTGCGGGTACTATTTAATGAAGCTGCCAGCTGAGGACTTGAGGTGTTTTAAATCCGGCGTCGTTTTGAGTGTCAATTCATAAATCATGTGCCATGGAATCAGTACATCGAAAATCTCTTCCCAACTTTGCAATCTATATAGCACAGCTGTCAATTGTTTGGTCCTGAAATTAAACTGGTATATTTTTTATTTATCACAATTTTCTTTTAACCAATTTTGGTCTTTAATGCAGGGCCGACAGACAAGTTCCTTACTTTTTCCCCCTTCCACTTGCCTCTTCCATTTTTGCGGAAATGCTGCAATTCGTTGGTTGTGATTTTGGGTAGAGCAGACATTTCCATTTATTTGTGTTGGCTGCATGTGTGACATAAGTAGGACTGGTGGAGTTATGATATCATTTACAAAGATTATACCTTTTCTAAAAATAAAAAATTTAAAAATATATTTTTTATCAATTAGTATATTGTTGTTCAACCACAATATTTGTTGTATTATTTGTTCTGTCTTTTCTGGTGAATTAAACTGAAATTGCAACCAACTTTCTATGGCTTCTTTAAAAAAAAATACCATATTTTGGATATTATTTCATCTTCAAATAACCGAAAGTGAGCGGTTGTAATCTGAATAAAGGGGAAAAGGCCATTCTTGAACATGGGATGAGACATTCTTACTAATTTACTAGAGAACCAGTTTGGATTTAAGTATAACTTTTGTATGACTGATGCCTTTAGTGAGAGGTCTAATGCTTTAATATTTAATAATTTCTGCCCTCCGAAATCACATGCATTTACATGTTAATAGTATCATCTGATTAAAATGATGTCTCATATTTGAACTAAAACACAATCTATTAGCTTCCAGAATATAAGTAGGTATATCTAGCTGTCCGATAACACGTTCTGATGAAATGGCTTGTCCTGCACTTTGTAAAAACCCACAGTGCATTGGGTGAATGCTGGAAAAAGGTCTAGGATCCTTTCTAAACAGATATGTGAATGTAAAGAGGACTTGAACAACCAAACAGGTGGAGTGAACTGGCAGGGGGCATAAAGAGAACAGAGTTATTTAGCTTTCTTTCTTACCACAGAGTTTTAAAGAGGACTCAGATCAGTTATTTTAAAAGAGGCTAATATGTGAAAACACCCTTAGTGAACTACTACTGAACCCCTGCGCTTATCTACTGTCTGATTAGGCAAGGTCGCTGCCTGTCCACTTTATTCCCACTCTAATTGGTTTAGAGAGGACAGGGTCGAGGTTGTGGCCGGGACAGTATTCACTCTGCGTTGACAAGACAAGGTCATTTCAGACAAAAATCTGGAAAATGTTTGTCAGACATCTTCCATGTCTATTTTCATGTATTGTAGCCAGTGTTTGAGAGGTAACTACATTTTGCAGTAGCTTGGTGGTAGTTGAACTAAATTCAAATCTTGGTAGTGTTTTCAGTAGTTAATCACTTTTTTTGCAATGTAGCAGTGTAGCTAACTAATGGCACTCCACTCGTTTTTTGGGCCAAAAATATGGTGAAGTAGTCAAGAATTTCCCTTGAAACAGTTTGTATTTAATAGGCTAAATTACACATTCTGTTAACATCCGAGTCTAGAGTGATCGGTTCTTGCAATTTGTAGTCTATGAAACTTCAGATTTAGATATGAAAATGTATCATGACGTAGTGAACTACTTTTTCAGAGTAACTTTAGTTAAGTAACTATATGTTTCTTTAGGGTAGCTTAACTTCAAGTGTTAGGTAATTGGTAAAATATATTTTCAGTAGCTTCCCCAACACTGATTACAGCCCATATTATGCCTACTCTACTAAAATACCATACATATAAATCGGTACTATTTGTTAGAGAGAGCCAGGCGATTAGTTCCCTCGGCTCCAGCACCTTTCCAGTGACCCCACCCCAAATGCATATTTTATAAATAATGTCTGAGTGTGCCCCTGTCTATTCATGAATTTGAAAAACAAGAAAATGGTGCCGTCTGGTTTGCTTAATGTAAGGAATTTGAAATCATTTATACTTTTGATACTTAAGTATATTTTAGCGATTACATTTACTTTTGATACTTAAGTATATTTAAAACCAAATACTTTGACTTTTACTCAAGTAGTATTTTACTGGGTGACTGTCACTTGAGTAACTTTCTATTAAAAAAGGTATCTATACTTTTACTCAAGTATGACAATTGGGTACTTTTTCCACCACTCCCCCACCCTGACAGCCTCTGTCTCTCTGTCTTGTTAAGCCCACTCTCCCTAAACTAGTGTTTCCCCCCCAACTTCAGTCCTCGAGTACCCCCCAACAGCACAACATTTTTGTCGTAGTCCCGGACAGAGTCACCTGATTAATCCAGGGCTTGATGATTAGTTGACAAGTTGAATCAGGTGACGTTGTCTGGGGGGGGGGGGGGGGGTACTCGAGGACAGGATTTGGACACAATCGAGTAACACTACACTAAACCACCTTGTATAATCAGATCGAGAAGCTATGCCGTCACACCCAGCGCAGGGAGAGTAAGATCTGAGTGTGTTAATCCTGACGGCTGCTATGTGCCTGAGTGAGTGAGAGCCAGGACCAGAAAATAGTCAGGACAGGCTTGACGGTGTGTTTTAAACTTGATTTCAATTTCACTGTTAACGATATTACAGTGGACCGGTAGTATCAAAATAGAAGTCAGGCAATCTGGGGCACAAAGCCATAGATTATCAACTACATCAGTGGAGGCATTTATCAAAGCATGCAACAAGTTAACACTTTTTGCAGTCTCATTGTTAGCTATGTCATATTGTTATGGAATGCAAAATAACCTATGTACAGCACACTGAACAAAAATATAAATACTACCGAGTTATAGTTCATTGTCCCGGGTTTGTGGCTGTCGAGATCCCTGCTGTTTGTTGTTATCAATCTTCTCCGTGACCTGCCCTGTCTGGAACTATGAGGAGTAACAGCGTAACCTACGTTGCTAGCTACCATGACAAAGACCAAAGCCGGCGGGAGTACCGTTGAGGACAGTGGTGTCTCTCTATCACACGTGTAGGATCTTTTAAAATGAGAAAAAAAGAAAAAGAGACCTACAAGCAGTTGTTACAACAACAAGAAAATAGCTTCAAGTGTTGTGTCCAAATACTGGTGAATTCCACTAATAAAAGAATGGACGACCTGACCAGAGAGGTCGAGGACCTGAAGAACAGCTTGCAGTTCTCCCAGGGTCAGCTCGATGAGTTGAAACAGGAGAACGGCAAGATGACAGCAATCCTTAAGTCATTGAGAGAGGACATAATTGATGTATGTGAATCCATGATAACAATGACAGCTCTGATTTATCTCGAGAGACAATCAAGGCGGAACAACATGGTTGTGGACAGAATCTGCAGAATCTCCACATGAGCCCTGGATGGAGTCTGAGGACAAAGTGAGGGAATTGATCTCTGAGAAATTGAAGATGGACCACAGGAAGACTGAGGTGGAGCGCGCACACAGGACTGGAAAACCCACCCCCGGCCCAGGTGATAGACCCAGGCCGATAGAGGTCAAGTTCCTGAGGTTAAAGGACACGGTAGGTGTTCTGGAAAGAGCCAAGAATTTGAGAGGAACTCATATCTTCCTCAACGAGGACTATCCTGAAGCTGTGAGCCAGAAGAGGACAGAACTGATACCAGCCATGAAAGCTGCCAGAGCCCCTGGGGACATTGCTTACATCCGCTATGACAGGCTTTGTCCACCCTACCTCCCAGAAGCCTGGAAGGATGAGAGAGCCAAGCCTATGGGTTTGTAGCTTAAACCCCGCAGCACGCACACACACACACACAGACCAATTGATTAATGGACTGCTGAATATATTTTTTTTAAATATTTTTTGCTTTGTTTGCTCTTTTCAGTATTAAGCCCATCTCTGATAAGCTACTCAGGAAAAGGCTGAAAATAGCCCATATTAATATATGTAGCCTTAGAAATAAGGCTCATGAAATCAATAACTTGCTAAAATCAGATAACGTTCATATATTAGCCATTTCTGAGACTCACTTACTGTAGATAACACATTTGATGATACAGCAGTAGCAATACAGGGATATAACATCTATAGAAGAGACATAAATTCTTATGGGGAGGTGTTGCTGTACACACACACACACACACATACAGAGCCATATCCCTGTAATGCTTAGAGAAGATCTTATGTCAAGTGTTATTGAAGTGTTGTGCCAAGTGAACCTGCAACCACATCTAAAGCCTTTTCTTTTGGGGTGTTGCTACAGGCCACCAAGTGCTAACAATCAGTATCTAAATAATGTGTGTGAAATACTTGATAGTGTATGTGATGTAAACAGAGAGGTCTACTTTCTTGGGGACCTGAATATTGACTGGTTTTCATCAAGCTGTCCGCTCAAGAGGAATCTTCTTACTGTAACCAGTGACTAATCTGGTTCAGGTTATTAATCAACCTACCAGGGTGTTTACAAAAACTACAGGAACAAGATCATCCACATGTATCGATCACATTTTTACTAATACTGTGGAACTTTGTTCTTAAAGCTGTATCAGTACCCATTGGATGCAGTGATCACAATATAGTGGCTATATCCAGGAAAGCCAAAGTTCCAACAGCTGGGCCTAAAATAGTGTATAAGAGATCATACAAAAGATTTTGCTGTGACTCTTATGTGGATGATGTTAAAAATTTTGTTGGTCTGATGTGATTAAAGAGGAGCATCCAGACACTGCATTTGATGAATTTATGAAAATGTTTCTTCCAATTATTGATAAACATGCACCTGTTAAGAAACTGACTGTTAGAACTGTTAAGGCTCCATGGATTGATGAGGAATTGAAAAACTGTATAGTTGAAAGAGATGGGTCAAAAGGAGTGGCTAATGAGTCTGGCTGCACATGTGACTGGCTGACTTCCTGCAAATTGAGATATTATGTGACTAAACTCAACAAAAAGAAGAAAAAAACTGTATTATGAAGCCAAGATCAATGATATAAAGAATGATGGAAAAAAACTTGAGTACTTTAAATGAAATTATGGGCAGAAAGACAAATTCAACTACATCTTTCATCAAATCAGATGACTTATTCATCACAAAACCATTTGATGTTGCCAATTATTTTAATGATTATTTCATTGGCAAAGTGGGCAAACTTAGGCAGGAAATGCCAACGACGAACAGTGAGAAATTGTATTCATGCATAAAAAAAAGAAAAGCATTGCAAGTTAGAATTTTGTAAAGTTAGTGTGGGAGAGGTGGAAAAAGTGTTATCGATCAATAATGACAAACCTCCTGGCATTGACAACTTAGATGGAAAGCTACTGAGGATGGTGGCTGACTCTATAGCCACTCCTATCTGTTATATTTTTTGTCTTGGTCCTCAGGCCTGTAAGGAAGCCAAAGTAATTCCGCTACCCAAGAGCGGTAAAGCGGCCTTTACTGGTTCTAACAGCAGACCAACCACCACTGTATAAGCTTGCTGCTAGGTCTTAGCAAACTGTTGGGGAAAAATTGTGTTTGACCAAATACAATGCTATTTCTCTGTAAACAAATTAACAACAGACTTTCAGCATGCTTATAAAGAAGGACACTCAACATGTACTGCACTGATACAAATTACAGATTGGTTGAAAGAAATTGATAATAAGAAGATTGTGGGAGCTGTACGGTTAGATTTCAGTGCAGCCTTTGATATTATTGACCATAACCTGTTGAAAAAAACTAGAGTTATGGCTTTTCAACCTCTGCCATATCGTGGATTCAGAGCCATCTAATAGAACTCAGAGGGTTTTCTATCATGGAAGCTTCTCTAATGTCAAAAATGTAAAGTGTCGTGTACCGCAGGGCAGCTCTCTAGGCCCTCTACACTTTTTTTTATTCTTACCAATGACCTGCCACTGGTATTAAACAAAGCATGTGTCCATGTATGCTGATGATTCAACCATATACATGTGTCAGCAACCACAGCTAATGCAGTCACTAAAACCCTTTAAGAGTTGCAGTCTGTTTTGGAATGGGTGGCCAGTAATAAACTGGTATTGAACATCTAAAGCTAAGAGCATTTTATTTGGTACAAATCATTGTAGACCTCAGCTGAATCTGGTAATGAATGGTGTGGCTGTTGAACAAGTTGAGGAGACTAAATTACTTGGCGTTACTTTAGATTGTAAACTGTCATGTTCAAAACGTATAGATTCAACGGTTGTAAAGATAGGGAGAGGTCTGGCCGTAATAAAGAGATGCTCTGCTTTTTTGACGCCACACTCCAAAAAGCAAGTTCCGCAGGCTCTAGTTTTGTCTAATCTTGATTATTGTCCAGTCGTGTGGTCCTGTGCTGCAAGGAAAGACCTAGTTAAGCTGCAGCTGGCCCAGAACAGAGCGGCACGTTTTGCTTGTAATCAGAGGGCTGATATAAATACTATGCATGCCAGTCTCTCTTGGCTAAGAGTTGAGGTGAGACTGACTGTATGGCTTCTTTTTATTTACATTTACATTTAAGTCATTTAGCAGACGCTCTTATCCAGAGCGACTTACAAATTGGTGCATTCACCTTATGATATCCAGTGGAACAACCACTTTACAATAGTGCATCTAACTCTTTTAAGGGGGGGGAGGGTTAGAAGGATTACTTTATCCTATCCTAGGTATTCCTTAAAGAGGTGGGGTTTCAGGTGTCTCCGGAAGGTGGTGATTGACTCCGCTGACCTGGCGTCGTGAGGGAGTTTGTTCCACCATTGGGGTGCCAGAGCAGCGAACAGTTTTGACTGGGCTGAGCGGGAACTGTACTTCCTCAGAGGTAGGGAGGCGAGCAGGCCAGATGTGGATGAACGCAGTGCCCTTGTTTGGGTGTAGGGCCTGATCAGAGCCTGAAGGTACGGAGGTGCCGTTCCCCTCACAGCTCCGTAGGCAAGCACCATGGTCTTGTAGCGGATGCGAGCTTCAACTGGAAGCCAGTGGAGAGAGCGGAGGAGCGGGGTGACGTGAGAGAACTTGGGAAAGTTGAACACCAGACGGGCTGCGGCGTTCTGGATGAGTTGTAGGGGTTTAATGGCACAGGCAGGGAGCCCAGCCAACAGCGAGTTGCACTAATCCAGACGGGAGATGACAAGTGCCTGGATTAGGACCTGCGCCGCTTCCTGCGTGAGGCAGGGTCGTACTCTGCGAATGTTGTAGAGCATGAACCTACAGGAACGGGTCACCGCCTTGATGTTAGTTGAGAACGACAGGGTGTTGTCCAGGATCACGCCAAGGTTCTTAGCACTCTGGGAGGAGGACACAATGGAGTTGTCAACCGTGATGGCGAGATCATGGAACGGGCAGTCCTTCCCCGGGAGGAAGAGCAGCTCCGTCTTGCCGAGGTTCAGCTTGAGGTGGTGATCCGTCATCCACACTGATATGTCTGCCAGACATGCAGAGATGCGATTCACCACCTGGTTATCAGAGGGGGGAAAGGAGAAGATTAATTGTGTGTCGTCTGCATAGCAATGATAGGAGAGACCATGTGAGGATATGACAGAGCCAAGTGACTTGGTGTATAGCGAGAATAGGAGAGGGCCTAGAACAGAGCCCTGGGGGACACCAGTGGTGAGAGCACGTGGTGCGGAGACAGATTCTCGCCACGCCACCTGGTAGGAGCGACTTGTCAGGTAGGACGCAATCCAAGCGTGGGCCGCGCCGTTGATGCCCAGCTCGGAGAGGGTGGAGAGGAGGATCTGATGGTTCACAGTATCAAAGGCAGCCGATAGGTCTAGAAGGATGAGAGCAGAGGAAATTACCAATTACCAATGTAACAGTATAACTTTACGTCGTCCCCTCGCCCCGACACGGGCGCGAACCAGGGACCCTCTGCACACATCAACAACAGTCACCCACGAAGCGTCGTTACCCATCGCTCCACAAAAGCCGCGGCTATTTTATAAGAAACAATGTGTTGAAAATCCCAAATTGTTTGCATAGTCAACTTACACAGAGCACTGACACACACGCTTATCCCACCAGATATGCCACCAGGGGTCTTTTCACAGTCCACAAATCCAGAACAGATTTAAAAAAGCGTACAGTATTATATAGAGCACTAATTGCATGGAACTACCTTCCATCTCATATTGGTCAAATTAACAGCAAACATGGCTTTAAAAAAAAACATAAAGCAATCCCTCGGAGCACAACACCTCTCCCCTATTTGACCTAGATAGTTTGTGTGTATGCATTGATATGTAGGCTACGTGTGCCTTTATTTATTTTTTTAGGTAGTTCTGTCTTTGAGCTGTTCTTGTCTATTGATGTTCTGTATTAGCTCATTCTGTACAATGTTTCATGTTTTGTGTGGATCCCAGGAATGGGGATCCTAATAAAATACCCCAAAATATAAAAGGAAATCAGTCCATTTAAATAAATTCATTAGGCCCTAATCTATGGATTTCATATGGCTGGGCAGGGGCGCAGCCATGGGTTGGCATGGGCCCACCCACTTGGCAGCCAGGCCCAGTCAGTAAGGACTTTTTCCCCACAAAAGGGCTTTATTACAGACATAAATACTCCTCAGCACCACCCCACCTCCCCTCAGACGATCCCGCAGGTGAAGAAGCCGGATGTGGAGGTCCTGGGCTGGCGTGGTTACACGTGGCCTGCAGTTGTGAGGCCGGTTGGACGTACAGCCAAATTCTCTAAAATGATGTAGGGATCTATTAGTAGAGAAATGAACATTCAATTATCTGGCAAAATGCTGTTTAATCAGCTTTTTGATATGCCACACCTGTCAGGTAGATGGATTACCTTGGCAAAGAAAACATTTTCAATAACAGGGATGTAAACAAATATGCACAGAACATTTTAGAGAAAAAAGCTTTTTGTGCGTATGGAACATTTCTGGGATTTTTTTATTTCAGCTCATGAAACATGGGACCAACACTTTACATGTTGCATTTATATTTTTGTTCAGTCTAATTAGAATGATGAAAGAGGATGGTTTCCATATCATTCAGCGTAGAGCGGGCCAAGCCGCATAAAATCCATGAACAAGTGACTGAACACTGACTGCTCGTGCTCAACGTGGGGACCACATAGTGCACAACCTGGCATGGGAGCGGGGCCGTATGAACTGCAAATAAAAGCGAGGGTGGGCTTTCCCTCAGTTTCCTGCCACAGGAGATGCACAGGGAATTAGGAAGTGCCAACAGTTCAGATGCTTATCAAAACGTGGCTGAAAATACAGCAGTAAACTGCATGCAGAAGTTTGCCTCCCCATTCCCGCTCACATAGAGACAGGGAGCGATTTTAAAGCCAGTTTAGAGTGTGGGTATCGAGGGATGCTAACCATTAGATTATCCTACATGCACAGTCGGGTCTGGTAATTAGGTCACCTGTTGGGACAACCGATAGTGACCACATTTGCTCCTTTACTTCAGTGAATGGCACAAAAATCATGCTTGAAAACAGTCATCTATTCTCATGACATTGCATGCGTTCGATCCTGCTGCCCCCGTTTTCAATAAGGCATAGGGGCAATAACGCACACTAGGGCGAGGCATTATAGTAGGCCCAATCTCTGTCCATTCCACATGAGTACAGTGACTGACATTTGTCGCTAAAAGTAGCTACACATCAGTCAGAGCGCTGTCTGCTGATAAAATGCCCGTTGGTGAATGCCGGAATTTGGTTGTTAGACCAATGAGCAAAGATTTCTCATCTGAGTGGAGAAGTGCAACTGAAGCACAAAAGTCTGAAGAAGTCAAGCAGAAATTACAATAAGAAGCATTTTAGACCAGCGTTTGCAAAACGCAGCAAGATATTTCTTATGCTTGTCACCTTTTTTTTTTTTCTGTGTGAAAAACATAATTCTGGGTTAACACGACCCCTGTGATACAAAATCTGGTCACAGCAACCCAGCTGCAAAGTGTCCTGACAATTGCCTGCAGTCTGTCATGTTTTCATTCAGGTGATTCTCCTCTATTCACAGGGCCTTGTAATGCACTCAGACAAGTTATGAAGTGCCAGTGTAAATTGTTCTTCTTATTCCTACAGGCTCTCTCTCTATACAGCCAGTCTTATCCTCCCTCCATCTTTAACAGCCCATCTATTCCTCTTGTCTCTCAGCAACATTTAAAAAATTATTAAAAAATTAAAACATCAATATACCATTATTCATTCATTTCCCCTCGGAATAATAAAACAAGGTCAGTGAAGAAAGAACGAAATGTGCAAAAATGTTAGGAGGCTATTGGTTCAAACGAGCCCTAATGGCACTTCTACTTCGATGACAATAGGATTGAGGCAACAGTTTGTTTTCAAAACTATATTTTAATTCCTTTAAAAAAGCTGCTACACTTAGTGGAGAAATTCAGAGAAATTCTATGTGGAAGCTAGGTGAATTGAGACAGGACTATGCTGCATTCAAAACAAAATCTTCCCCTCATCCCATAACATGATGGATTTGGTCCCCAGCTGTAAAGTTTTTTTTGTTTGTTATTGAAAATATATTTCACAGGGATTTAAACAGTACAATGACTCCCTACACTATTCAGTGCTCGTTTTCTCACATAAACTGAAATTGAGCAAACAGCGTAGAATTTTAGCAACCAGATGCCGCTTCAGCGGGAGAAATAAATAGGCGAATAACACAAGACAATCACAACACTGGCGGGTAAGTAACACTTTAAAACATCATTTCACTATTACTGCAGATATATGGTCATTTTCTGAAATTACAACGCAAACATTTTAAGAAATCCTATTTGTAGCACCTTTAACTAGCTTGAAGGGGCAAACTGCAGTTCAAACAATAAAAGCGGTCACTCCTAAGGGCAAGAGAAATGTAACCACTCAAATTCATACAGAACTATGGACGCAAGGACTGACCACCCATGAATTCAAAATGAGTTTTAACCATGTTGAGGCTACCCGGCGTAAGTGTTTAAGTCAAACAAGCATATTTTGGGTAAGACAATTGAAGTCAGCGCAAGAGACATTTCTATTCTTTAAGAATCAATGAGTATATATATATATATATATATATATCATGAATTTAGTCAATAAATAGATGTAGCAAATCGCCACTAAGTATGGCGCTGAATATTACTGCAGCTATGGTCGCATACACAATAAACAAGATACAAAACGTGATTATCCCGTCTCAGTGTCAAGTTTGATGATATGCCAATAACATTTGAAGAAAATGTCCAAGCGTGTCAGTGGGCTGAAAGTAGTGGTGTTATGCGTTTCTCCGCCAAGAGAGGAATTCTCAGCTTGAATGTCGGGCCCACCACCTCACGCTCAACAAGACTGAGCTGCTCTTCCTCCCGGGGAAAGCCTGCCCGCTCAAAGACCTCTCCATCAAATCGACAACTCTACGGTGCCCCCCTCCCTGAGTGCAAAGAACTAAATAAGCTTTGTTGTACAATTAACGGACAATACACTGCATTTCAAACAGTCAGGAACAATCTAATGAATTCAGGGCTTGTAAAATTATACCTAGGCTAAACATAAGCCTTCCACAACCACATGGACCACATTCATAAAACACAGACTAGACAGCTAGCACATAATAGTATTGTGGCTAAAATGTAGCAAGCAGTATCGCAATGCAGCACGCAGCAGAAACTGAGCATACATTTTCCCAGAATCATATTCATTGACACTGTTGCTGTTGGACCAAACCTCAAATGCAAATAGCGAGTTGAAAATGCTTGTTGTCAGAGAGGAAGAAGTGATCTTTCGTCTTTGCTGTTGTAAGTGGCAGGGGGAGGGATCTTGGTGTCTGTGTACGAGTGAGAAATTGCATAGTGCTCACAGAAGGAGCGAAGGAGACGAGACCAAAAATAAATAATAATCATAAAAAACGAAAATAAAACTTGATTCTTGCGATACAGGCATTTGGAACATTGCGCCGGTCACATACAGTACCGGTCAAAAGTTTGGACACACCTACTCATTCAAGAGTTATTTAGACTATTTTCTTCATTCTAGAATAATAGTGAAGACATACAAACTATGAAATAACACATGGAATCATGTAGTAACCAAAAAAGTTTTAAATCAAAATATATTTGAGATTCTTCAAAGTAGCCACCCTTTGCCTTGATGACAGCTTGCACTCTTGGCATTATCTCAACCAGCTTCACTTGGAATGTTTTTCCAAACGTCCCGATTGCATGGAAAGTCTATTCTGTTTTAGGTAATACGCTAGCTAGACTAATGGGCAAGCCCGTCAAAAACCTTCGCTCTCCCGTGTTGATGTTTTTTTAACCTACAACACAGTTTCTTTCACTGCAATGTCTGGATTTTGTACTTTGACTTTCTCGACCCCGTTCTTTGCACACTTGTTACATGATGTCAACACGTGGGCTTGTTTGAGGTGGTCGTTATTTCGAGCGTGTTGTGCAGATCAATGTTCCCTCAAATTTTTGTTCAACACTGAGCAAATGTCAGGTTGGCTGGGCGCAAACTTGAATGCTGTGAAACTTTTGTGCAAATTCCAGCGTGCGTTTACAGTGAACTGAAGCTGTACCCACATTAAGTTACAGTTTCAGAAAGTGGTCAAGTAGGCTACTGTGGCTGCCAGAGTGGCCTGCCATAAAAAACAATGGAGAAAATACATCCCATAACATTTTAACGTGGAAATAGCTGTTTTATCATTCAGCCTACAGTAGCAGCCAATGTGTGGTTTTCAGTGTAGGCCTACATTCCATGAGACTTTCGAAAGGGGAAAAAAAGTATGCAGAGCTTGACTGTAACCTGTTTATCCACTTGTCCTTCAGACAAGGAGGTGACTAAAAGGTTTGTGTTGTTTGATGCAAGAAACCACTTTACAAAAATAAAATTCATTATTATTCACATGCCATTATTAGAGAGAATCAGACAAACGATGCTACCCTCCGCCTATTGGCTACTAGGCTTATTCAAGCCTGTCTCATACAAAACTGCCCCTTTAAGAAGACAAAATTTTTGAAAAAAATCTTTACCCGACTCACTTTTCAAAGATGCCTTGTGCCCTTGTAAGAAACAATCACTCCCCCATTGCTGAATGAAAATGATCTAGGACTGGACTAATAACTCACTAATTAGCAAAGGATATGAACAAACGTGCACACATGGCTACATGCAGCTCTGGCTTTGATATCAAAACAAGCACATCTACTCACGACCGCTCATGCTGTAAACACAGTCCAGTTCAAAGTGAATGGCACAAAACCATTATAGCGATGGTCTATTTGCATAAAGTCCTGCAGCTCTGATTGGTTATGCCGCACCGGTCTGCGTAGAGTACAGGCTGGGTCGAGCATGTTCACACAATAGAATCCTACTCCGATATGTTCTGCCTAAAACAAAATCTCTTGTATAGTTCGTTTTATTTCGGTATGTTGCATTGAAAGTGGCTAATATTGCGTTGACTCTATCACAATTCCCAAAGGGAAACGTTGATAGTGTTAACTAAGGCAGAAAACTCTAGAAAATTTTGTTAAGTTCAATCTTGTGCTTCTCTGTGCGAGTTTATTTATTCTGTACCAAGGAATCTCATCCAAAACTGAGACTGTTCCTCAACAGTGAAACCCGTGCAAGGTTACAGTGCATTCGGAAAGTATTCAGACCCCGTCACGTTTTCCACATTTTTATTACGTTACAGCCTTGTTCTAAAATGGAATAAATACAATTCTTCATCAATATACACATGAAAAAGCGAAAACAGGTTTAGAAAACAATACAGAACTACCTTATTCACATAAGTATTCAGACCCTTTGCGATGAGACTCGAAATTGAGCTCAGGTCCATCCTGTTTCCATTGATCATGCTAGAGATGTTTCTACAACTTGATTGGAGTCCTGTGGTAAATTCAATTGATTGGACATGATTTGGAAAGCCACACACCTGTCTATATAAAGGTCCCAAAGTTGACGGTGCATGTCAGAGCAAAAACCAAGCAATGAGGTCGAAGGAATTGTCCGTAGAGCTCCGAGACAGGATTGTGTCAAGGCACAGATCTGGGGAAGGGTACCAAAAATATGTCTCCAACATTGAACATCCAAGAATACAGTGGCCTCCATCATTCTTAAATGGAAGAAGTTTGGAACCACCAAGACTCTTCCTAGAGCTGGCCGCCTGGCCAAACTGAGCAATCGGGGAAGAAGGGCCTTGGTCAGGGAGGTGACCAAGAGGCCGATGGTCACTGACAGAGCTCCTCTGTGGAGATGGGAGAACCTTCCAGAAGGACAACCATCCCTGCAGCACTCTACCAATCAGGCCTTAATGGTAGAGTAGCCAGACCGAAGCCAATCCTCAGTAAAAAGGCACATAACAGCCCACTTGGAGTTTGCCAAAAGGCACCTAAAGAATCTCAGACCATGAGAAACAACTCTTTGGTCTGATGAAACCAAGATTGAACTCTTTGGCCTGAATGCCAAGCTTCACGTCTGGAGGAAACCTGGCACCATCATGCTGTGGGGATGTTTTTCAGCGGGAGGGATTGGGAGACTAATCAGGATCGAAGGAAAGATGAACGGAGCAAAATACAGAGATTCCTTGATGAAAACCTGCTCCAGAGCGCTCAGGACTTCAGACTGGGCCGAAGGTTCACCTTCCAAAAGGAAGGACAACAACTCTAAGAACACAGCCAAGGCAACACAGGAGTGGCTTCGAGACAAGTCTCTGAATGTCAGAGTGGCCCAGCCAGAGCCCGGACTTGAACCCGATATAACATCTCTGGAGAGACCTGAAAATAGCTGTGCAGCAACGGTCCTCATCCAACCTGACAGAGCTTGAGGATCTGGACCGAAGAATGGGAGAAACTCCCCAAATACAGGTGTGCCAAGCTTGTTGCGTCATACCCAAGACAACTTGAGGCTACAATCGCTGCCTCAGTACAAAGTACTGAGTAAAGGATCTGAATGCTTATGTAAATGTAATATCCGTTTTTTTTATTCATTATAAATTAGCAACTTTTCCTGAAAACCTGTTTTTATTGTGTCATTATGGGGTATTGTGTGTCGATTAATCAATTTTAGAATAAGGCTGTAGCCTAACAAAATGTGGAAAAAGTCAAGGGGTCTCAATACTTTCCGAAGACACTGCATGCATGTATGTATGTATATATAACTGCTCGACTAAAACAATCTCGGTCGACCAACAGCCTAACAATCGACCAGTCAACTAATTGGTGTCAGCCCTAAAACCATTATTCAACCAAGCTTTATAGGCATACAATTTGTCAAGCACGAATGACTCTCACATTTCTAACCATAACTTTTTTGAATGTGTCAAAATTGTAATTGATGATTAAATAAATCGACCCATTGTCAAATGCACAGTCAAATGATTCAACAATTTAAAGTATAAAAAATAAAGTTTCTGACCCCGTTTTTGCCATCAAGACTCCAGAGCCCTTATTGCAGAGTTTTGTCAGGGAGGTGGTAGGTTATCAATTGGCTAACAATTATCACGTGGTTTGTGCAGGCAGAAATATTGAGTTGGGATGCTATAGGACACTTTAACACTTTGTAACAAGCATGGTAACATGCTTTGTTACACCACTATAATTAGACTGCAATTATAGTGTAGCTATGAATTATTACAAATAATTACAATACTTGTTACAGTGTAATTACTTATGTAATAAGGACCCGTTAAAAATCCATTTCAATCCCACTTTGTTACGCAACAAAATGTGAAAATATTCAATGGGGTGTAGATTACTATAGGCACTATTTTTACTTTGAATTAGTTATAATATTTTGATATTGATTACTGCACTGTTGGGTAGAGCTTGCAAGTTAAGCATGTCACTGTACTTGTGCATGTGACAATACAACTTAAACATGGAATCTTATGTCCGGCCAGGGCTGGCAGACACTAGCTGGCCGCATCTTTTTTATGTAAATATGTTTTTCATGGCATGCGTGTGTGGTGCATGCACTTATGTCATCATTGAAAACAATTAACCAACCAAATAAGATCAGCAGTGGGATCTAAGATAACATGTGTAGCCTATAGGATGTCACTGACAGTTGCAGTCATAAGACTAACTAGTTTAACTAAGGCTCTCCAACTACAGTCCTGAAGTACAGACTTTTAGTCCATCTGTACTCATCTCTATCACATCTGTTTCAAATGACCAACTAAGCATGATCGTATTCAGTCTGGGCCATAGTAGGTGAAAGGCCTTATCAGGCAGTAACTTACGCTCGAAATCAGACTCGTCGGACCCGTCTTCGTCTCCATTTGACTCGGTTTGCATCGGCTCCCCATCAAACATCACTCCTTTCCCGAGCTTGACAGCAGCACCCGCCCCATCTTGGCTTCTGGTGTCCCGCAAGCGCGTGAAATATTGCACGGCGAATTCCACCAGGTCCGGTGGCCTCTGTCGAAGCACCTCCACCGTGTAGCCTTGCAGCAATTCCGTCAATCCCACCGGTATCTCGATACTCATGACTGTGTTTAGATGGCGCTACCTAACTACAAATATGTTCAGGTATACTGTGTTTTTCTATACAAAAATATAAATGTAGCTAGCTACGAATTCTATCAGTCCATGTGTAGCACGCTAGTTAGCTACTGCTACTGTGAGATAGCTGACACTGGTAATAGCTTCAGAGAAACTGGGTTAGCCTGCTGACATTGATGAGCAGTTCACTGGAGAGGTTGCTTAGTTTAGCCAGCTAACACAATGTCCAAGCAAATAGTGACACTTCGAAGGGAGGTCGGTCTTGTGTAAAGAATGAAATATGACCAGTGACGTTAGCGTTAGTTTATGATATCTGACTGAGCTGTCAAGTTGGGTAAGTTAGCTAGATGCTTTTATGACAGCTGACCCGTAAACGTTAGCACAAATGATAACGACCGTTAGCTGGTTCCCTCGCTGGCCTCCCTGTTCTCTGTATTTCGCCTCCTCTTTTTCGCCCGTCTCCTTGCCAGGGTAGCGACTCAACCCCTCCAGCTAATGGTATAGCCGATCAATATCAACAGCACGGAAAAATGTACCTAGCTAGATAGCGAACTAATTATATCCAATCTGAGTTAAACTAACTAGCTGATTAGCGAACAGACAACCTAGCTACTTACTACTGTTACACCAGCTAGCAAACTATCCAGCTAATTTAGCATATAATTAATGATACATTCACAAGTCCCACCCTCCAAAGTAACAGTTAACTTTAGCTAGCCAGGTTAGCTAACCGGTTTGTTCCGATTAAAGAAACTAACTAGAACATATAATTAAATACGAGGGCTGACTTAGTATTGTACGCATAAAAAACGGCGGTTATAGCTAATCGATCACGTTACTTTAGCTAGCTACCCGTAACTAAACTAGCTGGCTAGCTAGAAGCGTCTGATGTTACGATTGCAGACAGTTCAGACAATCCGAAACCGGCGTATCCCAAGCTCCTGTAAACAAGGAGCGTCAGGGACAACCAAGACGTTACCTTGAATCCAAATTACCCAGTGTTTCAAAAAACGTAAAATAAAAATGTGTGGTATGTTGGTATCGTCACTTGTGATATTCGGTAAATCCGTTTCTGCCTACAGTTGAGGCTCTTCTTTCTTTTTTTTTTGCTCCACCACACGAGCGTTATTTCGGGGGCGTGGTCATTTTACAGGGATGAACGTAAGACACGGTTGATTGACCAATCCCCTCGAAGACTCATGACACGCAAGGATTTATTGCGTTCGTTTTAAGGCCGAAGGGGCGTGCACAGCGGAGGACGATAAAGGAGGGGCGACAGACGCTGACCAGTGACGTCTGTCTGAATGGGCGCGTTCGATATTGCAGCCGGCTTTAAAGGCGAGTAAAGATGGACTAATCTACAAATCACCGTGCATCAGAAATAACTACTCAAAGAGCTACTCAGTATTGTTTGTAGATCACTGTCGGTCAAAATTTACCCATGAAATATCATGGTTTTGATGCTCTCAAACACGGCCTTAGAGTGGCGCACCAAGCTTATCAAAGGGAAGGGATTGGGAACACAATTGTATTATAATCGATATATATATTTGGTCAATACATTTCAATAAGAATACAGTGTATTTGTATTTCTTTCAAGATAACAGTATTTGTATTACCTGTAGTTGGCCCTGTCTGTTTTATTGGGGCCCAACAGGTAGGCCCTGTCTATTTAGGCCCTATATATTTTGACCATATTTGGCCTATATGGGCCAAATCAAACAGACCCTAGTTGTGGCCTTTCTTACAACTGTGTTAAGAATCTCCCCACATAATCACCGGAGCCAATTCATGGATGGCTTTCCCACATGTATGCAACAGGTTGTATGGCAAATATAATGCAGCCTTTTCCTGGTCTCCCTTACCTCAGAGGCATAGTTAAAGCGGTTGCCATGATCACATTGGAACTGGCTGACTTCAAGTCCTCAGATTAACCGACCACTTGTAGAGTCTTGCCTTCAGTCTCCCTCTGGTGGATAAAGTAGTACAATAGCCAAAGAGTATATAGTTATGCTACAACAACAGTGTCGTTCTGAACAATATTTCCCAGGCCCTGTAAAATGAGCTACATAATACTAGTGGTTAATCTCTATGGTAAAACAGTGATTCATTCATTCCCTGGGGAGGTTCATCTTTTGGCACAGGCTCTGTTTTTTTTTTTTACTGGGTAAAAATGATGCAGCACTGAGAATAATTGACAGTGACAGATGGGGATGCAGATGTTTTGGACCCTTCCAATTGGCTCACGGCGCTCCTTGTTTTTATTTTTTTTATTTTTTTAGAAACAAGGCTTTAGGGTTTGTCGTTACGGTAATGTGGGTCCCAGCAGTCTGTGTATATAGTGTGACAGTAAGGCCTGGCTATTCATGACTGTGTTTGTTTGTTGATTGAAAGAGAACCAAACAGTGGAATAAGGTGGACACAGCCAGACTTACTAATGGGTTTGGATTTCATCACCGACAGCCATTCTGTATTTACCATTCTACTGTGCTCCCAATATGCCATCAGTGGTGTCAACCCCATATCATGAAAAGACTGGACAATTCACAAAATCGCTTTAGGGAACACTACAATTCTGTACCTTGATATGGCGTGTTACAGGATGATCGATTTTTATGTATGATAAGTATTTGGTTAATGTTTGAAATGTTTATCTATGCGAGTTGTTTACAGAAGTCCAGAGAGGACATATGAAGGGGGAAAAAAGCCCTTGTGTCGAGATCACAACTTATTTATCGCATGATCACAACATAAAACAAGTTTGTTTTGTCGAGATCACGAGATAAACTCTATGAACAGGAGTGGATGCATTGATAATAGATTGACAGTATGGCATGCTAGCATCATGCTTTCATTTGTGTTTGGAGCTCATTGTCAGTTCATAAGTTAGAATGTTAGCAAGCTAAATGTCCATTACCTTGATCTAAGAGCTCTTGGGGAATCTAAGCCCTTGTAGGGATTTTAAGCCCAGACAGGCAACATTGTCTCCCAGCTGTATGCCACCCCCAAGACCACAGCCAATCGCATGCAAGGAACAACGCGGCTACGGTGCCTTCAGAAAGTATTCCTACCCCATCCATCTACACACAATACCCCATAATGACAAAGTGGAAACATGTTTTTAGAAATGTTTGCAAATTGATTGAAAATGAAATGCAGAAATATGTCATTTACATATCAAAGGGGTTGAATACTCAAGACTCAAGACATTTCTGCTTTTCATATTTTATTCATTTGTAAACATTTCCAAAAACACCAATTCCACTTTGACATTATGGGGTATTGTGTGTAGGCCAGTGACAAAAACATTTTTGAATAATATTTACATAGTGCTTATCAGATTCAATTTCAGCCTCAGAGCTTGATCAGATTCAATAGCAGTCTCAGAAGCTGATAAATCAGGATCCTACCTTGTAGGCTGTTTCATAGGTAAAGCTCCTTGCAGGCAGATTAGCAGTCAGTGCATTATGCATATGATCAAGACTGGTGCACTCTATTCCTGGCAGGCTGATCTGATTCAATAGTAGCCACAGAGGCTGTTAAGTAAGGATGCTGCCTAGTAGGCTTCCTGCAAGGAGCTTTACCTATGAAACAGCCGACAAAGCAGCATCCTGACATCAGCCTCTGAGGCTGCTATTGAATCTAATCAGCCTGCCAGAAATGGAGCTCACCCCCTGGATCAGATATGCATCTGCCTATAAAGCACTTTGACAGCTAATCTCCCTGCAAGGAGCCTTACCTATAACACAGCCTCCAAGCCAGCATCCTGATTTATCAGCCTCCGAGGCTGAAATTGAATCTGATCAGCCTGTCAGGAATGGAGCTCACCCACTGTAACTGTAAATATTATCCACAAAGCATGAAGTGTCCCTTTTTAATTACACACATATCACTTATGCAAGCTAACAACCAGCATAGATAACAAGCTAGCTTGCTAGCTATCTATCTAACAAGACTACGTAGCTAACTAGCTGGCTCACAAGACAAAGTTAGCTGTGTTGTTCCTTACATGCGATTGGCTGTGGTCTTGGGGGCGGCACGCAGTCTGTGAGACGGTGATGCCTGGCAGGCATCGTTCAGGGCTTAAATGCCCCGCATTGTGTTACATGTTATTGTTTTTAAATTTATGTAAATTGTAAAGAATTTTGTCTGTAATGTATGTGTTATTATGTGTCGGCCCCCAGTAAGACTAGCTGTCGCCATTGGCGTCGGCTAATGGGGATCTTAATAAATAAATAACATTTGTGATCTATGCAGCCACAGGGCTCCTTGATGAAGTGGTTATCATGCAACTGAACAAACTAATGGCTAATGCGTAGTACTTGTGATTATCTTGTGATCTCGACTTAACAACTTTTGTTACGTAGTGATCACCAGAAAATGATCTTGTGATCTCAACAAAACAACTTTTGTTATGTCGTGATCATGAGTTAATAAGTTGTGATCTCGACATAATGAGGGAACCATTTATTTTTATTCATATGTCCTCTCTGGATTTCCGTAGTTGTGTCTGTTGAGTTAGAATCAGAAATGCCAGACAAATCCCTTTACATGGCTGGGAGAAATGTGGCATTATATCCCCATCTATTGGCCAATGTGTAATGTTACATAGCAGGTACAGGGACCGTATTGTTCAACTTGGATAATTAGTGCTAAATACTGTACATTTTGTCAATTTACTATAATAACCTACTTGCTGATGCCTGGGCTATCCTTGATGAGAATCTCATAATTTCCCAGCTATCAAACAGACAAGCAACTCTCACTTCCCACCATCCCCATAGTGACAGACCTGCTAGTGATCACAGTCAACAGTTTAGAAAAGAAAACGAGGCAAGGAAATAGCTCAGGTCAGATAGTTCAACAGTCAGGGTTTATTTGTAACATTGTTTGAATAGGTTTTAGCTAGTTGAATAAGTTGCTTGTTTCTCAGTGGTCACACACAATTTCAATATATACCTTACAACATATACAGCAGTTAGTGTTCCAGAGTTTTTTTCAGTTCGAGGAATACAAACGACAGATCCTTAATCATTGTTCCAACATCTTTCATCAGTCTCTCATCAACATCTTGTATGTAACCAAAACCATCAAAGCACCAGACCTAGGTCCAATACTGTATTTGAAGTGCGCTCAATTAACTTGGCGTTTGCACTTTTGGGACTATTTCATTGGTTCCATTGTAGGCAAGCCAAATCAAGCGCAAGTTTTTATCTATTTGACCTCGGTCTGCAGAGAACACCTACTGTATGAGGTGATTCAAAAACAACTTTTGATTGGCTCAAGCCCCTGTCTAGACTGACTGCTGCTTGGCATGGCTGATTCTAGTGGGTCACATGAGAATGTAGCATAAGCCCTTCAGCAATGTTCAGTCAGTCTTTAAGTGACCAAGGAGTAGAAGTTATTTTCACACAGGTCATGGGAATAAGGCATAACGCAACACGAATCACACACCAAAATAAACTACACTTTTAATAGAAATGTGGTTTGTTCAAGTGGATTCTTGGTCAAATCAAATTGTATTGGTCACATACACATAACCATGTTATGATGTTATGTTATGTTAAGAAGATGTTATTGCGAGTGTAGCGAAATGCTTGTGCTTCTAGTTCTGACAGTGCAGAAATATCTAACAATTCCACAACAACTACCTAATACACACAAATCTAAGTAAAGTGATGGAATAAGAATATATACATAAAAATATATGGATGAGCTGCATAGGCAAGATGCAATAGATGGTATAAAATACAGTATATACATATGAGATGAGTAATGCAAGATATGTAAACATTATTAAAGTGGCATTATTAAAGTGACTAGTGATCCATTTATTAAAGTGGCCAATGATTTCAAGTCTGTATGTAGGCAGCAGCCTCTCTGTGTTACTGATGGCTGTTTAACAGTCTGACGGCCTTGAGATAGAAGCTGTTTATCAGTCTCTCGGTCCCAGCTTTGATGCACCTGATGGTAGCAGGGTGAACAGGCAATGGCTCGGGTGGTTGTTGTCCTTGATGATCTTTTTGGCCTTCCTGTGACATCGGGTGCTGTAGGTGTCCTGGAGGGCAGGTAGTTTACCCACGGTGATGCGTTGTGCAGACCTCACTACCCTCTGGAGAGCCATGCGGTTGTGGGCGGTGCAGTTGCCGTACCAGGCGGTGATACAGCCCGACTCGATGCTCTCAATTGCGCATCTGTAAAAGCTTGTGAGGGTTTTAGGTGACAAGCCAGGTGGTAAGGGTAGGTAACAACACATCTGCCACGCTGATCCTCAACACGGGGACCCCTCATGAGTGCGTGCTCAGTCCCCTCCTGTACTCCCTGTTTACCCATGACTGTGCATGGTCAAGCACAACTCCAACACCATCATTAAGTTTGCCGATGACACGACAGTGGTAGGCCTGATCACCGACAAAGATGAGACAGCCTATAGGGAGGAGGTCAGAGACCTGGCAGTGTGGTGCCAGGATAACAACCTCTCCCTCAACGTGATCAAGACAAAGGAGATGATTGTGGACTACAGGAAAAGGAGGGCCGAGCACACTCCCATTCTCATCGACGGGGCTGTAGTGGACCAGGTTGAGAGCTTCAAGTTCTTTGGTGTCCACATCACCAACGAACTATCATGGTCCAAACACACCAAGACAGTCGTGAAGAGGACAGGACAACTCCTATTCCCCCTCAGGAGACTGAAAAGATTTGTCATGGGTCCTCCGATCCTCAAAAAGTTCTACAGCTGCACCATTGAGAGCATCATGACTGGTTGCATCACTGCCTGGTGTGGCAACTGCTCGGCCTCCGACTGCAAGGCAGAGGGTAGTGCGTACGGCCCAGTACATCACTGGGGCCAAGCTTCCTGCCATCCAGGATTTCACCCAGCATTTCACCTGTTGTATTTGGCGCATGTGACAAATACAATTTGAATTGATTTGACTTACAGTATGTTGGGTTTGTCTTCAAAGGCTTCACAGCATATCCCCCTTCTTTGCCTTGGGAAGGCAGATTTTTTTGTATCACACCATTCCTGCTGTGGTATTTGCCTGGGAAGCTGTACAGACAGAGTAGTTGTTGAATTCTCTAAAATGTCTATCATTACAGCTGATTAGCCCCAATGACACAAGATACATCAACTGTTTTTACATACATTTGTTTACATCCCTGTTAGTGAGCATTTCTCCTTTGCCAAGATACAGGTGTGGCATATCAAGAAGCTGATTAAACAGCATGATCATTACACAGGTGCACCTTGTGCTGTTGACAATAAAAGGCCATTCTAAAATGTGCAGTTTTGTCACACAACACAATGCCACAGATGTCTCAAGTTTTGAGGGAGTGTGCAATTGGCATACTGACTGCTGGAATGTCCACCAGAGCTGTTACCAGAGAATTGAATGCTCATTTCTCTATCGTAAGCTGCCTCCAATTTCACTGTATGTCCAACCGGCCTCACAACCGCAGACCACGTGTAACCATGCCAGCCTAGGACCTCCACATCCGGCTTCTTCACCTGTGGGATCGTCTGAGACCCCACAACCGAAGAATTTCTACACAAACTGTCAGAAACCGTCTCAGGGAAACTCATCTGCGTGATCGTTGTCCTCGGGGTCTTGACCTGACTGTAGTTTGGCATCGTAACCGACTTCAGTGGGCAAATGCTCACCTTCGATGGCCACTGGCACGCTGGAGAAGTGTGCTCTTCACGAATGAATCCCGGTTACAACTGTACCGGGCTGGTACGTCCCATTCATCCGCAACCCAGTAGCGGTGCGTAGGTAAAACCACTGAGGAAGCCAAGCCAGTAAAAAAGACATATTATAACCTATGTTATGATAATTGCGTTGTTTGCCCTATAACCCATTAGTCCATATGTCACTGTAATATACAATAAGGCCGTGACAAAAAAAAATGCAACAGTCACACAGTGGCGGAGTAAATTCACGTTTGTTTCATCACAAAACCGGAGAGCAGCATCTGTTTGTGAAGTCCGCAAAGCATATATTGAGTACAAACAGTTATATCACCGTCAGCATGGTCAAGCAAGTTAATGTTTTAGACAGTTTACTAAACAACTACTGATTTAGAACCACGGAGTTACCGCAAGTCAGCACAAAGACCACAAGAGCCCTGCCTCCGCTATTCCAGCACCATTTCAACTTAAACATTTAAACATCATCAAATCAACAAGGCTATATATGCTTAGTTTAATATACTGAAAACAAACTTAAGAGATACCAAAAACAATAAAGTCCAATCAATGTTGCTAAATATCCTGTGGCTGTCCTTGGTACTGATTTCTGTCCATCTGTGTGTGTGCGCGAACAAGTAAAACAAAAAATGTTGACTGACCATTCTTGTAGACTAGTTGAACGCCAATGCCATCCTCCTCTCTTTCATGTTGGCAAAACGGTCTATGGCTCTGTCATACAATACACTTGTAGTTTTTGTTGTCATAGTCTACCTAGCTAAAATGCTTGCTAGGCTAACTTCCTCGCATGGGCAACAATGAACCAGCTAAGTTAGCTAGCTAGTTAATGTGAGCCTGCTAGTCTACATCTAGGCTACACATTGAACTTCAATTGTCTCAGGCCAGTGGCACAACATATTCATTTATGGCTAGATCAGAATCGCTGCCATAATCATTGGCCTGTATGGAGAATTAAGTCAAAACCACAAGTCCAAATCCCCACCTCCATCCATGGCTTAGGAAAGGTTTTTTGCAAGCTACTAGCTACTGCAGGACATCAACACAAGTAGACCAGAAACAGACACGTTTTTCTGAAAATGACGTTTTGCTTAGGAAGTGATTTGATTGATGTGATGCCAAAAACAAATGGACTTCATTGGGGAGCATATTACTGCACCAGGACAATCCACAGTTGAGTCCAGCTCAACGCTGATTGGTTAATTATTATTTATTTTTTATCAAGGGAGGCCAAATGTTTGCTGGTATCAATCAATCAAATGCTATAGCAGCAACATGTTGTACTCTTTTGGTCCAGACAGCATCAGATACATGGGCTGCACATACTGAGACAGAGGGGCGCTGATTCCCTCCCTCGGACACTTGTGAATTGACAGAAAATTATGATTTTATAATAAAAAAATATTTATTGACCAAATATTTGGGGAAGCCTGGCCTCCCTTGGCATCCATGAATACACGCCACTGCCACCACCATCACCTCATGTTTCAGCATGATAATGCACAGCCCCATGTCACAAGGATCTGCACAAACTTCCTGGAAGCTGAAAATGTCCCAGTTCTTCCATTGTCTCCAGACATGTCACCCATTAAGCATGTTTGGGATGCTCTGGATCGACGTGTACGACAGAGTGTTCCAGTTCCCGCCAATATCCAGCAACTTCGCACAGCCATTGAAGAGGAGTGAGACAACATTCCACAGGCCACTTACATGAACTGTGACTCTGAAATTATTGCACGTTGCGTTTATATTTTTATGTTCAGTGTACAAATGCTACACACACACCACAACTCCCTTTGTGGACAAAATTCATTTGTGTCAGCTGTGTGCTGGCAGTTCTCAGACTCAAAAACATATAGTGACTATCGGGTGTGTTACAGAAAATATACCATTCACAAGTCAACAGCTACAGTTATAGCCACAGACACCATGTCAGACCCATCAAACTCTGATACTTACATTATGGTCAGCACTTGCAAGATCCACTGATCCACTGTCAATGATGGTACAGCATCCGTCTTCAGGATTAATTTCCTGGCAAGACCCATCGAATGTTCTCCCCAATTGATAAAGCAACTTAAAAGTGCACTGCACATGCGTGACATGGTTTACATTTTTGGTGCACTGTCCACCCGAAATGGAAAGCAGCCACTGCTGTCGGATTTCGGAAAATTGTGTATCGTGAAAGTGGAACTGAGAGTGTTTTAACTACTTTGCTGATATGAAACAAACAATCATAATATCAGTCCAAAATATCAAATTCTCAGTTTCTGCTTCAAACTTCATAAGAGGTTTTAAAAACAGGTTATATTTCACTCAATGCATAATTAATATAAACCACCAATATATTTCTTAGCAGTCCAAAATATATTGATATCAGGTTGTAAATCACAGATGGCCTGGTACATTGTTTGCTGAATTCACCCATTCAGGATGCACTGTTTCAGTGTCAATGACTCAATATTTTGAAGAAAAACGTACGACTGTAACTAAGGCTGGGATTGTCAATATAATCATACAAGCAGTGGCGATTTTAGCATGTAAATCTATCTTATTGGGGAAAAAAATAAATACAAATGTTTAGCAACATGCCAGCCAAGACACTACATTAATTTCACTATAACGGCGACAAGCGGTGCCCACAAACTGTTAGGGCCTACATAAAGCTGTCCCAACAGCAGAGCTTTCCTTTCAGCACCAATGGAGTGAATCCTTACCACTGCTACACCTGGCTATCAGCCGAGTCTTGTCTGTCAGCGAAACAATGAATTCAGCCTTGTTTACTACCTTTTTAAAAAACATAGCTGATATGGCTGACTTGCTTAAACAAATGCAGCTTCTACTGACAATTGAGATGTACAAACTATGGCAAAAGGAAACGATGAGCGGATAATAGGCATTCCTTCATTTAGATTAAGATATTAATGAGTGAGCAACAACGGACGTGGTCAATATAACTGTGTTCAGCACTTTTGAAATGTACAGTGACAGAATGCAGAACATGGGCTGCTCTTAGAGTATTTTCCCTGTACACCAAGTCAGAACCATAGGATAAATAAAGGGGGCGTATAAGCAGACAATGAAACCTCTTACAATATTAGATTACATTTCTCAAAAACAGGTTATAGGCTACATGTGCAGCACCACCGAGTCAGAACAGTAACGTTAGGTGAAATCAAGAAGTGAAAATAGACCAAATTATGAGGGTGAGGCACATGGGTTACTAACAGCTTACTACTCAACATACACTTAGTATTACTTTCTTAGCTACAGTATACATATCTCCCTTGCACATTACATCATTTATGCAGCAGCATACAATACATTTTTGGACTCACCTTGGCTTGTCTGGCATTCTCTGGATTTATGGTGGGAACTCAGAAAAATGTATTGTTGAATTTGTGATTTCCAACTTGTTGTGTAATCTTTATGTCCAATGGCCGATCAATCAATAAATCACATTTATTTATGAAGCCCTTTTTACATCAGCCGATGTCACAAAGTGCTGTACAGAAACCCAGCCTAAAACCCCAAACAGCAATCAATGCAGATGTAGAAGCAAGGTGGCTAGGAAAAACTCCCTAGATAGGCCAGAACCTAGGAAGAAACCTAGAGAGGAACCAGGCTCTGAGGGGTGGCCAGTCCTCTTCTGGCTATGCCGGGTGGAGATTATAACAGAACATGGCCAAGATGTTCAAACGTTCATAGATGACCAGCAGGGTCAGATAATAATAATCACAGTAGTTGTAGAGGATGCAACAGGTCAGCACCTCAGGAGTAAATGTCAGTTGGCTTTTCATAGCCGATCATTCAGAGTTAGAGACAGCAGGTGCGGTAGAGAGAGAGTCAAAACAGCAGGTCCGGGACAAGGTAGCACGTCCAGTGAACAGGTCAGTGTTCCATAGCCACAGGCAGAACAGTTGAAACTGGAGCAGCAGCATGACCAGGTGGACTGGGGACAGCAAGGAGTCATCAGGCCAGGTAGTCCTGAGGCATGGTCCTAGGGCTCAGGTGCTCTGAGAGAAGAGAGAAAGAAAGAGAGGGAGAGTAAAAAAGAGAGAAAAGGGAGAGAGAGAATTAGAGGGAGCATACTTAAATTCACACAGGACACCGGATGAGACAGGAGAAATACTCCAGATATAACAGATTGACCCTATCCCCCCCCCCCCCCCCCCCCCCCCCGACACAAACTACTGCAGCATAAATACTGGAGGCTGAGACAGGAGGGGTCGGGAGACACTGTGGCCCTGTCTGACGATACCCCCGGACAGGGCCAAACAGGCAGGATATAACCCCACCCACTTTGCCAAAGCACAGCCCCCACACCACTAGAGTGATATCTTCAACCATCAACCTACTACCCTGAGACAAGGCCGAGTATAGCCCATGAAGATCTCCCCCACGGCACGAACCCAAGGGGGGTGCCAACCTGGACAGGAAGGTCCCGTCAGTGACTCAACCCACTCAAGTGACGCACCCCTCCTAGGGACGGCATGGAAAAGCACCAGTAAGCCAGTGACTCAGCCCCCGTAATAAGGTTAGAGGCAGAGAAGGCCAGTGGAGAGAGGGGAACCGGCCAGGCAGAGACAGCAAGAGCGGTTCGTCGCTCCAGTGCCTTTTCGTTCACCTTCACACCCCTGGGCCAGACTACACTCAATCGTAGGACCTACTGAATAGATGAGTCTTCAATAAAGACTTAAAGGTCGAGACCGAGTCTGCATCTCTCACATGGATAGGCAAACCATTCCATAAAAATGGAGCTCTATAGGAGAAAGCCCTGCCTCCAGCTGTTTGCTTAGAAATTCTAGGAACAATAAGGAGGCCTGCGTCTTGTGACTGTAGCGTACGTGTAGGCATGTACGTAGGAGCAAGTCCATGTAATGCTTTGTAGGTTAGCAGTAAAACCTTGAAATCAGCCCTAGCCTTAACAGGAAGCCAGTGTAGAGAGGCTAGCACTGGAGTAATATGATCACATTTTTTGGTTCTAGTCAAGATTCTAGCAGCCGTGTTTAGCACTAACTGAAGTTTATTTAGTGCTTTATCCAGGTAGCCGGAAAGTTGAGCATTGCAGTAGTCTAATCTAGAAGTGACAAAAGCATGTATTCATTTTTCTGCATCATTTTTGGACAGAAAGTTTCAGATTTTTGCAATGTTACGTAGATGGAACAAAGCTGTCCTTGAAATATTCTTGATATGTTCGTAAAAAGAGAGATCAGGGTCCAGAGTAACGCAGAGATCCTTCAGTTTTATTTGAGATGACTGAACCATCAAGATTAATTGTCAGATCCAACAGAAGATCTCTTTGTTTCTTGGGACCTAGAACTAGCACCTTTGTTATGTCAGGTTTTAAATGTAAAACATTTGCCGCCATCCACTTCCTTATGTCTGAAACACAGGCTTCCAGGGAGGGCAATTTTGGGTCTTCACCATGTTTCATCAAAATGTACAGCTGTGTAATGTCTGCATAGCAGTGAAAGTTAACATTATGTTTCCGAATGACATCACCAAGAGGTAAAATATATAGTAAAAACAATAGTGGTCCGAAAACGGAACCTTGAGGAACACCGAAATATACAGTTGATTTGTCAGTTGATTTCCACAGAGACAAACTGATATCTTTCCTGACAGATAAGATCTAAACCAGGCCAGAACTGGTCCGTGTAGACCAATTTCGGTTTCCAATCTCTCCAAAAGAATGTGGTGATCGATGGTATCAAAAGCAGCACTAAGGTCTAGGAGCACGAGGACAGATGCAGAGCCTTGGTCTGACGCCATTAAAAGGTCATTTACCACCTTCACGAGTTCAGTCTCAGTGCTATGATGGGGTCTAAAACCAGACTGAAGCATTTCATATACATTGTTTGTCTTCAGGAAGGCAGTGAGTTGCTGCGCAACAGTTTTTTTCTTTTAATTAGAGAGGAATGGTTTAGTTTAGTTGGAATAGGGTCCAGTATGCAGCTTGAAGGTTTAGAGGCCAAGACTAGTTTCATCAATGTGTCAAGAGATATAGTATTAAAAAACTTGAGTGTCTCCCTTGATCCTTGGTCCTGGCAGTGTTGTGCAGACACAGGACAACTGAGCTTTGGAGAAATACGCAGATTTAAAGAGGAGCCCGTAATTTGCTTTCTAATAATAATCGCGATGTAGGTTTGTACACAATCGCCCAACACACACACACACACACCCTCTCTGTGTGTGGTTACAGTAGGCTAACGTATGTCAATGGTTTTAGGAACAGCAGTAACATCAGGCAGGATTTAGGCTGCCAACTGCCTAGCCAGTTGTAACTCAATCTTGGGTGCAATGATCACGTTCCCGCACTGACTGACTGTGTGGAGGTTCATTGATTTAATGTTACGTTAGCCTACATGCTACAAAAGCAAAGTTATATATAGCTGTCGGCTATATTAGCCACGACTTACCGTTCTTTGTGCAGCTTCAAATGTCGAACAAAGTTGGAAGTTGTTGCTCCTCCGTCTGTAATTTTATTCCCGCATTTTTTGCAAGTTGCAATCCGTCTTTATATCCGAAAATAATAATTTGGGGTATCATCTTTCCAAAGGCTCCGTCTGAATTCACCCACCGACATTCCTCTGCACTGCCACACGCAACCTTTTCTCAGCTGCCTGTCACGCCCTGACCTTAGTCCCTTGTTTATGTTTCTATTTTGGTTTGGTCAGGGCGTGAGTTGGGGTGGGCATTCTATGTTTTGTTCTATGTTTTGTATTTCTAGGTGTTTGGCCTGGTGTGGTTCTCAATCAGAGGCAGCTGTCTATCGTTGTCTCTGATTGAGAACCATACTTAGGTAGCCTCATTCCCACCTGTGCTTGGTGGGTAGTTGTTTTCTGTTTTGTGTATTGCACCTTGCAGAACTGTTCGTTTGTCGCTTTGTTGTTTTTGTTCAAGTGTTCGTATTTATTAAGTATTATGAATACTTACCACGCTGCACCTTGGTCCTCTTCTCCTTCTCCCGACGACGTTCGTTACACTGCCACAATTTGATTGACTGCTGTCCGATTCAAACTGTAATCTGAACTTCAGATGCGTTGCACACTTTTTTAATAGCATCATTTTTAACATTTGGGCTTGGGGAGGTTATCAAGTCAGTTCGAGTCAAAAGGCTAAAGTCCAAGTTAAGTCACGAGTCATTGGTGTTAAAGTCAAAGTCGAGTTGCAAGTCATCATATTTGTGACTCGAGTCTGACTCGCTTTCACGTTCTGCTTGAAGCGATCTTACGGTTTGTAAACAAAGCTGTATGATATGCACATGTGATGACGATTTTAAGGCATATTTACATATTTAAATTAGTTAAGATTACAGGACACTACCATTGGTGTATAGAATGTCTGGCTTTACGTGATGTTGCATGAAGCGGAAGTACCGCCTGCCTCCTGAATCCAAGCGTTTGACATGGGGGGAGGGGACCAGTAACTCTATGATAAACTTTGTCAATGTACCAGATAGTCATTTTTCATACTTGGGTCAACCTACTATGAACTGGTTTCATCTGAATATTTGATGAAAAACATGATTTTCACTATTCGGGACCTTTAAATAAAAGTATAAAATAAAACAAAAGTATGAAATGAAGCACTTCCGACACCAGTGTTTTGTTGGCTCCTTAGAGTTGACCAGCTAGCCTCTTCAGTAAGTTGGCTTCACAGTTAACGTCACCAAGAGTTAGCTTAGCCAGCTACTGTACGGTACCTGATAAGTCCCGTCTTATTTCTGTCAGCTCCTCGTTGGTTGATGTTGGCGTGGGAAGAAGGAAACCACGACCTTCTCTCTCTCTGCTGTTTATTGACAGTTTGTTAACCACACAAAGACGGACTAGCTCCAGCACAATAACTATGTGTTCCATGCCGGGGCCATCTGTCAATCTGACGATCAAACCAGCGTGCAAACAATATAAGAAAGCTTTCATCCGATTGGTCAGTAAGCCATCAATCATAAATGTAACAAGATAGGTGGGCTTTCCACTCATAACAATACATTATAATCTGTATTAGTCCAATGCAGACTATGGGGAACACCCATAAATGTTGATGTTGCAGGTGGTACACTAAGGCCCTGTCATCTTCATAAATGCAGAGACAACTGCAGCGAAGTGATGCCTTTGTCTGTACACAGCATCGACTGTATAATGGGTCACAGCATGCCTCGTTTTACAGTGGCGCTCCAATGGATTCAACTTTTTTTTCCCGGAGATGCTGCCATGGTAACGGGCAGCTTCTCTGTCTTGGGCTGCAGCCACCTAAACCCTGCAGTTCTGACAAATAACCATTGGGGGCAGCAGTCTGGGGCGTTCAAACGAGTCCAAGATGTTTGACTCTATGAACAGAAGATCTGAGATATGGAGGGGAGAACAAAGGCCAGTTGTCTCCACGGCAACACACAAAAGGGAGCGCCGCAGCATGGGGGGAATTCAACACGTTTCTGTCGGCCTGGTGATCACCGTGGTTACAAATGACAAAAATGCCTCTGTGAATTGCGCTTGGTCCAGCTCTCAGCATGGCTCTCTTTGAACTCAGTACAGAGAGACATGGCTGATATATGTACTATGACCTGTCGCCTGGCATCTGGGGCACAGCTGTTGTCCCTAATGTAGAGCCTAGGAAATCAGGACTTCCCTACAATGGCCCTAGGGGTCCAAAGATTACTGACAAGTTGGCATTAGTATTGCAAATGGTCAGTAGAAATGTAGAAAGGTTTGAGGTTCATACAGTGGTAATACAGCATGGAGGGCGGGGTTGGTTGGGATGGGGGGGGGGGGGGTGCAGAGGAAGAGGAGACTAGGACCCCTGAGAAGGAGATGCTGGGAGACGCTCGGAGATCCAGCCGGTGACTTCCTTGAGCACTGACGCCGCAGTCTCTGGGAGTTCATGGTGCAGGGCATGGTATGCTCCGTCATACACCTGAAAGAGAGAGAACACACATATGATTAGCTCTGTCTGTTACCTCTCTGTGTTCCCTATTTCTCACCCTCTCTGTTCACCCTCTCTCTTTAGTGTGACAAGTGATGATGATGTATGGACTTGGAACAGCCAGTTAAACAAACACAGAAAGAAAATAAAAATATTGAAGTTCAAGAGCAGATTAGATGGTGTCCATTCTAAATATACTGGCTTGTCTATATCAGTTTGTATGACTCAGTGTCTGAGCTATTCAGGTCTGTCGACATGTCTGTTTCGGCCTGTGCAGTGCTAGTCAGAGACATACACTACTGTTCAAAAGTTTGGGGTCACTCAGAAATGTCCTTGTTTTTGAAAGAAAAGCTAATTTTTTGTCCATTAAAATGACATCAAATTGATCAGAAATACAGTGTGGACATTGTTAATGTTGTAAATGACTATTGTAGCTAGAAACGGCTGATTTTTTTACGGAATATCTACATAGGCGTACAGAGGCCCATTATCAGCAACCATCACTCCTGTGTTCCAATGGCACGTTGTGTTAGTTAATCCAAGTTGATCATTTTAAAAGGCTAATTGATAATCGAACCCACAAATCCTGATGCTCCAGATACACAACTAGTCTAAAGAAGGCCAGTTTTATTGCTTCTTTAAATCAGGACAACAGTTTTCAGCTGTGCTAACATAATTGCAAAAGGGTTTTCTAATGATCAATTCGCCTTTTTAATATGATCAACTTGGATTAGCTAACGCAACGTGCCATTGGAACACAGGGGTGACGGTTGCTGATAATGAGCCTCTTTCAAAAACAAGGACATTTCTAAAGAGACCCCAAACTTTTGAACGGTAGTGTATATTTAACCATACTATATATTTATCTAAATATATTTGATCTAAATATATGGCTCTGGTGCTAGTGCCCACCTTGATCTTCTTGTCTGTGCTCGGGGCCTGGTCAAACATCATCTGGGACCCTCCGATGTCACACAGCTTGTCCACGTTGCCATGGAGAAGCAGGAAGGGCCAGGTGATGGCGGGTATCTCTCTCTCGATCCGCTCCGATGCGCCTATCAGCTGCATGGCAAATGACACACGCATCCCACCGTGATAGTTCAACTCGTCAGTGTCATACGCTTCAACCTGCAGGGTAAAGGAAGAGGCTGTTGAGTGACCACTGAGCATTTCCCTTAGATGTTTCACTGATAGTAACCCATAGGGTGTTTGGCTTTCTCAATATTGATCCATTATGTGCATACTACTGTATAAGATATGGCCTGAATACCATCATTGTACAGTATGTAACACTCACGGTGGTGGGTCGCTGCTAAATTGTTGCCGCCACACCAAAATAAAAACTTTAGACCTTTTTCTTAATACATTTTCGGGATAGGAAAACGCTTTCGGTGTAAACTTAAATGACTAAAACTAGACAGGAAGTACAGTGCCTTCAGTATTCACGCCCCTTGACTTTTCCCACATTTTGTTGTGTTACAGCCTGAATTTAAAATAGATTAAATTGAGATTGTGTCACTGGCCTACACACAATACCCCATAATGTGAAAGTGGAATTATGTTTTTCAAATATTTTTTACAAATGAAAAGCTGAAATGTCTTAAGTCAATACGTATTCAAGCCTTTTGTTTTGGCAAGCCTAAATAAGTTCAGGAGTAAACATTTGCATAAGTCACATAATAAGTTGCATGGAATCACTCTACGTGCAATAATAGTGTATAACATGATTTTTGAATGACTACCTCATCCCTGTACCTCACACAACCAAATTATCTGTACGGTCCCTCAGTCGAGCAGTGAATTTCAAACACAGATTCCACCCCAAAGACCAGCGAGGTTTTCCAATGCCTCGCAAAGAAGGACACCTATTGGTAGATGCGTAAAAATACAGAAAGCAGATATTGAATATCCCTTTGAGCATGGTGAAGTCACTAATTAAACTTTAGATGGTGTATCCATACAACCAGTCACTACAAAGATGCAGGAGACCTTCCTTACTCAGTTTCCAGAGAGGAAGGAAACAGCTCAGTGATTTCACCATGAGGCCAATGGTGACTTTAAAACAGTTAGAGTTTAATGGCTGTGACAGTAGAAAACTGAGGACGGATCAACAACATTGTAGTTACTCCACAATACTAACCTAAATGACAAGAGTGAAAAGAAGGAAGCCTGTACAGAACACAAATATTCCAAAATATGCATCCAGTTTGCAATAAAGTAAAGTAAAACTGCAAAATCCAACACATCACTGAGTACCACTCTTCATATTTTTAAGCATGGTGGTAGCTGCATCATCTTAAGGGTGTGCTTGTCATCGCCAAGGATTAGGGAGATTTTTTTGATTACAAATAAACTGAATAGATCTAAGCACAGGCAAAATCCTAGAGGAAAACCTGATTCAGTTTACAGACACTGGGAGACAAATTCACCTTACAGTAGAACAACAACCTAAAACACAAGGCCAAATATACACTGGAGTTGCTTACCACGAAGACATTGAATGTTCCCGAGTGGCCGAGTTACAGTTTTGACTTAATAAATCGGCTTGAAAATCTATGGCAAGACTTAAAAATGGCTGTCTAGCAATGATCAACAACCAAGTTGACAAAGCATTAAGATTTTTTTAAAGAATAATGTGCAAATATTGTACAATCCAGGTGTGCAAGACTTACCCAGAAAGACTCACAGCTGTAATCACTGCCCAAGGTGATAATAACATGTATTGAATCAGGGGTGTAAATACTTATGTAAATTAGATATTTCTGTATTTAATTTTACTTACATTTGCTAAAACCCATTTGGAATTCAGGCTTTAACACAACAAAATGTAGAATAAATCAAGGGGTACGAATAGTTTCTGAAAGCACTGAATGTAGAAAATACAATTGATCTATATATTTTTGAATAATATAACCGTTGACAACTAGAAATCCCCAAAATGAAAGCTAGACTGTCGGGGAGAATCGAAAAGTCCCAAAACTATGAATAGTATTTTGGCATGGCTGGATTACTGATGGGGCACGCAGGGTACGTACCTAGGGGCACCGACTGGGATCCCCATTGGTTTTGTATTAATGTTTGAGCATAAGAACACAGAAATAGCCATGGCAGAATGCGTGGAAGTGCAGCAAATTAGTTTTCACACTGCAACATTTTATCTCAGCTCCATGGAAACAGTTCCAGAATTGCAGGAAAATAGCTGAAGAAAACAGTAAATGTTTCTCTCCGTCGCCAATTCCGTCGCCAAGCTGGACGATCTGGATCTCAGTCAAGCCTCTATTGTGGAGGAGCCTTTAAAACGCTGTGTGTGTGTGTGTGTAGGCACTGAGGATGCACACACACACACACACACATTCCATAGATCAGACTTACCTGTGTTTGGTCCCGTGAAATCCATTTAGACTTAATGAAGCCCAGAGAGAGACTGGGCACAATCTGATTTGCGACTTTAGCCAGGAACACCTGAAGAACAAAGAGGAACAACCACAGAGATTACAAAGGCATGTAGGGAGCTAATACAGCTCAGGTCAGTGGTTGTAAAAGGGATTAATAACATGGTATGGAGTGGTTAACATTGGTGACAGGCTAAATGTGAGGGGACTGGGTGCAGGTGAAACCCCAGAAATATAATTCCTAGAACGGGCATCCCCGTTAAAGAATAGGTGGGTAATGGGTGGACAGGAAGTAAAGCCTATTTCTATGGGCAAAACCCACCTTGAAGGGCGTGGCAGACTCTGGGTTCACCCTGACCATAGGAGCGATCAGAGCCACGCCGGCAAAGTCGTTCGGCCGTGCACACGCCGTCAGAATTGAGATGGCTCCACCCTGAAGAAAAAGGAAGACAAACGATGACGTCTTTTGTGATTTAAAGGAACACTCCACCCAAAAACTATCATTGGGTATTTGTTTCATTAATCCATTGCTGATACCCAAACATGTTTTGCATGTCAGCAATGAAGTTTTCAAGATCTATAACTTTCAAAATAGAGAAACACAATTCAAAAGGCACTCTCGCACATCTGAGCTACCTTTGTCTCTACCAGCGTCGACCCTTACACTATCTTTGTTGCAGGTGCATGGTAACAATTGAATAACATGAAAGAAAAGAGATCTCCGTGCACGGCTGATACCGGCTATACACAGCGTATACCAAACATTAGGAACACCTTCCTAATATTGAGTTGCACCCCCCCCCCTTAAACATCCTTCTTTAACCCGTCTCCTCCCCTTCATCTACACTGATTGACGTGGATTTAACAAGTGACATCAATAAGGGATCATAGCTTTCACCTGGATTCACCTGGTCTATGTCATGGAAAGAGTTTTGTGTACTCAGTGAATGTCTGTATTTTGAAAGTAATATATCTTGAAAACTTGAGTGCTGACATGCAAAACATGTTGGGACTATATCAACAAAACAATGGACTAACGAAACCAAAATCAAAAGATCGTTTTTGGGTGGACTTTTCCTTTAAATCAAATACGCGGGGGTAAACTAATTAGGAGTTACGCAACGGCTTCCTAGAATCAATCAATTTGGCACGGATAATTGTGGAGGGCTTTTGGGAGGCAAATTTGTTTGAACAGTGTTTGTCTTCCCTCTCTTTGTCAGATGTTTGAATATTCATGAGAGTGGGGGCCTCTATCGAGTGAGCCTCTAAAGAGATGGGCTGTTGAGAAAAACATTTCCCACCAGCGAATGAAATGAAAGACAAATGCACTGAACATCGCAAACACGGCTAAATCTATATAGCGATAACCATACAATTTAATTGAATAAATGTGTCTCTATGTAGGCTATCTCGATGTATATCTATACTAACTAATCGAGAGACCACAAACAAGTTGTTGATTGAGTAATGCTTATTCTGTTTTGTCAAATCCCATCCAGGGTTAGTTTCAGCCTGATTCAACTGACTGGTCAAACAGCGGGTGAACTGCAGTGAATTTAGGGAATCTTCCCTGCTAGTTCTGAGCTGTTATTGGAGGGTTTGATAGTGATATCGGCACCAAACGGGCCATGTTGGGTCACGGCCTTCCCATACCAAGAAAGGCTTTCTGGGGTAACGGCTCCTGACTGAAGGAGCTAAGAATGAATGGAGAGAGAGAGAGAGAGAGAGAGAGAGAGAGGCCTTTGGAGGGTTGAGCAGGAAGGGTGAGCGAGGGGAACAGAGGTGCTCTTTAAGGAATTGATTATACCAAGAGAGGCCTCCACCAGAAACACACACACAAGCTCATCCCCTCTTGCACTGAGGGAAAGAATACTTGCATTGTGTTGCGTCCCCTCACACTATGAAGACTCTGATTGTGGTTATGTAAGGCGCTAACATACTGACATTACATAAAGGCCTAGCACTGAAGAAGTGGGACATGGAAGAGGGCCAGACGTACAGAGCCAGGGGAGGAGAGGGGGAAGGAATGGGTCAGGAAATACAGGAAGGAGAAGGAGGAATGGAGGGAGGATTTGGCCAGTAAGGAGCAAGGGTCTGTATTGCTCACTAATCAGAACAGCAGTGAATGGTCAGTAGAAGAGTGGACAGTGTGGGCAAGGTTTAGCTCCGATTAGAGGGTACACTGGACTTTGTTGTTGAGTGCAGTGAGGGTCACCAGTCAATTCTGTCACGCCCTGATCTGTTTCACCTGTCCTTGTGATTGTCTCCACCCTCTTCAGGTGTCGCTTATTTCCCCCAGTGTATTTATCCCTGTGTTTCCTGTCTCTCTGTGCCAGTTCGTCTTGTATGTTTGTCAAGTCAACCAGCGTGTTTTCCCCGTTCTCTTTTTGATAGTCTTCCTGGTTTTGACCCCTGCCTGATTCTGGACTACTTTCCCGCCTGCCTGATCATCCTGCCTGCCCTGACCTTGATTCTGCCTGCCCTTCAGTACCTTTTGAACTCTGAACTGGTTTTGACCATTTTGACTGTCCACGACTATTCTCTTGCCTTACCCTATTGGATTATTAAATATTGTAAGACTCCAACCATCAGCCTCCTGTGTCTGCATCTGGGTCTCGCCTTGTTTCATTATTTCAAAAATATATATTTTACCTTTATTTATACAAGTTTTTTCTCATTGAGATAATATCTCTTTTCCAAGAGAGACCTGGTCCAATAGCAGCAGAGGGAACAACATTTCAGACCAAACAACTTACATACACTAACACAACATTAAACAAAACTATAAACACACATACAGTACAACAATTACATATTACATTAAAAACACAAACATCTTGACTAAAAACAGCTGGCCTAAAAGCAATTACACTCTTCTATGATATATACATCGATCAAGTGTTTAAACTCCACCAACGAAACTAGATCATCACATTTTAAAATGTGATAAATTCATCAGTGGCCAGTGCATGTACTGCAGTAAAGGATTATTTGGGACCACGTGTATCTGGACTAGCCGGTTTCTGGATTAAGATTCTCCTCTGTAATCTGAAACATGCCATTTGTGTTGACTGAGACCACAGGCTTCAGGGTTTTAATGTCGATAATAGTGGTGGTGGAATTTGCCCCCAACACAGGAAATTCCCAATTTGACACTGTTCGTACATTACAGTCTAATGGCATCGGACATGGGTTCTAAGCATGGCTTTTTCATATACAGTTGAAGTCGTTAGTTTACATACACCTTAGCCAAATACATTTAAACTCAGTTTTTCACAATTCCTGACATTTAATCCTAGTAGAAAGTCCCTGTTTTAGGTCAGTTAGGATCACCACTTTATTTTAAGAATGTGAAATGTCAGAATAATAGTAGAGAGAATGATTCATTTCAGCTTTTATTTCTTTCATCACATTCCCAGTGGGTCAGAAGTTTACATACACTGAATTAGTTTTTGGTAGTATTGCCTTTAAATTGTTTAGCTTGGGTCAAATGTTTTGGGTAGCCTTCCACAAGCTTCCCACAATAAGTTGGGTGAATTTTGGCCCATTCCTCCTGACAGAGCTGGTGTAACTGAGTCATGTTTGTAGGCCTCCTTGCTCGCACACGCTTTTTCAGTTCTGCCCACAAATTTTCTATGGGATTGAAGTCAGGGCTTTGTGATGGCCACTCCAATACCTTGACTTTGTTGTCCTTAAGCCATTTTGCCACAAATTTGGGAGTATGCTTGGGGTCATTGTCCATTTGGAAGACCCATTTGCGACCAAGCTTTAACTTCCTGACTGATGTCTTGAGATGTTGCTTCAATATATCCACATAATTTTCCTGCCTCATGATGCCATCTATTTTGTGAAGTGCACCAGTCCCTCCTGCAGCAAAGCACCCCCACAACATGATGCTGCCACCCCTGTGCTTCACGGTTGGGATGATGTTCTTCGGCTTGCAAGCCTCCCCCTTTTTCCTCCAAACATAACGATGGTCATTATGGCCAAACAGTTTTATTTTTGTTTCATCAGACCAGAATACATTTCTCCAAAAAGTACGATCTTTGTCCCCATGTACAGTTGCAAACCGTAGTCTGGCTTTTTTATGGAGGTTTTGGAGCAGTGGCTTCTTTCTTGCTGAGCGGGCTTTCAGGTTATGTCCATATAGGACTCGTTTTACTGTGGATGTAGATACTTTTGTACCTGTTTCCTCCAGCATCTTCACAAGGTCCTTTGCTGTTGCTCTGGGATTGATTTGCACTTTTCGCACCAAAGTACGTTCATCTCTAGGAGACAGAATGCGTCTCCTTCCTGAGCGGTATGACGGCTGCGTGGTCCCACGGTGTTTATACTTGCGGTCTATTGTTTGTACAGATGAACATGGTACGTTCAGGCATTTGGAAATTGCTCCCAAGGATGAACCAGACTTGTGGATGTCCACAATCATTTTTCTGAGGTCTTGGCTGATTTCTTTTTATTCCCCCATGATGTCAAGCAAAGAGGCACTGAGTTTGAAGGTAGGCCTTGAAATACATCCAAAGGTACACCTCCAATTGACTCAAATTATGTCAATTAGCCTATCAGAAGCTTCTAAAGCCATGACATAATTTTCTGGCATTCTCCAAGCTGTTTAAAGGCACAGTCAACTTAGTGTATGTAAACTTCTGACCCACTGGATTTGTAATACAGTGAATTATAAGTGAAATAATCTGTCTGTAAACAATTGTTGGAAAAATGACTTGTGTCATGCACAAAGTAGATGTCCTAACCGATTTGCCAAAACTATAGTTTGTTAACAAGAAATTTGTGGAGTAGTTGAAAAACGAGTTTTAATGACTCCAACCTAAGTGTATGTAAACTTCTGACTTCAACTGCACATTCATGGCTGGTTTGCTGGACACAGATTAAGCCTAGTCCTGGACTAAAAAAGACTTTAAATGGAGCTTCCCCATTGAGAACTTTTAGTCTTAGACTATGCTTAATCTGTGTCGGGGAAACTGGCCCACATGCCTGTAAAATGCAGGCCGTACCTCACTCCACAGGTTCTTCCATTACAATAACTTCCCATTAAAACATCCTGTTTAAACATTGACTCTAGTAAAATTGCCTACATTCCACTCCTAGTAAAGCAAAGTAATCTAACTTGAACTGCATGTCAAACCTAAGGGAAGGCTGTCTAATTGTGCACAGCTGGTGGTGCATGAGAGAATCTAAAGGATGTTATCACAACGAGGATCATAGATGATCTATCAGTCATAGAAGAGCAGAACAAGCAAACAGAGGCAGAGCAGCAGGGAAGAGAAATGAGGCCTGTAATGCTAAATACGTTAAATCCCTTTTAAGGCCTGACTTGGCCCTGTTGGTATTTACATAGCTAGACTTTCAAAGGACACCGTTTCCCATGAGCATAGACGCACGAGCTGTGATGTCAGAGCATCTGTGGTCATCTGAGTCACACCGAGTGTAGGTGTGTTGAACGAAGTCCTTGTATAATGTTTGTGTAATGGACATAGCCTCAAACTAACCCTGGCCCTATGACTTCTGAGAACTGTTTCTCCTGTGTTGAGAGGTAAACACCATAGCCGCTGGCAATGATACAGCCTCAGTGTTTGGACAAGGAATAAACTAGAGAAGGTACGGTACCATAGTGACATTTTACATTTGAGTAATTTAGCAGACGCTCTTATTCAGAGCGACTTGCAGTTGGTACATTCATCTTAATACAGTGAGGTGGGACAACCACATATCCCAGGCATAGTAAGTACATGTTCCCTCAATACAGTAGCTATCAGCAAAGTCAGAGCTAGTAAGAATTTTAAAAAGTCTGAGCCAGTAAGGGGGCAAAAAAATCAAGTGCGAGTGTTAGTTCATGAAAGTGACCCCAGTGTTTTGACAAGGAAGATACTAGAGAGGGTACCGTACCACGGAGTGGCCCCAGTGTTTGGTCAGCGAGCAGACTACAGAATGTACCGTACCATAGAGTGTCCGATGATGAAGATAGGCAGGTCGGGGTGTCGGCCCTTCATCAGATCAATGTGCTGGAGGGAGTCTCTGACAAACACCTGGAAGTCCTTAATATTCATCCGGTCTCCTTCACTCTGGCCATGGCCAACTGATGGAGGGAAAAAGAGGGAGAGATAGATATAGAGGGAGAGAATGACAGATTTAGAGGAAGATATATATATATATATAGAAGGAGAGAGAGAGAGATTCAGAGGGAGAGAGAGAACAAGAGGGAGATAGATTTAGAGGGATATATATATACTTAGAGGGAGAGAGAGAGCGATTTAGAGGGAGAGAGAGAGATTTAGAGGGAGAGAGAGATGAGGATAAGGCACCATTGTAATTGACAGAGACAATAGAGGAATACATTTCCCACTCTACCCTTCATTACTCTCTGGACAGATGAGCCAGATGAGACAGAGAGGGACAGCCATTCTCCATCTCCGTACGTGCCAATCCATCCTATGTTATCATGCCAGCTGTCCCTCCCATTACCTTCCAACACCTTACTCTGAACATGCTGCTGAAGCTATGTAAAAGGTGCGTTGCCATGGCACCACGACACCAGCTACAGTTTCAACATTCAGAACATGTGCCGTTCACCCTCTCTCACTTTCCATCCTCACCCCCCCCACCCCCTCTCTCTCTCACTTGTTTCTCTCCCCATAATAGCTTCCACTGATAATGGAGCAATGGAAGCCAATTGGTGTCTGTCAGTCACGGGATGCTGTTCATTTTTCTTCTGCTGTGAAGTGTGTGTGTGTGTGTGTGTGTGTGTGTGTGTGTGTGTGTGTGTGTGTGTGTGTGTGTGTGTGTGTGTGTGTGTGTGTGTGTGTGTGTGTGTGTGTGTGTGTGTGTGTGTGTGTGTGTGTGTGTGTGTGTGTGTGTGTGCATGCTCGTATGTGTCAAAAATCTCCCTCTCACCTAGTGATTTCAATATTTCTGTAATTACTTTGAAACGCAATGGAAAACATTGAGTAGAATTTTTTTTTGTCTTGGACAAAATAAAGAAAAATCTCTTTACCACAACATTTATTAACATCATTCTCGTTACTGTATAATAACCTTGAAAAACAAATCCATGTTAATAAGTCAAGTTTTACTTTGATACCATATGAATCATTAATGAAGATGACATTCCCAGAGGTGTCTGTGGAGTGCTGTACACTGACATTCTATGATCTGTCACTCATTAGATCACAGGGAAACAGAGTTCCTACTCTCATTTGGCGTTGACTCTAGAGCTGTTGCTCAACACAACTGGGACCTGCTCTACTTCACTATGAGACTGGGTGACACTCACTCAGTCACCGTTCCTACTCTAAACTAAAACGTACAAACTGTTCTAGCGATAACAAACATATTACGCCGTGGCATCACATTTGTCTATGGTAAGATTTCCACGGGTATTTTACTAGCAGTAAATTATGTGGCTGCAATGGGTAGGACTTCTCCAGTATTTTTGGTGGCAATCTCTGTACAGTAAAATTAAGTGCTACCTCTGTGGCTCTACTAAGAAGTGCTGCATGGCAGTGATGTAGTCAGGTCACTAAGCCTCGAGTCCAAGTCGATGCCCAAGTCCCTTGGTAGTGCCAAAAGTAGCTTTCCAACCATTTGTTAAAGTCACATTTCATTACAGTTGCACATTTGTAATGCTGAAAGGATAATACAGCTATCTAACATTTACTGTTGCAGCTAGTATATTGAATTACGCAAAAGAGAGAGAGTTGTTCTGACAACCAAGTCACAAGTGGTCGAGTCCAATCGTGACTTGAGTCTGAGTCAAGTCCGAGTCCTGGACTCGAGTACTACAACACCGCTGCAGCGTGTTTTGGCTCACCATGGTCGTGCGCAAAGACAAGCAGGGACTGCTCCTTCAGGGTCTGGCCGATCTCATCATACGGCCCACAATGCTCTCCTGCCCCATGTGCCACGAACACCAGAGCCCTGCAGGACACAAGGAAGAAGAGTGAAGTCAGTCACATTTCATGCACACCTCTTGTACTATATTAAAACAGTGTGAAGTCAGTCACATTTCATGCACACCTCTTGTACTATATTAAAACACTCAGAGGGAGTGTTGCAATTAGTTGACGAGGGCACTCAGATTATATTTGATTGTCGCTAATTGAGTTGGCGATCCCTCTATCGGAAGGACGTGGTTGGGACTTGAGTCCACTCATCCGGGGGCTAGATAGTGATCATATCAACAACTCTGTGAGAACATCCTCTTGACCGCCCATCGAGGGGTTTCGTCATAATAAAACATTCCACATCTTGTCTTTCAGTGAAAGCAGTTATCTGAACCGCACCACACCCTTGTTTGCCCACGGAGCAGCAGAGTTAACTGGAACCAGACAGAGGCAACCCAGCTTGCCAGTAAGGCTTTGGTTCCTGCTTATAACCAGTCTACAAAACGGAGTGAATCTCTCAGTCAGATGCAATTAGCCTGAACGTTTTCAGAGAAGGAGAGTGAATGGAAGAGATTGAGAGAGATGGAACAGAGGGAGAGAGAGAGAGAGAGAGAGAGAGAGAGAGAGAGTGGCTGTTCATCAAGCTTCATTAGTGGTTTCTCTGTTCCAGTTTCTCTCTCTTTCATTCTCTCATTCTTATTTCAGAGCCTCCGGCTAGCTAGAGATTGCCGTGCACTTGTTGGCTGAGGAGCCGCTCATAGTGCGCCTTTGTGTGAACATAATGTTCCCGACACACATGGGACAGTAGGGCTTCTATAGAGCTTATCTCAGTGGATTGTGGCAAGTATATTCAGTGTCTTGGGAATGGGAGTGGGGAGTGAAATGTTCTCTCCCCCTTTCACTTTCTCCCTCTCTCTTTCTCTCCCGCTCCCTCCCTCTCTCGTTCTCTCGCCCTCTTCCTCTCTCTCCAAGGAATTTGAAACCCACTTGTCTCACAGAATGTGGCTTCGACCCAAATGCTGCATCCAGCCCGAAATAACATAACGTTTTCGACACAGCATTAAACAAGCCAACAAGCCATCTTCATGAGATGCAGACTGAACTCTGACTAGTCACTCTGTACGGCGTATCAATCTGTACGTGTGTGGTCGAGGGAGGGAGGGAGCGATAGAGGTTGAGGTTGTGAATGGGCCAGGGCCTGAACACAGGCGTCTTAATCAGATTAAGAGACTGAGCCGCTCACCACTTCAGGGTCAAACCCCTAATTTAACTGACTACGGCAGGGCTGGGGACTGAGGACAGCGCAAGTGAATACTGCTAAAACCAGAAGTGCCAAATAAGCATGTCTTGATACAGATGTAATTTCCACTTTGATCACGGAAAATATAGAGTAATAGACAGTGAGAAAGCCCGAGAGAAGGGAAGTGAGGAAAAGAAGCAGTAAGACAAACATTCAAGCCTGCCTTGTTTGGTAGGGAAGTCTTGTAATCCTGACTCCAAACATCAACATCAATAGTGTAATGACCCTCTTAACTATGTGTGTGTGTGTGTGCGTGCGTGCGTGCGTGCGTGCGTGCGTGCGTGCGTAATTAATAATACATCATTTGGTGGGTGTTTATATTTGTCATATTTCACACATGCACTGTGTGTAAGGGATAGTCAACGAGCGGTTATGCGTTCTCAGGTAAATAGTGCACGACATGAAAGGAGTGGAACTGACCTTCGACAGAGTTATTATATTCCAGAGAGCGTATAGAGCCCTGAGTTGGTTATCCCTTTTACACCATGGCTATACATTGACATACTGTATTTACCGCTAGAATGTATTCATTTACCAGTAGAAATGCGCCAACATCCACTGAAGTAACTATCAAGTTTACTAGCTAGCTAGATAGCCACATTAGTTGCCATGGTAACCAAACACACAGACTTGCTAGCGTAGCTAACCAAACCATCATCCTAGCTTGCTATTATGAAAATCGAATTCAACAATGCCAATAATGTTTTCAATTCGACTTTTGCTTTCAAAAGCAGCTCAACTATAAGGTACGTAAGGATGAACTTCATATTCATGGAATTATACCGTGCAATTACACCGTGCGTTATTTAAGCAATAAGGCCAGAGGGGGTGTGGTATATGGCCAATATACCACGGCTAAGGGCTGTTCTTATGTACGACGCAACACAGAGTATTCAAGACTCGAACCACCCAGTTTATAAGTGTGTATTAATACGCATTTGTGAGTTGGAAATGTGTTTTTTGCATATCTTAACTCTCCCTGAGACGCCCTCGGAGAGCGGGGTCACGGCCAGGGTCTGCCATTATCAATGATGACCCTGGAGCAATTAGGTTTAAGTGCCTTGCTCAAGGACAGATGTTTCACCTTGTCTGCTCTGGATTTTGAACAAGCAACCTTTCGGTTACTGGCCCAACGCTCTAACCACTAGTCTGTGTGTGTGTTTGTGCGTGCGCATGCATGTGTGTGGAGCCAGGGCTGTAGCCAGGGTCTGAGTTTTAGTGAGGTCTAGACAGGGGGGATTGGAAATTCTTCAAATTTCCAAGACATTTTTTGAAAGTTGAAGCTCATTTACTGCATTTCTATACAATTAAAAAATGATACAATTATATTTGGAGAACAGCATAAACAAGCAAAAATGTCCCCAGCCATTATCACATTGGTTGCTGTAGCTTCATTCACCGGAGTCGATCTACAAACACATAGCCTATTAGCTATATAAACACATAAGCCTATTAGCTAAACCAGCTGTTCCCAGCAAATGGGTTTGTGTGGGATTTTCCCAAATCCTGGAGAAAATAATATACTGTATATACAAAAACACATATATTATAATATCGTCTTTGTGTCTCAAAATCATTGTAATGTGGTTAACCTTAAAAATCTAAATGAAAATTACTCAAATCTAAAAGATCAAATTCAATCAAAACAAGCTCCGACGGAAAAATCGTTTTGAACGGTCACCCAACTCAGAAACTCGGGCCTCTTTCTAGAGCCCTGACTCTCCAGCCTGAAGATCACTGACGTCATAATTTGGCCTTGTATTTTTCACTGTTTTCTTGAAAGCACCATAAAACTCTTTCGCCATATCTGTGTGACGCTGGATTCAGTGCTCTCGTCTGTATTAAAACCAAATATCCATCCAGGTTGGACGTGACAGCAGAGATGAGGTGCGCACTGTCGACCTCCCTCCCTGATTTTGAGAAGCTTCGACGCGACATGCATCAAGAACAGCCATCTCATTAGTGGTGGTGAGATAAGATACACTATGTAAGACTGATTTGCAACTGACTGTCATAGCCCCACATTAAAAGTATGTGCTAGCGAGTTGAGGAGAAATACCTACTTAATGACATAATTATTTTCCCGTGGTTGGGGTCGCGAGAATTTTCAGATATCGAAATGGGCCCAAAATAGTTTACGAACCCCTGAGCTATACAATTAGCCACTACACCTTAACTCACATTAACTCAGCACCGGGATTAAAAACCAATAATTGCATACGTACTGTACGAAGGGATCTGTTAGCAGGAAAAGTATTTTATTTCCAAAAAGGTAAACAAATAAGTTTGCTTCACAGAACAACTGTTTTTGCAGTTTTAAAGCTCATTTCCTGCAATTCTACACATTTTGCCATGACTTAATATGATGTCTGAGTGAGAGAGACAAACAAAATAAATGGGGCCCCCTGGAGCTCTGGTGGCCCTGGGCACCTGCCCTGCGTGCCTGGTCAGTAGCCCAAAGGCCAGCAGATGGCGATATTAACTTGTTTCATCTTACCATCCAAAGGCATTGTGTACAGCCGGTTATACACTCGTAGGCAAAAAAAAATAAAAAAAACAGGGAAAATATGCGTACTTTCTTTATGAAACATTATTTTACACCACCATGCTATAGTGGCTAATGCTTCTTCCAGATCTTGCTCCCCTCTTTTTTTTTTCACCTTCTCGCCATTAAACCGAGTTAAGGAGGAAATTGACTCGTTTGTAGCCTGAATGGAGAATGTTTTATGTACGAACCGGTCCACGGGGGATACGAGTGTATAGCTGGCTGCATACAATGCCATTGGACGGTAAGATGAAACGACAACACAGCAAAGTTGAAAAATATATGGCAAATAGAAATCAAAACGGGATGGTCTTCAGAGATAGATGAGGATGAGGATAGCTGAAGGATGGGGCTAAAAACTAACAAAAGATAACTATTGTAAAATATACTGTGTCCATAAAATGCAAATAGTATGTACAGTATAAGCTGGAATTAGATGCCTAAGTGTTGTTGTCCATTCGTTTACTCCAATTAGGGGAGGGGTGGTAGGGTTAGGGGAAAATAATAAAGGAAAATATATATATTTTATATATAGAGAAAAACTGCTGATGTACAACCAAGTTTTGAAATTGCACCTTGTAAATTCTACTATTCTAACTCTCAACAGTAAGTTGAGACCCCAACTGAGTAAAAAAAAATATATACACTACCGGTCAAAAGTTTTAGAACACCTACTCATTCAAGGGTTTTTCTTTAATTTGACCTTTTTCTACATTGTAGAATAGTACAACACATACATGTATTGTGTAACATGAAGTCCTATGAGTGTCATCTGATGAAGATCATCAAAGGTTAGTGATTCATTTTATCTCTGTTTGTGCTTTTTGTGACTTCTATCTTTGGCTGGAAAAATGGCTGTGCTTATTCTGTGGCTTGGTGGTGACCTAACATAATCGTTTGTGGTGCTTTCGCTGAAAAGCATATTTGAAATCGGACACTTGTGAGATTAACAACAAGATTACCTTTAAAATGGTATAAGACACATGTATGTCTGAGGAATTTTAATTATGAGATTTCTGTTGTTTTGAATTTGGCGCCTTGCACTTTCACTGGCTGTTGTCATATCATCCCGTTAACGGGATTGCAGCCATAAAGTAATGATGAACTGTCGTTTCTCTTTGCTTACTTGAGCTGTTCTTGCCATAATATGGACTTGGTTTTATACCAAATAGGGCTATCATCTGTATACCCCCCTACCTTGTCACAACACAACTGATTGGCTCAAACGCATTAAGGAAGGAAATTCCACAAATGTACTTTTAACAAGGCACACCTGTTAATTGAAATGCATTCCAGGTGACCTCATGAAGCTGGTTGAGAGAATGCCAAGAGTGTGCAATGCTGTCATCAAGGCAATGGGTGGCAATTTGAAGAATCTAAAAAATGTAATATATTTTGATCTGTTTAACACTTTTTTGGTTACTACATGATTCCATATGTGTTATTTGATAGTTTTGATGTCTTCACTATTATTCTACAATTTAGAAAATAGTAAAAATAAAGAAAAACCCTTGAATGAGTAAGCATTCTAAAACTTTTGTCCGATAGTGTATATGTTTTAAATGTAAAAAATTACAGAGGTCCAGACCTCGGTGTCCTCATACAGTGAATTCAGAAACTATTCACACCCCTTCCACATTTTGTTATGTTACAGCCTGATTTTAAGATTAATTAATTTGAGATTTTTTGTTACTGGCCTACACACAATACCCCATAACGTCAAAGTGGAATCATGTTTTTCGAAATGTTTACAAATGAATTAAAAAGGAAAAGCTGAAATGTCTTGAGTTAATAAGTATTCAAGCCCTTTGTTATGGCAAGCCTACATAAATTCAGGAGTAAAAATGTGTTTTACAAGTCACCTAACAAGTTGCATGGACTCTGTGTGCAATAATAGTGTTAAATGTGATTTTTTTAACTCATCTCTGTACCGCAAACATACAATTATCAGTAAGGTCCCTCGGTCGAGCAGTGAATTTCAAAAATAGATTCAACCACAAAGACCAGGGAGGTTTTCCAATGCTTCGCAAAGAAGGGCACCTATTGGTAGATGTGTAAAAATATATAAAGCAGACATTGAATATCCATTTGAGCATGGTGAAGTTATTAATTACATTTTGGATGGTGTATCAATACACCCAGTCACTACAAAGATACAGGTGTCCTTCCTAACTCAGTTGCCGGCGAAGGAAACCGCTCAGGGATTTCACCATGAGACCAATGGTGACTTTACAACAGTTCCAGAGTTTAATGGCTGTGATAGGAGAAAAGTGAGGATCGATCAACAACATAGGAGTTACTCCACAATACTAACTTAAATGACAGTGAAAAGAAAGAAGCCTGTACGAATAAAAAATATTCCAAAACATGCATCCTGTTTGCAACATGGCACTAAAGTAATAATGCAAAGAATGTAGCAAAGCAATTAACTTTTTGTCCTGAATACAAAGTGCTATGTTTGGGGCAAATTACTGAGTACCACTCGCCATATTTAGAAGCACAGTGGTGGCTGCATCATGTTATGGGTATGCTTGTAATTGTTAAGGACTAGGGAGTTTTTCAGGATAAAAAAAGTGTAATAGAGCTAAGCACAGGCAAAATCCTAAAGGAAAACCTGGTTCAGTCTGCTTTCCACCCGACACTGGGAGATTAGTTCACCTTTCAACAGGACAATAGCCTAAAACACAAGGCCAAATCAACACTGGAGTTGCTTACCAATAAGATAGTGAATGTTATTGAGTGGCCAAGTTACAGTTTTGACTTACATATAGTTTAAAATCTATGGCAAGACTTGAAAATGTTTGTCTAGCAATAATCAACAACAAATTTGACAGAGCTTTAAAAATGTTGAAAAGAATAATGGTCAAATGTTGCACAATCCAGGCGTGGAAAGATCTTAGATATGTACACAGAAAGACTCAAAGCTTTAAACTCTGCAAAAGATTTTACTACAAAGTATTGACTTGGGGTGTGAATACTTATGTAAATTAGATATTTCGGTATTTCATTTTCATTAAATGTACAAAATATATTACAAACACCTTTTCACTTTGTTATTATACGCCATTGTGTATAGATGGGTGAGAAAAAAACAAATTTAAAACATTTTTAAATCAGGCTATTCCAACAAAATGTGGAATATGTCAAAGGGTATGAATACTTTCTGACGGCACTGTATGTAGCTACGGCCCTGTGTATACAAAGACAGCCAGGTCTCACTGGTTCACAGCTCCCAGATTATTTATTGAAAGATCTGTCAATCATTGTAAAGGTGCCCTCCCCTCTCCCGGCACCTTTCACCTACTTCTTTCCACCAGCAGTCCCTCACTCTCTAGTCTCTAAATGCCCAGTAAGCGATGTCATCAAAGGATATATATGGCAGAAGTTGCATGAATTTGATGTTGTAAACAGGCATTTATTTGATTCCAATCGTTAAAACCTGAGGCTGAATCTCACAGAATCTCTTATCGTAAAGGGGAGAATCCATAGGATAGCTTGTAGATATCTATACCAAATGTGCATTTTTATAGATGATGCCACCACATGAACAGAATGACCTAAAATATGTTTCTATCTGCTTTTCCCACCTCCATATGAGATGCTCAGTCTAAACTATAGCTCATGCTAAACAAACTACTATGAAAGTACACTACTATAAACTGACCCGCACTACTGTTAATAGAAGTAATTAAATTAGCGGTACTCTAGGGACAGATGGTGGTAATAATAATAATTGTAATAAAATATGGGACTTATATAGCACCTAGACCGCGGTGAGGATGGGAGGTACCGCTACAGAGTCAATGTGTGGGGGCACTGTCACGTTCCTGACCTTATTTCCTTTGTTTTGTCTTTGTTTAGTTGGTCAGGACGTGAGCTGGGTGGGCATTCTATGTTATGTGTTTCTATGTTGGGTTCATTCAACTAGCCTGATATGGTTCTCAATCAGTGGCAGGTGTTTTACGTTTCCTCTGATTGAGAACCATATTAAGGTAGACTGTTTCTCACTGTTTGTTTGTGGGTCAAGACATAGTTCAAACAGATCTACGACACAGGCGCCGAAAAAGAGATGGCCGCCTCGCTTCGCGTTCCTTGGAAAATATGCAGTATTTTGTTTTTTTATGTGTTATTTCTTACATCGGTACCCCAGGTAATCTTAGGTTTCATTACATACAGTCGGGAGGAACTACTGAATATACGATTAACGTCAACTCATCATCGTTCCTACCAGGAATATGACTTTCCCGAAACGGATCCAGTGTTTTGCCTTCCACCCAATACAATGGATCTGATCCCAGCCGGCGACCCTGTGCGACGCCGTAAAAGGGGCAAACGAGGCGGTCTCCTGGTCAGGCTTCGGAGACGGGCACATCGCGCTCCACTCCCTAGCATACTACTCGCCAATGTCCAGTCTCTTGACAATAAGGTTGATGAAATCCGAGCACGGGTAGCATTCCAGAGAGACATCAGGGATTGCAACGTGCTCTGCTTCACGGAAACATGGCTAACTCAAGAGACGCTAACGGAGTCGGTGCAGCCAGCTGGTTTCTTCATGCATCGCGCCGACAGAAACAAACATCTTTCTGGTAAGAAGAGGAGCGGGGGGGTATGCCTTATGATTAACGAGACGTGGTGTGATCATCATAACAACACACAGGAACTCAAGTCATTCTGTTCACCTGATCTAGAACTCCTCACAATCAAATGTCGACCGCATTATCTACCAAGGGAATTCTCTTCGATCATAATCACAGCCGTATATATTCCCCCCCAAGCAGACACATCGATGGCCCTGAACGAACTTTATCTGACTCTTTGTAAACTGGAAACCACACACCCTGAGGCTGCATTCATCGTAGCTGGGGATTTTAACAAGGCTAATCTAAAAACAAAACTCCCTAAATTCTATCAGCATATCGATTGTGCTACCAGGGCTGGAAAAACCCTAGATCATTGTTATACTAATTTCCGCGACGCATATAAGGCCCTCCCCCGCCCCCCTTTCGGAAAAGCTGACCACGACTCCATTTTGTTGATTCCAGCCTACAAACAGAAACTAAAACAACAAGCTCCCGCGCTCAGGTCTGTTCAACGCTGGTCCGACCAATCTGAATCCACGCTTCAAGACTGCTTCGATCACGCGGATTGGAATATGTTCCGCATTGCGTCCAACAACAATATTGACGAATATGCTGATTCGGTGAGCGAGTTCATTAGGAAGTGCATTGACGATGTCGTACCCACAGCAACGATTAAAACATTCCCAAACCAGAAACCGTGGATTGACGGCAGCATTCGCGTGAAACTGAAAGCGCGAACCACTGCTTTTAACCAGGGCAAGGTGACCGGAAGCATGACCGAATACAAACAGTGTAGCTATTCTCTCCGCAAGGCAATCAAACAGGCTAAGTCCCAGTACAGAGACAAAATCGAGTCGCAATTCAACAGCTCAGACACAAGAGGTATGTGGCAGGGTCTACAGTCAATCACGGATTACAAAAAGAAAACCAGCCCCGTCGCGGACCAGGATGTCTTGCTCCCAGACAGGCTAAACAACTTTTTTGCCCGCTTTGAGGACAATACAGTGCCACTGACACGGCCCCCTACCAAAACCTGCGGGCTCTCCTTCACTGCAGCCGAGGTGAGTAAAACATTTAAACGTGTTAACCCTCGCAAGGCTGCAGGCCCAGACGGCATTCCCAGCCGCGTCCTCAGAGCATGCGCAGACCAGCTGGCTGGTGTGTTTACGGACATATTCAATCAATCCTTATCCCAGTCTGCTGTTCCCACATGCTTCAAGAGGGCCACCATTGTTCCTGTTCCCAAGAAAGCTAAGGTAACTGAGCTAAACGACTACCGCCCCGTAGCACTCACTTCCGTCATCATGAAGTGCTTTGAGAGACTAGTCAAGGACCATATCACCTCCACCCTACCGGACACCCTAGACCCACTCCAATTTGCTTACCGACCCAATAGGTCCACAGACGACGCAATCGCAACCACACTGCACACTGCCCTAACCCATCTGGACAAGAGGAATACCCATCTCGAATCCAAGATGGCGTAGCAGTCGGACGTGTGTTTGTCTTGTCTTGTCCCGTGTAAATAGTCCTCGTCCTCGTATTTTTCGTATACATTTCGTATATATTTTAATTTCACTTTCCATCTAGGAACTGAATATACATTCCTACATTCCGCCTCACCCAATGTGGTACGGACCTGCTATTTTTTTATACTTTAGAACCGTAACCCCAATCAGAAGCTAGCCAGATAACTAGCTACTAGCTAGTAGTCAGTTAGCCACTGCTGCGGTCTTCACCCTTAACTCGGACACAGCCAGCTTCAGCTCGGGCCAATACCTGCCAGTCTGCAAGCGCGATATCAACCCAGAGCATATAGGACTGCTTTTTCTCTACCACATCACCGGATTCCTGACGCAAGCTCTGGACAATTACACCGTATCATCACAGCTAGCTAGCTGCAACCGAGTGGCTACTACTGGCTAACACCTCTGTCCCGAAGCAAGCACCAGTTAGCCTTGAGCTAGCCTCGAGCTAGGCCCATCTGCCGGCTAGCCGAAGAGGTCTACCAGCGAATTCTTGGGCTACAATACCTCTTTTGCCAATTGGACTGGACCTTTTTTTGCCGACACAGAGCCCTGCCAATCCATCACAACTGGTCTAAATCAGCTACAAGCTAATTTAGCCATTTTTTGCCGCTGCTAGCAGCTTTTACCTTCTGCACAGACACCAGCCCTGTTATTAGCCTGGATATTACTCACCAATTTACCAGCATCGGACTGTCTCTCGACAACAACGCCGGATTCCTGCCGTAATCCCTGAGCCACTACTTCTGATCCTCACAGCTAGCTTGCAGCTAGCGCAGCTAGCGCCACTGCCACGAAGCTAGCACCAGTTAGCAAACACAATTCTACAATTCACAACCTCTCTTTCGCCATCGCCATCCGGCTTGGATTCTCTGTCGACACGACCACGTCTGAGCAGACCCCCTCCGTCTGAGCAGACCACCCCCCGGGCTACTAACTTTAAACGCCGCGTGCTAGCTTAGTGGAGGCCTCCCTGCTCCATCTACGGCTGCCCCCTGGACACTATGATCACTTGGCTACATAGCTGATGCCTGCTTGACTGTCCATTAATTCACGGTACTCCATTCTGTTTATTTGTGTTTTATCTGTCGGCTCTGTGCTTTAACTCAGGATCTGTGTGTAGTTAATCCGACCCTCTCTGCCTAGTCGTCGCCATTTTTACCTGTTGTTGCTGTGTTAGACTAGCACCCTGTTATTGCTGCTGTTATCTTACCTGTTGTTTTAGCTAGCTCTCCCAATCAAGACCTGCAATCACTTTATGCCTTATTGTATGTCTCTCTCAAATATCAATATGCCTTGCATACTGTTGTTCAGGCTAGTTATCATTATCATTGTTTTGGTTTGCAATGGACCCCGTAGTTCCACTCTCCGTACCTCTGATACCTCCTTTGTCCCACCCCCCACACATGCGGTGACCTCACCCATTGAGACCAGCATGTCCAGAGATACAACCTCTCTTATCATCACCCAGTGCCTGGGCTTGCCTCCGCTGTACCCGTGCCCCACCATACCCCTGTCTGCACATTATGCCCAGAATCTATTCTACCACGCCCATAAATCTGCTCCTTTTATTCTTTGTCCCCAACGCTCTAGGCGACCAGTTTTGATAGCCTTTAGCCGCACCCTCATCCTACTACTCCTCTGTTCCTCGGGTGATGTGGAGGTAAACCCAGGCCCTGCATGTCCCCAGTCACCCTCATTTGTTGACTTCTGTGATCGAAAAAGCCTTGGCCTCATGCATGTCAACATCAGAAGCCTCCTCCCTAAGTTTGCCTTACTCACCGCTTTAGCACACTCTGCCAACCCTGATGTCCTTGCCGTGTCCGAATCCTGGCTTAGGAAGGCCACCAAAAATTCTGGGATTTCCATACCCAACTATAACACTTTCCGTCAAGATAGAACTGCCAAAGGGGGAGGAGTTGCAATCTACTGCAGAGATAGCCTGCAAAGTTCTGTCATACTTTCCAGGTCTATGCCCAAACAGTTCGAACTTCTAATTTTAAAAATTAATCTCTCCAGAAATAAGTCTCTCACTGTTGCCGCCTGCTACCGACCCCCCTCAGCTCCCAGCTGTGCCCTGGACACCATCTGTGAATTGATCGCTCCCCATCTAGCTTCAGAGTTTGTTCTGTTAGGTGACCTAAACTGGGATATGCTTAACACCCCGGCAGTCCTACAATCCAAGCTTGATGCCCTCAATCTCACACAAATCATCAAGGAACCCACCAGGTACAACCCTAAATCCGTAAACATGGGCACCCTAATAGACATTATCCTGACCAACCTGCCCTCCAAATACACCTCTGCTGTCTTCAATCAAGATCTCAGCGATCACTGCCTCATTGCCTGTATCCGCCACGGGTCCGCGGTCAAACGACCACCCCTCATCACTGTCAAACGCTCCCTAAAACACTTCTGCGAGCAGGCCTTTCTAATCGACCTGGCCCGGGTACCCTGGAAGGATATTGACCTCATCCCGTCAGTTGAGGATGCCTGGTCATTCTTTAAAAGTTACTTCCTCACCATATTAGACAAGCATGCTCCGTTCAAAAAATGCAGAACCAAGAACAGATATAGCCCTTGGTTCACTCCAGACCTGACTGCCCTCGACCAGCACAAAAACATCCTGTGGCGAACTGCAATAGCATCGAAGAGCCCCCGCGATATGCAACTGTTCAGGGAAGTCAGGAACCAATACACGCAGTCAGTCAGGAAAGCAAAGGCCAGCTTTTTCAAGCAGAAATTTGCATCCTGTAGCTCTAACTCCAAAAAGTTCTGGGATACTGTAAAGTCCATGGAAAACAAGAGCACCTCCTCCCAGCTGCCCACTGCACTGAGGCTAGGTAACACGGTCACCACTGATAAGTCCGTGATAATCGAAAACTTCAACAAACATTTCTCAATGGCTGGCCATGCCTTCCTCCTGGCGACTCCAACCTTGGCCAACAGCCCCGCCCCCCCCGCTGCTACTCGCCCAAGCCTCCCCAGCTTCTCCTTTACCCATATCCAGATAGCAGATGTTCTGAAAGAGCTGGAAAACCTGGACCCATACAAATCAGCTGGGCTTGACAATCTGGACCCCCTATTTCTGAAACTGTCCGCCGCCATTGTCGCACCCCCTATTACCAGCCTGTTCAACCTCTCCTTCGTATCATCTGAGATCCCCAAGGATTGGAAAGCTGCCGCGGTCATTCAAAAGGGGAAGACACCCTGGACCCAAACTGTTACAGACCTATATCCATCCTGCCCTGCCTATCTAAGGTCTTCGAAAGCCAAGTCAACAAACAGATCACTGACCATCTCGAATCCCACCGTACCTTCTCCGCTGTGCAATCCGGTTTCCGAGCCGGTCACGGGTGCACCTCAGCCACGCTCAAGGTACTAAACGATATCATAACCGCCATCGATAAAAGACATTACTGTGCAGCCGTCTTCATCGACCTGGCCAAGGCTTTCGACTCTGTCAATCACCATATTCTTATCGGCAGACTCAGTAGCCTCGGTTTTTCTAATGACTGCCTTGCCTGGTTCACCAACTACTTTGCAGACAGAGTTCAGTGTGTCAAATCGGAGGGCATGTTGTCCGGTCCTCTGGCAGTCTCTATGGGGGTACCACAGGGTTCAATTCTCGGGCCGACTCTTTTCTCTGTATACATCAATGATGTTGCTCTTGCTGCGGGCGATTCCCTGATCCACCTCTACGCAGACGACACCATTCTATATACTTCCGGCCCTTCCTTGGACACTGTGCTATCTAACCTCCAAACGAGCTTCAATGCCATACAACACTCCTTCCGTGGCCTCCAACTGCTCTTAAACGCTAGTAAAACCAAATGCATGCTTTTCAACCGTTCGCTGCCTGCACCCGCACGCCCGACTAGCATCACCACCCTGGACGGTTCCGACCTAGAATATGTGGACATCTATAAGTACCTAGGTGTCTGGCTAGACTGCAAACTCTCCTTCCAGACTCATATCAAACATCTCCAATCCAAAATCAAATCAAGAATCGGCTTTCTATTCCGCAACAAAGCCTCCTTCACTCACGCCGCCAAACTTACCCTAGTAAAACTGACTATCCTACCGATCCTCGACTTCGGCGATGTCATCTACAAAATAGCTTCCAATACTCTACTCAGCAAACTGGATGCAGTTTATCACAGTGCCATTCGTTTTGTTACTAAAGCACCTTATACGACCCACCACTGCGACCTGTATGCCCTAGTCGGCTGGCCCTCGCTACATGTTCGTCGTCAGACCCACTGGCTCCAGGTCATCTACAAGGCTATGCTAGGTAAAGTGCCGCCTTATCTCAGTTCACTGGTCACGATGGCTACACCCACCCGCAGCACGCGCTCCAGCAGGTGTATCTCACTGATCATCCCTAAAGCCAAAACCTCATTTGGACGCCTTTCCTTCCAGTTCTCTGCTGCCTGCGACTGGAACGAATTGCAAAAATCTCTGAAGTTGGAGACTTTTATCTCCCTCAACAACTTTAAAAATCTGCTATCCGAGCAGCTAACCGATCGCTGCAGCTGTACATAGTCCATCTGTAAACTACCCACCCAATTTACCTACCTCACCCCCCATACTGCTTTTATTTATTTACTTTTCTGCTCTTTTGCACACCAGTATCTCTTCTTGCACATGATCATCTGATGATTTATCACTCCAGTGTTAATCTGCTAAATTGTAATTATTAGATTTATTGCCTACCTCATGCCTTTTGCACACATTGTATATAGATTCTCTTTTTTTTCTACCATGTTATTGACTTGTTTATTGTTTACTCCATGTGTAACTCTGTGTTGTCTGTTCACACTGCTATGCTTTATCTTGGCCAGGTCGCAGTTGCAAATGAGAACTTGTTCTCAACTAGCCTACCTGGTTAAATAAAGGTGAAATAAAAAAAATGTGAGAATGCTGTTCATCGATTACAGCTCAGCATTTAACACCATAGTACCCTCCAAACTCGTCATCAAGCTCGAGACCCTGGGTCTCGACCCCGCCCTGTGCAACTGGGTCCTGGACTTCCTGACGGGCCGCCCCCAGGTGGTGAGGGTAGGTAACAACATCTCCACCCCGCTGATCCTCAACACTGGGGCCCCACAAGGGTGCGTTCTGAGCCCTCTCCTGTACTCCCTGTTCACCCACGACTGCGTGGCCATGCACGCCTCCAACTCAATCATCAAGTTTGCGGATGACACTACAGTGGTAGGCTTGATTACCAACAACGACGAGACGGCCTACAGGGAGGAGGTGAGGGCCCTCGGAGTGTGGTGTCAGGAAAATAACCTCACACTCAACGTCAACAAAACAAAGGAGATGATTGTGGACTTCAGGAAACAGCAGAGGGAGCACCCCCCTATCCACATCGACGGGTCAGTAGTGGAGAAGGTGGAAAGTTTTAAGTTCCTCGGTGTACACATCACGGACAAACTGAATTGGTCCACCCACACAGACAGCGTTGTGAAGAAGGCGCAGCAGCGCCTCTTCAACCTCAGGAGGCTGAAGAAATTCGGCTTGTCACCAAAAGCACTCACAAACTTCTACAGATGCACAATCGAGAGCATCCTGTCGGGCTGTATCACCGCCTGGTACGGCAACTGCTCCGCCCACAACCGTAAGGCTCTCCAGAGGGTAGTGAGGTCTGCAGAACGCATCACCGGGGGCAAACTACCTGCCCTCCAGGACACCTACACCACCCGATGTCACAGGAAGGCCATAAAGATCATCAAGGACAACAACCACCCAAGCCACTGCCTGTTCACCCCGCTATCATCCAGAAGGCGAGGTCAGTACAGGTGCATCAAAGCAGGGACCGAGAGACTGAAAAACAGCTTCTATCTCAAGGCCATCAGACTGTTAAACAGCCACCACTAACATTTAGCGGCCGCTGCCAACATACTGACTCAACTCCAGCCACTTTAAAAATGGGAATTGATGGAAATTATGTAAAAATGTACCACTAGCCACTTTAAACAATGCCACTTAATATAATGTTTACATACCCTACATTACCCATCTCATATGTATATACTGTACTCTATATCATCTACTGCATCTTGCCATCTTTATGTAATACATGTACCACTAGCCACTTTAAACTATGCCACTTTATGTTTACATACCCTACAGTACTCATCTCATATGTATATACCGTACTCTATACCATCTACTGCATCTTGCCTATGCCGTTCTGTACCACCACTCATTCATATATCTTTATGTACATATTCTTATCCCTTTACACTTGTGTGTGTGTATAAGGTAGTAGTTGTGGAATTGTTAGGTTAGATTACTTGTTGGTTATTACTGCATTGTCGGAACTAGAAGCACAAGCATTTCGCTACACTCGCATTAACATCTGCTAACCATGTGTATGTGACTAATAAAATTTGATTTGATTTGATTTGATTGTTCCTGTGTCAGTGTTTGTGCCACACGGGACTGTTTTCGTTCGTTCGTTCGTTCGTGTGTTCTTTCCTGTTCGTGCGTTCTTGTTTTATGTTCTCAAGTACAGGTCTGTTCACGTCTTTTATTGTTTTGTAGTTTGTTTAAGAGTTTTTCTGTCTTCGTCTTTCTTAAATAAACAAATATGTATTCAACCCACGCTGCGTTTTGGTCCGATCCATGCTCCTCTTCAGACGAGGAGAAAGACGAGCGTTACAGAATCACCCACCAACCAAGGACCAAGCAGCGTGGTAACGGGCAGCAGCGACAGCAGCGGCAACATACACAGGATTTCTGGACATGGGAGGAAATTCTGGACGGTAAGGGACCCTGGGCACAACCTGGAGAATATCGCCGCCGCCGAGCTGGAGGCAGTTAAAGCCGAGAGGCGGTGGTATGAGGAGGCAGCACGGAAGCGAGGCTGGAAGCCTGTGAGTCAGCCCAAAAAAAGTATTGGGGGGGGGGGGGGGGGCTACAAGGGAGTGTGGCGAAGTCAGGTAGGAGACCTGCGCCAACTCCCCGAGCTTACCGTGGAGAGCGAAAGTACGGGCAGACACCGTGTTATGCGGTAAAGCGCACGGTGTCTCCTGTACGTGTGCTTAGCCCGGTGCGGGTTATTCCAGTACCTCCAGTGCGTCTCCAGAGTCCTGTGCGCCCTGTTGCTGCTCCCCGCACTAGCCTTAAGGTGCGTGTCCTTAGCCCAGTACCTCCAGTTCTACTGAGGCACCAGGCCTACTGTGCGCCTCAGCCGGCCAGAGTCTGCCGTCTGCCCAGTTCCGCCTGCACTGCCCGTCTGCCCAGTGCCGCCTGCACTGCCCGTCTGCCCAGAGCCGCCTGCACTGCCCGTCTGCCCAGAGCCGCCTGCACTGCCCGTCTGCCCAGAGCCGCCTGCACTGCCCGTCTGCCCAGAGCCGCCTGCACTGCCCGTCTGCCCAGTGCCGTCTGCGCTATCCGTCTGCCCAGCGCCGTCTGAACTGCCCGTCTGTCCTGAGCCTTCAAAGCCGCCCGTCTGTCCTGAGCCTTCAAAGCCGCCCGTCTGTCCTGAGCCTTCAGAGCTGTCCGTCAGTCAGGAGCCGCTAGAGCCGTCCGTCAGTCAGGAGCCGCTAGAGCCGTCCGCCAGTCAGGAGCCGCTAGAGCCGTCTGCCAGACAGGAGCCGCTAGAGCCGCCCGCCAGACAGGAGCCGCCAGAGCCGCCCGCCAGACAGGAGCCGCCAGAGCCGCCCGCCAGACAGGAGCAGCCAGAGCCGCCCGCCAGACAGGAGCAGCCAGAGCCGCCCGCCAGACAGGAGCAGCCAGAGCCGCCCGCCAGACAGGAGCAGCCAGAGCCGCCCGCCAGCCATGACCTGCCAGAGCCGCCCGCCAGCCATGACCTGCCAGTGCCGTCAGCCAGCCATGACCTGCCAGTGCCGTCAGCCAGCCATGACCTGCCAGAGCCGTCACTCAGTCCGGAGCTGCCCCTCAGTCCGGAGCTGCCCCTCAGTCCGGTGCTGCCCCTCAGTCCGGTGCTGCCCCTCAGTCTGGTGTTGCCCCTTAGTCCGGTGCTGCCCCTTAATCCAGTGGGGTTAATATGGTGGGTAGCCATTAGGAGGAGGCCACGGAAGCGGGGATTAACTATGGTGGGGTGGGGACCACATCCAGAGCCAGAGCCGCCACCGTGGACAGATGCACACCCAAACCCTCCCCTATAGGTTCAGGTTTTGCGGCCGGAGTCCGCACCTTGGGGGGGGGGGGGGGTACTGTCACGTTCCTGACCTTATTTCCTTTGTTTTGTCTTTGTTTAGTTGGTCAGGACGTGAGCTGGGTGGGCATTCTATGTTATGTGTTTCTATGTTGGGTTCATTCAACTAGCCTGATATGGTTCTCAATCAGGGGCAGGTGTTTTACGTTTCCTCTGATTGAGAACCATATTAAGGTAGACTGTTTCTCACTGTTTGTTTGTGGGTGATTGTTCCTGTGTCAGTGTTTGTGCCACACGGGACTGTTTTCGTTCGTTCGTTCGTGTGTTCTTTCCTGATCGTGCATTCTTGTTTTATGTTCTCAAGTACAGGTCTGTTCACGTCGTTTATTGTTTTGTAGTTTGTTTAAGAGTTTTTCCGTCTTCGTCTTTCTTAAATAAACAAATATGTATTCAACCCACGCTGCGTTTTGGTCCGATCCATGCTCCTCTTCAGACGAGGAGAAAGACGAGCGTTACAGGGCACAGGTTAGTCGAGGTAATTGAGGTAATATGTAAATGTAGGTAGAGTTAAAGTGACTATGCATAGATAATAAACAGAGAGTAGCAGCAGCGTAAAAGGGGGGGACAATGCAAATAGTCTGGGTAGTCATTTGATTAGCTGTTCAGGAATCTTATGGCTTGAAGGTAGAAGCTGTTAAGAAGCATTTTGGACCAAGACTTGGAGGTCCGGTACTGCTTGCCGTGCGGTAGCAGAGAGAACAGTCGATGACTGGGTGGCTGGAGTCTTTGACCATTTTTAGGGCCTTCCTCTGACACCGCCTGGTATAGAGGTCCTGGATGGCAGAAAGCTTGGCCCCAGTGATGGTGCAGCTGTATAACTTTTTGAGGATCTGAGGACCCATGCCAAATCTTTTCAATCTCCTGAGGGGAATAGGTATTGTCGTGTCCTCTTCACGACTGTCTTGGTGTGTTTGGACCAGGATAGTTTATTGGTGATGTGGACTCCAAGGAACTTGAAGCTCTCAACCTGCTCCACTACAGCCCCGTCGAGGAGAATGGTCCTCCTTTTCCTGTAGTCCACAATCATCTCCTTTGTCTTGATCACATTGAGGGAGAGGTTGTTGTCCTGGCACCACACGGCTAGGTCTCTGACCTCTTCCCTATAGGCTGTCTCATTGTTGTCGGTGATCAGGTCTACCATTGTTGAGTTGGCCGGCAAACTTAATCATGGTGTTGGAGTCGTGGCTGGCCATGCAGTCATGAGTGAACAGGGAGTACAGGAGGGGACTGAGCATGCACCCCTGAGGGGCCCCCTTGTTGAGGATCAGCGTGGCAGATGTGTTGTTACCTACCCTTACCACCTGGGGGTGGCCCGTCAGGAAGTCCAGGATCCAGTTGCAGAGGGAGGTGTTTAGTCCCAGGGTCCTTAGCTTAGTGATGAGCTTTGAGGGCACTATGGTGTTGAATGCTGCTGTAGTCAATGAATAGCATTTTGTCCAGGTGGGAAAGGGCAGTGTGGAGTGCAATAGAGATTGCATCATCTGTGGATCTGTTGGGCGGTATGCAAATTTGAGTGTGTCTGGGGTTTCTGGGATAATGGTGTTGATGTGAGCCATGACCAGCCTTTCAAAGCACTTCATGGCTACAGACGTGAGTGCTACGGGTCGGTAGTCATTTAGGCAGGTTACCTTAGTGTTCTTGGACACAGGGACTATTGTGGTCTGCTTGAAACATGTTGGCATTACAGACTCAGTCAGGGACAGGTTGAAAATGTCAGTGAAGACACCTGCCAGTTGGTTAGCGCATGCTTGGAGTACACATCCTGGTAATCCTTCTTGCCCTGCGACCTTGTGAATGTTGACCTGTTTAAAGGTCTTACTCAGAGCGGCTACAGAGAGCGTGACCACACAGTCATCCGGAACAGCTGATGCTCTCATGCATGCTTCAGTGGTGCTTGCCTCGAAGCGAGCATAGAAGTAATTTAGCTCGTCTGGTAAGCTTGTGTCACTGGGCAGCTCGTGGAGGTGCTTCCTTTTGTAGTTTGTAATAGTTTGCAAGTCCTGCCACATCCAACAAGTGTTGAAGCCGGTGTACTGCAATTCGATCTTAGTCCTGTATTGGCGCTTTGCCTGTTTGATGGTTCGTCGGAGGGCATAGCGTTTTTTTTTTATAAGCGTCCGGGTTAGAGTCCCTCTCCTTAAAGGGGCAGCTCTACCCTTTAGCTCAGTGCGAATGTTGCCTGTAATCCATGGCTTCTGGTTGGGGTATGTACGTACAGTCACTGTGGGGACGACATCATCGATGCACTTATTGATGAAGCCAGTGACTGATGTGGTGTACTCCTCAATGCCATCGGAAGAATCCCGGAACACATTCCAGTCTGTGCTATCAAAACAGTCCTGTAGCTTAGCAACTGCGTCAGCTGATCACTTCTTTATTGACCGTGTCACTGGTGCTTCCTGCTTTAGCTTTTGCTTGTAAGCAGGAATCAGGAGGATAAAATTATGATCAGATTTGACAAATGGAGGGCAAGGGAGAGCTTTGTATGCATCTCTGTTTGTGGAGTAAAGGTGGTCTAGATTTATTTTACTCTGCTTGCACATTTAACATGCTGGTAGAAATGAGGTAAAATGGATTTAAGTTTCCCTGCATTAAATTATCCGGCCACTAGGAGCGCTGCCTCTGGATGAGCGTTTCCTGTTTGCGTATTGCCTTATACATCTCATTGAGAGATGTTAGTGCCAACATCGGTTTGTGGTGGTAAATAGACAGCTACGAAAAATATAAATAAAAACTCTCTTGGTAAATAGTGTGGTCTACAGCTTATCATGAGATACTCTACCTCGGGCGAGCGAAACCTTGAGACTTCCTTAATATTAGATTTTGTGCACCAGCTGTTGTTTACAAGTATACACATACCACCACCCCTTGTGTTACCGGAGGCGGTGTAAACCCCGCCAGCTGTATGTTATTCATGTCATCGTTCAGCCATGACTCGGTGAAACATAATATATTACAGTTTTCAATGTCCCGTTGGTAGGATATTCGTGATTATAGCTTGTCTATTCTGTTATCCAATGATTGTACATTGGCTAGTAGGACTGATGGTGGAGGCAGATTATCCACTTGCCGTCGAATCCTTACAAGGCACCCCGACCTACATCCCAAATATCTCTGTCTCTTTCTCATGCGAATCACGGGGATTTGGGCCTTGTCAAGTGTCTGAAGTAAATCCTTCATGTCCGACTAGTTAAAGAAAAAGTCTTCATCCAGTATGAGGTGAGTAATCGCTGTCCTGATATCTAGAAGCTCTTTTCGGCCATAAGAGACGGTGTACAAAATAAGTTACAAATAACTCGAAAAAACACACACAATCGCACAATTGGTTAGGAGACCGTAAAACGGCAACCATCTTCTCCGACGCCATTCTTATCAAAAGAATAGCGCAGTGACATGTTGTAGCCTAGCCTATATGACAGGAGCTGTGTGTGTGATGCGAGACAGATTCTCAATACGCCCACAAACAAGGAACATGATCACATCACTAGTGGTGGTTTATAGAAAACTAAAAAGTCTCGTGGTTAAGAGCCTTGGGTCAGAAACTGAAAGGTTGCTGGTTCGAATCCCTGAGCTGACGAGGTGAAAAATATGTAGATGTGCCCTTCTTCACTCTGCTAAATTACTCAAATGTAAAATGAAACCGGAGCGAGGGTGAGTCTGTTACACTGCAGGCTCCATGGTTTGGTGTGACACCACAGTCCAGATGTTGTGTGGGCCTCTCTGTTTCCAGTGCCAACTCTCTGATGTAGTGGAATCTGTTCTATTTTAGATGGGTTTTATGGGATGAGGGAGCAGGGGGCAAGCACAGGAGCATATAACTCACTGAATGGAGAACATTAGGTTCTATTTTAGTTGAATCTATCACAGTCTCTAGCATAACATACATGTCCGGTTTAACACCTCACATAACATTTCATCCACTGACCTTGGGGGGGCCTCTGGCTCCCAGTAGCGGCAGAACAAGTGCTGTCCATCGGCGTTGACGAAGTGCTTCAGGTCGGCGTAGGAGACACCTTGCGGAGTCCGCCGCGGATCTTCTGGTTCGGGCATGTAGACGCCTAGGACCCACGCTGCAACATAAACAGGGAGAACGGATAGTAGGTCGATGCTGTACAGATATGACAGACCAGCGAAAAGTGACCAAGACATTCATTGTTTGCTATTTTTCAATCATTCTCCGGCTGGCACTCAGCAGAAAGCAACTCAGCGGCTCCAAAGGAATGTTTTCAATTTGATACAGCGACATAAGTCAAGGAACCATAAACCTAGTTCAAATCTCCTCTCCCCAGATGACTGTGGTCACATTCAGCCTCCACTACAACCCCCACCCCCTCCATGCGCCGCAGCTGAGTTTTATGGCAAAGGCAAGTGCAAATGGGTTGCCATATAGGCTATGTTACAGTAACAACAGGCTACAGTGCAGTCAAGGTGAGTGAGTTTTTATAGAACCTTTATTTTAACAGGGAAAACATATTGAGACCTAGGTGTTCTTGTATGATATGTTAGATTAAAGAATAAAGACAGACACAATTGTCAAGTTCAATAGCATTGTTCAAGCATTGTACAACCCCTACATACTGGGTCCAGGGAACAGCCCAGCTAGTTGATTATCTATCAAACTGAACTCCGTAACACTAGGTCTCTTTTACAAACGTGTATATACAACAAAAATGTAAGCCTACACATTATGCCCAAACGTATACACATTAAAATACTAAAATACAGTCATGGGAATCACAAATAAAACATCACAAATCAACCAGAAAGACAGTTACATTCCTCCACAAATAAGTCCCCAATCAATACTTAAAATTGCAGAACGGCACAAGAACATCAAGATGAAAATGTATTTTGAATTTGGTTCCGGCAATATAGTGCATTAAAACTAAAAGCATATTTCCCTAGCTCGGTGGAGACCCTAGCAATCTCGAGTTAACCAATCCTGTGAACGGTTAATCAACTCAGGTGTCTATACTTGAACAGCATAGTTAGATAAGACAGAATGTAGGCTAGAATGAATGTCGTGGAAAAGGGTCTGTCAGTAAAAATAGACCGCGCTATTTCCGGAGGTCTAGTTTCAGCTATTGCCTAATAATAACCTACGTCAAGTTTATGTAGGCTTGTGATACCAAATGTACATTTTATTCAATGTGCGCCTTGGAATAGCTTTTGAGTCAATGATGTATTGATGGCAGTGCCACTGATAAAAAATATTGGTAGATAGGGCCTAGATAGATTAAAGTCTCAAGGGACATGATGTGACACTGTCGACTCACACTAACAGCTTTGGCGCTGTCATAAGTGGCGTAAAATAGCCTACAAAAAAACTCTACCTCCCTCCCCCATTGTAGCTGTGACAAATATTTAACCAGAAATGACAGAAACCCTTTGATGTTATTTTTGACAGGCTGAATGTGATATTTACATTGGGCCATATGGGTCCCCCGTCCACCTCTGAATATTGTTTCAACAACCATGTTGCTACTTATAACAATGTAACGAAACGTGACATTTTTGTGATGTAATTGGCATTCCCGTCACATTTGTCACATTGTTATAAGGAGCAACATTTTATCTGTTGAAACAGTATTCAGGGGCTGTTAATGGAAGTAATGCATGCAGGACTTGTTTTTTTAATGATGATGAATGTCCAAAAAAAGTTGACCAACCTTATGTCCTGAAAGGTTTGTAAAGTTGCGCTTTCTCACAGACGGCTCTGCCTTCTCCGCGCTCTCTGCTGATGTTGCGTGGCCGCTCGTAGGCTGAAGAATGTAGAGAGGCGTGCGCGAGGAAACATCAATACACACTGACTGAAACCCGTTTCCCAGTGGCGGAGGCACCTTTTAGTACTAGACCTCCTCTTTACCCGCTCTGTCCTTCTGCTGAGCCCCAAATGGGGTCTCCCCGCCCCCCCCCTCTCTCGCTCTCGCTCTCTCATTTCAATTTCTCTCTCTCTCGTTCTCTGTCTATATATATATATTTTTTTGCATCTGTCATTCCGCATGTGTTCTGCATGTCCAGAGCAGAGCTGGTATTAGCTAGAGGTTATGGGAAAACAGATAATGGGTGAATAAAATTGATTATGTTTTGCTGGAGGCCCAGAATAAACAGAATTAACATTTGTTGTTAAATGTTCATGTTCAAATACTGGATTTGTCCCGTTTCAATTACAGATTGTTACGGTTGTGCAGCTCTGGAACATTAGTCAGCCTTTTTTCTATGGAAATGGAATGTTCTTTCTTTTTCTCATACACATACACACATGCCTTGCGCAAGCACACACATACACAGAGAGAGAGAGCGAGAGAGGGAGAGAGACTCCCACGCAGAGAGAGGGGGAAAGAGAAAGAGAAAGTCCTGTTAAGCACCATAGCAATTGATCGCTTGAACACCTCAATGTGGTTGTACAGGTTTTTCTAAGCAGACCCGATACTTCCACCAAGGCATGTCTTTCCAAGATATGCTGAGAAACTTGCGAGCCCTGCATTTTGCATTGACGCTATTATTGTCTTGGTCACCATTATTAGTGAAAGGTACGTTACATAGTAAGAAAGCATTAGGGTACATAAAGGAGAAAAGTAAAGTAATTATGATGCCCTGGAATGGTGTACATACATGGGTTTGGATGTGGATATTTTAGTCTAATGCATGGGTAAGGATACGGAAACAGTCTTTTGTAACACTTTCTTGTGACACTGTTCCTTTACGAGATATAGGCAGCATGCATATGGTGTTGACACTCCGAACGAACGCTGCCTTCGGTGGTAGAGCATGAGAAAACAACTTCCCTGTACATCATGCTTCTGCATCCTGATCACAAGCTTTTAGCTACAGTACCAGTCCAAAAGTTTGGACACACCTACTCATTCAAGGGTTTTTCTTTCTTTTTACTTTGTTCTACATTGTGGAATAATAGTGAAGACATCTAAACTAAGAATTAACACATATGGAATCATGTAGTGACCAAAAAAAGTGTTAAACAAATCTAAATATATTTTATATTTGAGATTCTTCAAAGTAGCCACCCTTTTGCCTTGATGACAGCTTTGCACACTTTTGGCATTCTCTCAACCAGCTTCATAATGTAGTCACCTGGAATCTATTTCAATTAACAGGTGTGCCTTGTTTACATTTACATTTACATTTAAGTCATTTAGCAGACGCTCTTATCCAGAGCGACTTACAAATTGGTGCATTCACCTTATGATATCCAGTGGAACAACCACTTTACAATAGTGCATCTAACTCTTTTAAGGGGGGGGGGGGGTTAGAAGGATTACTTTATCCTATCCTAGGTATTCCTTAAAGAGGTGGGGTTTCAGGTGTCTCCGGAAGGCGGTGATTGACTCCGCTGACCTGGCGTCGTGAGGGAGTTTGTTCCACCATTGGGGTGCCAGAGCAGCGAACAGTTTTGACTGGGCTGAGCGGGAACTGTACTTCCTCAGAGGTAGGGAGGCGAGCAGGCCAGAGGTGGATGAACGCAGTGCCCTTGTTAGATGTTAATTTGTGTCATTTCTTTTCTTCTTAATGTGTTTGAGCCAATCAGTTGTGTTGTGTCAAAGTAGGGGTTGTATACAGAAGATAGCCCTATTTGGTAAAAGACCAAGTCCATATTATGGCAAGAACAGCCCAAATAAGCAAAGAGAAATGACAGTCCATCATTACTTTAAGACATGGTCAGTCAATAAGGAACATTTCAAGAAGTTGAAGAAGTTTCTTCAAGTGCAGTCACAAAAACCATCAAGCGTTATAATGAAACTGGCTCTCATGAGGACCGCCACAGGAATGGAAGACCCAGAGTTACATCTGCTGCTGAGGATAAGTTTACTAGAGTTAACTGCACTTTAGATTGCAGCCCAAATAAATGTTTCACAGAGTTCAAATAACAGACATCTCAACATCAACTGTTCAGAGGAGACTGTGTGAATTAGGCCTTCATGGTCGAATTGCTGCAAAGAAACCACTACTAAAGGACACCAATAAGAAGATGAGACTTGCTTGGGCCAAGAAACACGAGCATCGGACATTAGATTGGTGGAAATCTGTCCTTTGGTCTGATGAGTCTAAATTTGAGATTTTTGGTTCCAACTGCCGTGTCTTTGTGAGACACAGAGTAGGTGAACGGATTGTCTCCGCATGTGTGGTTCCCACCGTGAAGCATGGAGGAGGAGGTGTGATGGTGTGTGGGTGCTTTGCTGGCGACAATGTCAGTGATTTATTTAGAATTCAAGGCACACTTAACCAACATGGCTACCACAGAATTCTGCAGCGATACGCCATCCCATCTGGTTTGCGCTTAGTGGGACTATCATTTGTTTTTCAACAGGACAATGACCCAAAGCACACCTCCAGGCTGTGTCAGGGCTATTTGAACAAGAAGGAGAGTGATGGAGTGCTGCATCAGATGACCTGGCCTCTACAATCCCCTGACCTCAACCCAATTGAGATGGTTTGGGATGAGTTGGACAGTAGAGTGAAGGAACAGCAGCCAACAAGTACTCAGCATATGTGGGAACTCCTTGAAGACGGTTGGAAAAGCATTCCAGGTGAAGCTGGTTGAGAGAATGCCAAGAGTGTGCAAAGCTGTCATCAAGGCAAAGGGTAGCTACTTTGAAGAATCTAAAATATATTTTGATTTGTTTAATCCTTTTTTGGTTACTACATGATTCCGTATGTGTTATTTCATAGCTTTTATGTCTTCACTGTTATTCTACAATGTAGAAAATAGTAAAAATAAAGAAAAGCCTTTGAATGAGTAGGTGTGTTCAAACTTTGACTGGTACTGTACATTAGTAAATTAAAACTACATGACACAGCACATGCAGATAATATTGAACATTCAGTCATTATTTTGATTGACACTATTATGGGCCTTTTTTTATTTGACTACATTTCAAATTCCGTTGACCTTAACAAGGGCCCCAGGACCAGTGGAACAAAATAGTCCCCTCTTTTTGAGAAACCAAAATATTACTTGTTAAACAAAATCTCTTAAAATACATTTTAAAAATATTTATTAACAATTTAAACAATAAATATACAATCCTTTATTTAGCACAGAATATGTAAATATTTTTCAATATAAAAGTTTACCCAAAGGTGTATCTATTTGGTTGTTGGAAAGTCATCGAAGTATATTATTTTGTTTCAATGTACATCGATCTAGGTGTCTCAAGGTTCGTGTGTCTCTTTGTGATACATTGTTTCTTTCTTACTTTCTTTCAGTGTCCAAAAATATGAGTACACAAGTATGAATGTCAAGCATTCTGAACTTGCTAATAAGTACGTCTCACAGGCGGCTGGTGGCCCCTTAATTGGGGAGGACAGGCTCATAGTAATGTCTGGAATTGATTGAATGGAATGGTATCGATACATATAACTACATTTTCCTTGTGTTTTATACCATACCCTCCCCTTAATCAAGGCTGGTTTAGCAGCATCTCATGGGTACTTTTTCTTATGCTGGCCATTAGCCAAATAGCCTATGAACAAAGTGGTTTTAAATGGTCTGCTAAGATTTTTTGCCCTCGTGCTTTGTCACTATTCACTATTCACATACCTGCATATGCTACTTCATTTCACCTTTCGAGTATAGCTGTCGTTTTAAAAAACAGATTGCTTGTTTTCCTACTAATATCAATCCCTCCATAGGCTACCCTTACCATAGGCCTAGACTACTAAGGCTGGTTCAACAGCAATGCATCTTTTCTTTTTTATCCTTGCCAAGTAGCCTATCCATAAAAGGTGTTTAAATGAGTCCATTGAATTGAAAGTATACTGCACATCCTAAAACATACACACATATGTCTACCTGCGTACTTCATTTTCTCTTGTTCAAGTATCCATCCTCATCTTCAAAGAACCCATCTCCTCAGGTTACCAAAGACGAGCTCCTCCAAACTTATTTCAATTATTCAGTCCTATAATGCAGTATCAACGGTAGGCCTAGGTAATATTTTGCTTATTGAGAACGTGCCTCACACATACGATACAGTTTACTGGAGCCTGGCATTTTTTATTTTAGGAGAAGTGCGATGTGTATAGACATGTAGGCTAGGCTCGTTGAAGCCAATTACAACAATGTTGACTGCCAACACTCCAAAAGGTTATTGAGCAAACACTGGATGTGAGGAACTTGTCTGTCGGCCCTGCATTAAAGACCACAGTTTGTTTAAAGAAAATGGTGATAAATAAAAGAGTGTACCAGTTTCATTTAAGAGATAGATGGTAGGGGTTGAATGGAGCTAAAGGGTGGGACTAATAACAACAAGATAACTCATGTAAAATATACTGTGTCTGTAAAATGTAAATAGGTTCAGAACTTTGGTGAAACAAAACAGTTAAAAATATATGGAAAATAGAAATCAAACTGGATGGACATCCGAAATAGATGAGAGAGGTTGAGGGTAGAGGAAGGACAGGACGAAAAACAAACAAAATATAACTATTGTCAAATAGATTTGTGTCCGTAAAATGTGTACAGTATGGATAAGCTGGAAGTAGACATGATGCAGACAATTACATTGATGGACGCTACAATCTATCTGCAATATTAAAGCTGATCTACCACCTACTGTTGCTATTACTCTACTGTAGCCTATACTATTTAATAAACTGTAGTATCAATCCACAATGGACTAGGATGCCACAATGGACCAGGACAAGTATATTCCATGCCTCCAGTTGAATTGTAGTTGATGACAACGCAAAGCCCGTCAATAACCTACAGAACTTCATACAAATGCATGCAGTATTAGGCTATGGAATGTGTTGATTGGCCAGTCATCACACATAAAACTTGTTTGTTAATCAAAACCCAGCCCTTTCGAGCCACCGCCAGCTATTGCACTCACAATTCCGTCTGTGAAAATAGCAAAAGTATTTCTGAACATATATCGCTACCTTACCGTTGTGTTAGATTTGATCAAATAGAGCCACTGGACTGTTTCAGATAAGGGTTTTCAGCATTTATCAGTATAACCTGACAGATCACTCGTAAAACGTTCCCTGACTGTGTTTCCTGAACAACTACCATAAACATGTAAGATCTCCCTGTGGAGCTGAAAAAGAACCATGCATGCAACTAAACACTAAAACAGAGCTGCCAGCAACCAAAACCTAAACCCCACAAAACACATTTTTTTGTAAAGAACCCTTTGTCTATACACTGAGTGTACAACACATTCCTAATATTGAGCTACAACCCATTTTCCCCCAAGCCTCAATTCGTCAGGGAATGGACTCTACAAGGAGTCGAAAGCGTTCCACAGGGATGCTGGCCCATATTGACTCCAATGCTTCCCACAGTCATTTCAAGCTGGCCAGATGTTCTTTGGGTGGTGGACCATTCTTGATACAGATGGAAACTATTGAGCGTGAAAAGCTCAGCAGAGTTTGCAGTTCTTGACACACTCAAACCGGTGCGCCTGGCACCTACTACCCCATTCAAAGTACCCCATTCAAAGACACGTATATTTTGTCTTGCCCTTTCATTCTCTGAAGGGCACACACACAATCCGTGTCTCAATTGTCTCAAGGCTTAAAAATCCTTCTTTAACCTTTAACCAGGTGTTTCTAATGTTTTGTACAATATAAACAGGTTATAAACTGTAAAAGAATGTGAGTCATTGTGAGTGTGTGTGTGCGCTTGTGGTGCATGCATGTACTTCAAATCAAATATCAAATCAAATTTGATTAGTCACATGCGCCGAATACAGCAGGTGTAGACCTTACAGCGGAATGCTTACTTACGAGCCCCTAACCAACAATGCAGTTTAAAAAATACAGATAAGAATAAGAAATAAAAGTAACAAGTAATTAAAGAGCAGCAGTAAAATAACAATAGCGAGACTATATACAGGGGGATACCGGTACAGAGTCAATGTGCGGGGGCACCGGTTTGTCGAGGTAACTGAGGTAATATGTACATGTAGGTGGAGTTATTAAAGTGACCATGCATAGATAATAACAACAGAGTGTAGCAGCGGTGTAAAAGAGGGGGGGGGGGGGGGGGGGGGGCAATGCAAATAGTCTGGGTAGCCACTTGATTAGGTGTTCAGGAGTCTTATGGCTTGGGAGTAGAAGCTGTTTAGAAGCCTCTTGGACATAAACTTGGCGCTACGGTACTGCTTGCCATGCAGTAGCAGAGAGAACAGTCTATGACTAGGGTGGCTGGAGTCTTTGACAATTTTTAGGGCCTTCCTCTGACACCACTTGGTATAGAGGTCCTGGATGGCAGGAAGCTTGGCCCCAGTGATGTACTGGACCGTTCGCACTAACCTCTGTCACTACCCACTACCCGCCTTGCGGTCGGAGGACGAGCAGTTGCCATACCAGCAACTGGTATGCCAGCAGCATACCACCCTGCATACCACTGCTGGCTTGCTTCTGAAGCTAAGCAGGGTTGGTCCTGGTCAGTCCCTGGATGGGAGACCAGGTGCTGCTGGAAGTGGTGTTGGAGGGCCAGTAGGAGGCACTCTTTCCTCTGGTCTAAACAAAGATCCCAATGCCCCAGGGCAGTGATTGGGGACACTGCTCTGTGTAGGGTGCCGTCTTTCGGATGGGACGTTAAACGGGTGTCCTGACTCTCTGAGGTCATTAAAGATCCCATGGCACTTATCGTAAGAGTAGGGGTGTTAACCCCGGTGTCCTGGCTAAATTCCCAATCTGGCCCTCAACCATCACGGTCACCTAATAATCCCCAGTTTACAATTGGCTCATTCATCCCCCTCCTCTCCCCTGTAACTATTCCCCAGGTCGTTGCTGCAAATGAGAACGTGTTCTCAGTCAACTTACCTGGTAAAATAACGGTAAAAAATAGAAAAAATAATAAAAAAATTATAAAAATAAATAATAAGAAAAAATACCAGGCAGTGATGCAACCAGTCAGGATGCTTTCGATGGTGCAGCTGTAGATCCTTTTGAGGATCTGAGGACCCATGCCAAATCTTTTTAGTCTCCTGAGGGGGAGTAGGTTTTGTCGTGCCCTCTTCACGACTGTCTTGGTGTGCTTGGACCATGCTAGTTTGTTGGTGATGTGGACACCAAGGAACTTGAAGCTCTCAACCTGCTCCACTGCAGCCCCGTCGATGAGAATGGGGGCATCCGTGTGTGTGCACGTGTCGTGCTCGTGTGTGTTTCACCTCGTCATCACTGTCCATCTGGGCCCTGTCTGTCTGACAGTAAAGCACAGCGTTGTGGATTGAGGAGAAGAGACACACTTTAGTGACTTTCTCACTGACTAATCATTATCTTTCCAGTTTCGCGAGAGAGAGAGAGAGAGAGAGAGAGAGAGAGAGAGAGAGAGAGAGAGAGAGAGATATGCAGGGGGATAGAGACAGGGTGGGAGCGGGACAGATGCAGGGGGATAGAGACAGGGTGGGAGCGGGACAGATGCAGGGGGATAGAGACAGGGTGGGAGCGGGACAGATGCAGGGGGATAGAGACAGGGTGGGATGCGGGACAGATGCAGGGGGATAGAGACAGGGTGGGAGCGGGACAGATGCAGGGGGATAGAGACAGGGTGGGAGCGGGACAGATGCAGGGGGATAGAGACAGGGTGGGAGCGGGACAGATGCAGGGGGATAGAGACAGGGTGGGAGCGGGACAGATGCAGGGGGATAGAGACAGGGTGGGAGCGGGACAGATGCAGGGGGATAGAGACAGGGTGGGAGCGGGACAGATGCAGGGGGATAGAGACAGGGTGGGAGCGGGACAGATGCAGGGGGATAGAGACAGGGTGGGAGCGGGACAGATGCAGGGGGATAGAGACAGGGTGGGAGCGGGACAGATGCAGGGGGATAGAGACAGGGTGGGAGCGGGACAGCTGCAGGGGGATAGAGACAGGGTGGGAGCGGGACAGCTGCAGGGGGATAGAGACAGGGTGGGAGCGGGACAGCTGCAGGGGGATAGAGACAGGGTGGGAGCGGGACAGATGCAGGGGGATAGAGACAGGGTGGGAGCGGGACAGATGCAGGGGGATAGAGACAGGGTGGGAGCGGGACAGATGCAGGGGGATAGAGACAGGGTGGGAGCGGGACAGATGCAGGGGGATAGAGACAGGGTGGGAGCGGGACAGCTGCAGGGGGATAGAGACAGGGTGGGAGCGGGACAGATGCAGGGGGATAGAGACAGGGTGGGAGCGGGACAGCTGCAGGGGGATAGAGACAGGGTGGGAGCGGGACAGATGCAGGGGGATAGAGACAGGGTGGGAGCGGGACAGATGCAGGGGGATAGAGACAGGGTGGGAGCGGGACAGATGCAGGGGGATAGAGACAGGGTGGGAGCGGGACAGATGCAGGGGGATAGAGACAGGGTGGGAGCGGGACAGATGCAGGGGGATAGAGACAGGGTGGGAGCGGGACAGATGCAGGGGGATAGAGACAGGGTGGGAGCGGGACAGATGCAGGGGGATAGAGACAGGGTGGGAGCGGGACAGATGCAGGGGGATAGAGACAGGGTGGGAGCGGGACAGCTGTAGGGGGATAGAGACAGGGTGGGAGCGGGACAGATGTAGGGGGATAGAGACAGGGTGGGAGCGGGACAGATGTAGGGGGATAGAGACAGGGTGGGAGCGGGACAGATGTAGGGGGATAGAGGAAGGAAGAGGAGAAGAGTGAGAGGAGGGATTCAACATTCATAATTATGGTTAATCAACATTCCTAGATAAACATTGGCCGCTTTAGTGATTTTGCCTATATAATCAGTCATGATAAGCAATTTCCCTAATTACATAAGATAATCAAAGTAAATAGCTGTAAAAACGTTATGGGAAACACACACAAACAATGCTATTTTCCGCATCCACGGAATGCATTACCGTTACGATGCTGCATGTTCAGCATGAAGGTTTTGATAATAGTAAATTGAAAATGTAACCCTCACTCTGACATCCACTACCTCCCCACCGATATCACTGTAGTCCCTTTGGATCTGAAACAGCACCAGAGAGAGGTCAAATGTCGGGGTCAGAGCGAAAAAAAATATGAATTGTGTGTCTCGTTTTGAGAACATTGCATTTCTGCAGTCATAGCAGTAAAGCATTATTGAATCTTACTCAACCTGTATGACAACAGGCAGACAGCATCTCACATTGCATCACAAGCAATAACACCCGCAATAACATCTGCTAAACATGTGACAAATAACATTAGATTGGACATGATTAGATCCTTCTCCACATCCTTCTCTGAACTGACTGGCTCCCCCTCCTGGACAGGAGAACACATGGAAGGATCATTCAGTGGACACCCACCCATCACATTACCTGCATATTAATCCAATACTATCCTAACCTTAGACCCTATTAGTGGATTACACTATACAAACAGACTGGTATTCTCCCTATCTTTTCAGTGTCACTCCTCCTCACCAGTTCCTGGGCGTTCTTCTTTTTCCTTTTTTCTTTTGGCTTTCCTGGCCTCTTTCTTTTCCTTCCTGAATCTCTTGGCCTCTGCTTTCTTCTTTCGGGAGATTCATTTAGTGACGTCAATCCCACGCTGCAGACACAATAGCAAGGGAGTGACATAGCATCTTTTTTTCCATTCCTGCCGTGGAACATGACAGCATAATGGGGGGTGGAGAGAGGAGAGAGGACATCTTAACAATACCTCTCAACCTCTCGATATTCACACAGCAAAATGTAAGAAAAACTGGTCAGGCGTTTCGCTAGTTTGTCAAAGTATGCTTGTGTAGTGCATATTAATTCCTTGTGTAGTGCATAGTAATTGCAGTGTTCTGATTTCTTGGCTCGTATTGAGTAGTGTCATCGTTGTGTCACCTTTGACCTATGACCTCACCTTGTCCGAGGGTGGCAGGGACCTCAGGGACCTCCTTCACTTGAGAGAGAATGGTACCTTATAGCAATGCTCTTGGGCGCGTTCGTAAATTTGCTCTGGTTATCTCCTCCGATTTCAGAGCACTCCTCCGATTTCAGAGCACTCTCGTCTGAGTGTGCCAGAGTGCAAAATAACTGATTCATTTACGAATGCTCAACACCCGTTGAATATGGCCGGTGTGGTTAAACGTCGACAAAAAGGCGTATTTAAATTGTTGCCAGCAGCACAGTTGCAGTCACCAACGCTCTGGATAACATGAAAACAGCCTAACCAGCTCTGCTAGGGCGAGTAAAATGGTCAGAGTGAAGTGTTCTCTCATTTGTGTCTGGAAGTAGCTGGCAAGCTAGCCAACGTTAGCCAGTTAGCTTGGGTGCTTTCTAATTTATTTTATTTTATTTAACCTTTAACCTGCTTGACTGCATTGTGTGGTCAGAATGCTGGGATCAACCCTACTCCTTGGCCAGAATGTCCAGTGTGCGCTCTTTACGAATGGACAATCTGACAACGCTCTGAATTTACGAATGGACAATTTGACAACGGTCTGAATTTACGAATGGACAATCTGACAACGCTCTGAATTTACGAATGGACAATCTGACAACGCTCTGAATTTACGAATGGACAATCTGACAACGGTCTGAATTTACGAATGGACAATCTGACAATGCTCTGAATTTACGAATGGACAATCTGACAACGCTCTGAATTTACGAATGGACAATCTGACAACGCTCTGAATTTACGAATGGACAATCTGACAACGGTCTGAATTTACGAATGGACAATCTGACAACGGTCTGAATTTACGAATGGACAATCTGACAACGGTCTGAATTTACGAATGGACAATCTGACAACGCTCTGAATTTACGAATGGACAATCTGACAACGGTCTGAATTTACGAATGGACAATCTGACAACGGTCTGAATTTACGAATGGACAATCTGACAACGCTCTGAATTTACGAATGGACAATCTGACAACGCTCTGAATTTACGAATGGACAATCTGACAACGCTCTGAATTTACGAATGGACAATCTGACAACGGTCTGAATTTACGAGCGCACTCTGATCGCACTCAGTCACTCCAAAGTGAATTTACAAACGCACCCCTTGTTATAATAGACTTGATAAAGCGGACTGGTCTCATAGACTGTACGTAACATAGTAAACTTAAATCTGGGACACTCAAATGAGTATGATATGTTACGATTGGTATGGTTTCATAAGATAGAAGGTTACTTAAGGCAAAAACGAAAGGAGGGTGGTTCGTCGGGGTGGATGGGAGGCCATATAATGCAAACGTCTAGCAACCCCAAGGTGTTTGAATCTCATTGAGGACAACTTTAGCATTTTAGCTAATTAATAAACAACTTTGCAACGACTTAGCATGTTAGCTAACCCTTCCCAGCTAGCACAGTGGATCTAGGCCGATTCCGGCTGAGAGTCGGGGTACTCGGCTGAGAGTCAGACTTGGCCGACGTCATGTGGCCCGAGTCTGGGCCGCCTTTGGTAGTATTACTTATGGCTAGGATGCGGGGATTGAGCTCGGGCCGATTCCGGTGAGAGTTATCTGGCCCAAATGTATTACCTGGGGCTCGGGCCGATTGGGGCTGCTCTCTGGCAGATGATTGCATGGGCTATTTTATATAATTAACATTTCAAAAAAAAAAATCTCCATATTTTCTAATTGTTTCTGTGATCAAAAAATACAATTAACATTTAAATGAAATTCTTTAAGAGTCCTGGGTAGTATTTTGATACTTTGTGCAAGGCAGTTGATAAGCATTAAAAACCTTGTGGATGGAGCCTCCCGAGTGGCGCAGCGGTCTAAGACACTACATCGCAGTACAAACTGCATTTGCATCGGGCCACTTCTGGGGGGATTCTGGTAGGATACCGGCAAAGTTGACTGAATTCCGGTAGACGGAAATGGCCTGATGTACTTGGGCTGATTCTGAGCAGTCATTCATTTTGATTCCGGACCGAGTCCGAGTCCGACACCCAGGTTCCCCTAACCCTAAACTTAACCCTTTTCGCTAACCCTAACACAAACCCTTTAACCTAACTCCTAACCCCAACCTTAACCCTAACCTTAACCCCTAGCCTAGCTAATGTTAGCCAGCTATCTAACGTTAGCGTTAGCCACCTTGCCACCTAGCTAACGTTAGCCACAACAAATAGGAATTCGTAACATATCATACGTTTTGCAATTCGTAACATATAAGGGCTCCCGAGTGGCGCAGCGGTCTAAGGCACTGCATTTCAGTGCTAGAGGTGTCACTACAGACCCTGGTTTGATTCCAGACTGTATCACAACCGGCTGTGATTGGGAGTCCCGTAGGGCGGCGCACAATTGGCCCAGCGTCGTCCGGGTTAGGGTTTGGCCGGGGTAGGCCGTCATTGTAAATAAGGATTTGCTCTTAACTGATTTACCAAGTTAAATAAAGTTTAAATAAAAATAAAATTTGGATGATGGACATCCACAAATGAATACATTCGATACGTAACATATCATACTAAATGGAGTGTCTCAGATTTACATACAGAATAATACGAAATGCTCTGAGACCAAGTTGGCTAAAGATACGATGATATACATCATTACACAGAGTTGCTGTGTCATTACACATCAGATGCTGATTTTGGGTCAATTTTGCATTATCCCCACTAATGGTAGGATTGGGGGAGGGGAAGCTGATCCTAGATATGTACCTAGGGGATACTTCAACCCGGAGTTAAAGTACACTTAATATACTGCCGAAAATGTAAGTGAAACAGCTTCACAGACATAGCCCTGGTACCTACAAGTTAAAGATTTCCCATTGATTGAGTGGCCGTATGATTAGAGAGAAACTGAATATGTATTGTATATTTACATATTTATCTTGTTTCCATGGACGCATACCTGATTATAATCCTCCACTGGTCTGTAGATGTCAGTCTCAGGGGCCTGCCCTAGAAGAGGAGTACTTTGGCCTGAAACTGACAAATAGACAGGCATAGGGATTTAACATGTAATTTAGCCCAGTAAGTGGAGCAGATGAGACATTGAGTCCCTTTAAATCTGTTAAAATTACTATATGAATGATTTAATGATGAGGGGGGGGGTGAATTAAAATGAGTAGTGTTGGATGTTCGTGGTTAGGTGGAGTCTGTCAGAGATAGAGTGGAGTTAATGTGGGCTGTGGTTTATAGTGGTTGGGAATACGTGTTTTTCGTGTTTTTCTTTATTTGTTTTTTTAAACCTGGTTTGCTGTTCTCTTGCGCTGTATGAGATGGAAGGGAGTTCCATGCACTCATGGCTCTGTATAATACTGTATGTTTCCTGGAATTTGTTCTGGACCCGGGGACTGTGAAAAGACCCCTGGTGGCATGTCTGGTAAGTGTGTGTGTCAGTGCTGTGTAAATTGACTATGCAAACAGTTTGGAATTTCCAACACATTAATGTTTCTTATAAAAACAAGAAGTGACAAAGCCAGTCTTTCCTCAACTCTTAGCCAAGAGAAACTGGTATGCATAGTATTAATTTTAGCCCTCTGATTACAATGAAGAACAAGACTGTGTCAAGCCTACTCCCGCTCTCCCACTCTGGCACTCGACTGCCGGTCTACTAACCACCGGTCCTGGCAAACCACATTACGCATATCTGGCAACCATCATTACGCACCTCTGGCCCCCACCTGGACTTCATCAGTACCTTGATTACTTGCTCTTTATTTAGCCCTCAGTAGCCTCAGTCTTCAGGGAGTATTGGTTTTGTTTTTCATACTCTGTACGCTTCTCCTGTTTTGTTATTAAACTCACCAACTGCATTTGCTTCCTGACTCCCTGCATCTACGTTACAACTTACGGCTCTGTTCTGGGCCAGCTGCAGCTTAACTAGGTATTTCTTTGCAGCACAATATGACTAGACAATAATCAAGATAAGATAAAAATAGAGCCTGTCGGACTTGCTTTGTGGAGTGTGGTGTCAAAAAAAGAAGAGCATCTCTTTATTACGGACAGACGTCTCCCCATCTTACCAACCATTGAATCTATATGTTTTGACCATGACAGTTTGCAATCTAAGGTAACACCGAGTAATTTAGTCTCCTCAACTTATTCAACAGCCACACCATTCATTACCAGATTCAGCTGAGGTCTAGACCTTACGGAAGGATTTGCACCAAATACAATGTTCTTAGTTTTAGAGATGTTAGGACCAGTTTATTACTGGCCACCCATTCCAAAACAGACTGCAAATCTTTGTTAAGGGTTTCAGTGACTTCATTAGATGTGATTGCTGATGCGTATATGGTTGGTTCATCAGCACACATGGACAGACATGCTTTTTTTAATGCCAATGGCAGGTCGTTAGTAAAAAATAAAAAAGAGTAGAGCCTAGAAAGCTTACCTGCGGTACACCACACAATCATTAAAGAAAACCCTCTGTTCTATTAGATAGATAGCTCTTGATCCACGATATGGCTGAAAAGCCATAACACATACACTACCGTTCAAAAGTTTGGGGTCACTTAGAAATGTCCTTGTTTTTTAAAGAAAAACACAGTTTTTGTCCATTAAAATAACATGAAATTGATCAGAAATACAGTGTAGACATTGTTATTGTTGTAAATGACTATTGTAGCTGGAAACGGCAGAGTTTTAATGGAATATCTACATAGGCGTTCAGAGGCCCATTATTAAAAGGCTAATTTATCATTAGAAAACTCTTTTGCAATTATGTTAGCACAGCTGAAAACTGTTGTTCTGATTAAAGAAGCAATAAAACTGGCCTTCTTTAGACTAGTTCAGTGTCTGTAGCGCCAGCATTTGTGGGTTCGATTACAGGCTCAAAATGGCCAGAAACAAAGACCTTTCCTCTCAAACTCGTCAGTCTATTCTTGTTCTGAGAAAAGAAGGCTATTCCATGCGAGAAATTGCCAAGAAACTGAAGATTTCGTACAACGCTGTGTACTACTCCCTTCACAGAACAGCGCAAACTGGCTCTAACCAGAATGGAAAGAGGAGTGGGAGACCCCGGTGCACAACTGAGCAAGAAGACAAGTACATCTAGTTTGAGAAACAGACACCTCACAAGTCCTCAACTGGCAGCTTCATTAAATAGTACCCGCAAAACACCAGTCTCAACGTCAACAGTGACGAGCGACTCCGGGATGCTGACCTTCTAGGCACCTCCCCCATAAGCATTTCTGTCTCTTCTATATATGTTATATCCTTGTATTGCTACTGCTGTATCATCAAATGAATGATCTAAGTGAGTCTCAGAAATGGCTAATATATGAAGGTTATCTGATGTTAGCAAGTTATTGATTTCATGAACCTTATTTCTAAGGCTATATAAATTAATATGGGCTATTTTCAGCCTTTTCCTGGGTAGCTTATTAGAGATAGACATAATATGGAAAAGAGCAAGCAGAGCAAGATAAAAAATATACATTCAGCAGTCCATTAATCAGTTGGTGTAAGTGTGTGTGCTGCCCATAGGCTTGGCTCTCTCATCCCTTCCAGGCATTTGGGAGAGAGGGTGTGTTCTATGTGGTTGTGTATCTCTATGTGTGTACAGTATAATACTCTTCTCCTCACCAAGAGGGGATCTCTCCCACCACTTCCACTTCATACTCCCCCTCAAGGTTGACCTGCCAGGAGAACACCGTGACGTTGATGATCAGACAGACAGACAGACAGACAGACAGACAGACAGACAGACAGACAGACAGACAGACAGACAGACAGACAGACAGACAGACAGACAGACAGACAGACAGACAGACAGACAGACAGACAGACAGACAGACAGACAGACAGACAGACAGACAGACAGACAGACAGACAGACAGACAGACAGACAGACAGACAGACAGACAGACAGACAGACAGACAGACAGACAGACAGACAGACAGACAGACAGACAGACAGACAGACAGACAGACAGACACACACACACACACACACACACACACACACACACACACACACACACACACACACACACACACACACACACACACACACACACACACACAGACAGACACACACACACACACACACACACACACACACACACACACACACACACACACACACACACACACACACACACACACACACACACACACACACACACACACACACACACACACACACACACACACACACACACACACACACACACACACACACACACACACACACACAGACAGACAGACAGACAGACAGACAGACAGACAGACAGACAGACAGACAGACAGACAGACAGACAGACAGACAGACAGACAGACAGACAGACAGACAGACAGACAGACAGACAGACAGACAGACAGACAGACAGACAGACAGACAGACAGACAGACAGACAGACAGACAGACAGACAGACAGACAGACAGACAGACAGACAGACAGACAGACAGACAGACAGACAGACAGACAGACAGACAGACAGACAGACAGACAGACAGACAGACAGACAGACAGACAGACAGACAGACAGACAGACAGACAGACAGACGTCAATGACTGAACCCACAAAAGAAATGGACAAAATAATGTTTGGGCTGTATTTCTTTGTTTTACGGAAAAAGGTTTTGTCCTACTCCACTTCGTCATCCATTGTTTGTGCATACACCAATTTTCTCTCCCTGCCATTCATTTGGTCTAATTTTCAGGGTGGGAACTATAGTAATCTATTGTCCTCTGTTGGGTGTAGGAGGAGTGGGATTGTGACTCACCGCCAGCAGCTCTACAGGGAATGGGTACTGACAGTTTTTTTCCCAGCTGGGTGTTGAGCTCCTTGACGATGAGGCCAACGATTGACACCAGGCTCACCACCAGGGTACCCAGAAGGATTTCCAATCACACAGTCATTGACAGTGTTTCTCACCTGGTTGCTGTCAACATTGTAGCCATATTTTAGGGCAAAGATTTGTCCGAGAGAGATGGCAATGCCGCAGCCAACCACAGACAGAGCGAGGGCATCATTTATAACCTGACCAAACAGAGAGGCTGTAGGCAGGACAAGGGGGCTGTAGACTGGGGAAGAGAAACAAGCATACAGTTGAAGTCGGAAGTTAATATACACCTTAGCCAAATACATTTAAACTCCGTTTTTCACAATTCCTGACATTTAATCCAAGTAAAAATTATCTGTCTTAGGTCAGTTAGATCACCACTTTATTTTAAGAATGTGAAATGTCAGAATAATAGAAAAGAGAATGATTTATTTCAGCTTTTATTTCTTTCATCACATTCCCAGTGGGTCAGAAGTTCAGATACACTCAATTAGTATTTGGTAGCATTGCCTTTAAATTGTTTAACTTGGGTCAAATGTTTTGGGTAGCCGTCCACAAGCTTCCCACAATAAGTTGGGTTAATTTTGGCCCATTCCTCCTGACAGAGCTGGTGTAACTGAGTCACGTTTGTAGGCATCCTTGCTCGCACACACTTTTTCAGTTCTGCACACAAATTGTCTATAGGATTGAGGTCAGGGCTTTGTGATGGCCACTCCAATACCTTGACTTTGTTGTCCTTAAGCCATTTTGCCACAACTTTGGAAGTATGCTTGGGGTCATTGTCCATTTGGAAGACCCATTTGCGACCAAGCTTTAACTTCCTGACTGATGTCTTGAGATGTTGCTTCAATATATCCACATAATTTTCCTCCCTCATGATGCCATCTGTTTTGTGAAGTGCACTAGTCCCTCCTGCAGCAAAGCACCCCCACAACATGATGCTGCGTGCTGCTCGTGCTTCACGGTTGCTTCACTTTCGGCTTGCAAGCCTCCCCCTTTTTCCTCCAAACATAACCATGGTCATTATGGCCAAACAGTTCTATTTTTGTTTCATCAGACCAGAGGACATTTCTCCAAAAAGTACAATCTTTGTCCACATCTGCAGATGCAAACCGTAGTCTGGCTTTTTTATGGAGGTTTTGGAGCAGTGGCTTCTTCCTTGCTGAGCGGCCTTTCAGGTTATGTCAATATAGGACTCGTTTTACTGTGGATATAGATACTTTTGTACATGTTTCCTCCAGCATCTTCACAGGGTCCTTTGCTGTTGTTCTGGGATTGATTTCCACTTTTCACACCAAAGTACGTTCATCTCTAGGAGACAGAATGCGTCTCCTTCCTGAGCGGTATGACGGCTGCGTGGTCCCATGGTGTTTATACTTGCGTACTATTGTTTGTACAGATGAACGTGGTACCTTCAGGCGTTTGGAAATTGCTCCCAAGGATGAGCCAGACTTGTGGAGGTCTACAATTTTTTTTCTGAGGTCTTGGTTGATATCTTTTGATTTCCTCATGATGTCGAGCAAATAGGCACTGAGTTTGAAGGTAGGCCTTGAAATACATCCACAGGTACACCTCCAATTGACTCGTATGATGTCAATTAGCCTATCAGAAGCTTCTAAAGCCATGCCATAATTTTCTGGAATTTTCCAAGCTGTTTAAAGGCACAGTCAATTTAGTGTATGTAAACTTCTGACCCCCTGGAATTGTGATACAGTGAATTATTGTCACGTTCTGACCATAGTTCTTGTGTGTTTTGCTTGTTTTAGTGTTGGTCAGGACGTGAGCTGGGTGGGCATTCTATGTTGTGTGTCTTGTTTGTCCGTTTCTATGTTTGGCCTAATATGGTTCTCAATCAGAGGCAGATGTTTTGTGTTGTCTCTGATTGGGAATCATATATAGGTGGCTTGTTTTGTGTTGGGGATTGTGGGTGGTTGTTTCCTGTCTCTGTGTTTTCTCTGCACCAGATAGGGCTGTATCGGTAAGCCACTTTTGTTATTTAAACTGTTCACAGTTTTGTCTTGTTTATTAAAATCATGTTGAACACGTGCTCCGCTGCGTCTTGGTCCGATCCCTGCTACACCTCCTCTTCAGACGAAGAGGAGGAAGGCTGCCGTTACAATTATAAGTGAAATAATATGTCTGTAAACAATTGTTGTAAAAATTACTTGTCATGCACAAAGTAGATGTCCTAACCGACTTGCCAAAACTATAGTTTATTAACAAGAAATTTGTGGAGTGATTGAAAAGTGAGTTTTAATGACTCCAACCTAAGTGTATGTAAACTTCCGACTTCAACTGTAGATATCTTTGTGTGATCATGATGTTGTGTACTGTAGTTTTGGTGGTTGTGTAGCTAGGTATACTGTCCTCTGTGTGAGTGGTTGTGTAGTTAGACTATGTGACTGAGTATCTGGGATGTTATGGCTGTGATACTTTGTGGTTATGCATGTATGTGGTTGCTCTGTGGTTGCATATCTATGTGGGTGCGTATCTATGTGGTTGAGTATCTCTGTGTGTACAGTATAATACTCTTCTCCTCACCAAGAGGGGATCTCTCCCACCACTTCCACTTCATACTCATCCTCAAGGTTGACCTGCCAGGAGAACACCGTGACGTTGATGATCTGACGACCGACCGACAGACAGACAGGCGTCAATGACTGAACCCACAGAAGAAATGGACAAAATAATGTTTGGGCTGTATTTCTTTGTTTTACGGAAAAAGGTTTAGTCCTACTCCACTTCGTCATCCATTGTTTGTGCACACACCAATTTATTTCAGGGTGGGAACTACAGTAATCTATTGTCCTCTGTTGGGTGTAGGAGGAGTGGGATTGTGACTCACCGCTAGCAGCTCTACAGGGAATGGGTACTGACAGTTTTTTCCCCAGCTAGGTGTTGAGCTCCTTGACGATGATGAGGCCAACGATTGACACCAGGCTCACCACCAGGGTACCTATGTTGGTTTCTGGCAATAGATAGCGCACCTCTATCACTGTCTGGAGAGAGAGAGAGATATGGTGATGGGGGGGTGTATTTCCTTCACCCATAGAGGGCACAACATCAGTGTGTCAACCTTGGGACTATAAGGTTCTATCTGTGTAAAAAAAGCATAGTTCTGAGATATTTTGAGCATGACATTTTTCACATCCCAGATATCAGAATTGTTTTGTAATGAGTTCTTCTTTCATAACCACAGGGGTGCAATTGAAGGTAGAACCTTATGGCTCTGAAATGTCAATCTGGGTTCAGCCATAAGCTCCTATCTGCCACAGAATGTTAAAATTATTTCAATATAAAAGTACAGACATTTAATGATTATAATAAAGAGAATACCCTTCCTTCTTTTGAATCACATCATCAAATATATGACAAATACAGTACATCCTATGCATAACTAGCTTAGCTCTGGATGAGGAACTGATGTATTTTTCTGGTCTCTGACACACAGTCAGTAAACTACTTGCTAGTTGTTGTCAAGGCTGTGGGTAACTGGTGAAATGAGTCAGGCGCAGGAGAGCTGAGATGTGTGGACAAGGTATTTAATAAAGAAAACACCAGTACAAACACAATACTATGGTGCAGGAAAAAATACCGGTACCACGAATAAACGGGCGTAACAACAAAACCCGGCAACAATAATACCAGCCGTCAGATACAGCCTTACAATAAAACAAACATGTGGGTAACCAGAGGGTTAAATAATGAACATGTAATGCGGGGAATTGAAACCAGGTGTGTAGAAAACAAAGACAAAACAAATGGAAAATGAAAAGTGGATCGGTGATGGCTAGAAGGCCGGTGACGTCGATCGCCGAACGCCGCCCGAACAAGGAGAGGGACCGACTTCGGCGGAAGTCGTGACAGTTGTCAATACAATGTGGTAAATTTGTAATTTTTGGGAAAATCCCCTTCCATGGAGGTTTTCGTATTGGTATAGAACAAGACAAAAACAGCAATGCCTCTCCTAAGGGCCTTAAACATGCTCTAAGACACCTGTATTTATTTGTTTTAACCATAAAGAGCTTACATTATGGCCATTCTTCTGAAAAAGTGGTTTAAAAACAGGACCAGAACCTATGACATGAATAATCAAGGGCTTGGGTCTATAAGGTTCTACGTACGTAATGTATAGCTTTGAGATACTGAGTATTTTTCAAGTCTCAGAACAGTTAAGTGATGTCTTCCTCTTTCATGACTCAACAAGTATATCACCTTACAATTGCTTTTGATTGACAACCCAGCATTGTGTGATTGGATTGCAGATATAACTTTATAGCACCAAGTTAAAAGTGATCTATCTGCACAGGCAAAACGTTCCGATTTTTCATTTTCTTCGTCGTAAAAGGTACTTTTTTCAAGCATCTGCCATATGACACATGTAAATGACCACCTAAAGATCAACTAACTTTGGACCAAAATGTCAGATAGAACCCAAGGTCACAATGTGTGTCTTCCTATGTGTGTCTATTGTACAAAGATCAGGGAGAATGGTTCGCTGTAGCGTTTCGGACTGATACCAAATGTGTACTTGAGCTGAGAGACGATGAAGTGGATGGCTTCTCCGATGGTGTACCCTCTGACCACGGGCTAAGACAGGTAGGTCACCACATAGCCGAACTGAACCAGCCCCAGGAGCATCTACACACACAAGCTGAACCAGCTCCACACACACAAACACACGGGAGAAGCTGTCATACAGTCACTGCTAATGTAACACAGGTACTGTAGTTCAGAGATGAGTAGTGATGAGTAACCTTGCCTGAGACCTAAAGACTTGGCTGACAGAGTTAATGCAGAGGCTTTAGCTCAGTAGGCAAACACAGTCTTGTGACATTCAGTTGACGCTCGGTTACAATTACCTGAAAGAGGCCGAACATGAAAGTCACGGCCGCTGCCACTTCTACCCGCTCCGCGACTCCGCGACTTGTCCCACATCGTGAAGTTAGAATCTGTAGCCAAGCGATCTGTCACGCCGGCTATCATCACTGCATATGTACCTAAGAGAGAGAGGCTACATGTAGGGTTTTATAATTTATGAAGTAGTTAGTTTGAAATGAATGGTCTACAAAAAAGGTTATCTAGAACCTAAAAGCGCTATGATGAAACTGGCACCCATGAGGACAGCCACAGGAAAGGAAGACCCAGAGTTACCTCTGCTGCACAGGATAAGTTCATTAGAGTTACCAGCCTCAGAAATTGCAGCCCAAATAAATGCTTCACAGAGTTCAAATAACAGACACATCTCAACATCAACTGTTCAGAGGAGACTGCGTGAATCAGGCCTGCATGGTCAAATTGATGCAAAGATACAACTACTAAAGGACACCAATAACAAGAAGAGACTTTCTTGGGCCAAGAAACACGAGCAATGGACATTAGACTGGTGGAAATCTGTCGTTTGGTCTGATAAGTCCAAATTTGAGATTTTTGGTTCCAACTGCCGTGTCTTTGTGAGACGCAGAGTAGCTGAACGGATGATCTCTACATGTGTGGTTCCCACCGTGAAGCATGGAGGAGGAGGTGTGGATGATGCTTTGCTGATGACACTGTCATTGATTTATTTAGAATTCAAGGCACACTTAACCAGCATGGATGCCACAGGGTTCTGCAGCGATACGCCATCCCATCTGGTTTGTGCTTAGTGGGACTATCATTTGTTTTTCAACAGAACAATGACCCAAAACACACCTCTAGGCTGTGTCAGGGCTATTTGACCAAGAAGGAGAGTGATGGAGTGCTGCATCAGATGACCTGGCCTCCACAATCACCCGACCTCAACCCAATTGAGATGGTTTGGGATGAGTTGGACCGCAGTGAATGAAAAGCAGCCCAAAGGTGCTCAGCATATGTGGGGACTCTTTCAAGACTGTTGGAAAAGCATACCAGGTGAAGCTGGTTGAGAGAATGCCAAGAGTGTGCAAAGCTGTCATCAAGGCAAAGGGTGGCTACTTTGAAGAATCTAAAATATATTTTGATTTGTTTAACACTTTTTTGGTTACTATATGATTCCATATGTGTTATTTCATAGTTTTGATGTCTTTACTATTATTCTACAATGTAGAAAATAGTACAAATAAAGAATAATCCTTGAATGAGTAGGTGTGTCCAAACTTTTGACTGGTTCTGTAGGTTATTTTTGTTGTATTCAAGGTTAACGTTACCTTACCTCATTGACTCTCTGAGTTTTTCAGAGACAGGGAACTTTTTTTCCTTTATCCAGCTCCTCTCTGTGTGTGCGATAGCCCACACGCCTTCTCTCCTCCATAGTTGGGCCTGTGTGACCCGCTAGAGTCCCCGTCTGTGTAGAGGTCACCTCTGATACTTCCTTCAACCTTGTCTGATACCAACTCTCTCCCTGTGCTCTGATGTGTTGTGACCTTATGACTTAAAAGTCTTATGTCTCAACAGAAACTGGCTTCAGGTTGATCCTCGATGATCAGCAGTAATATCCCACTTGATGTAGCTTCAACTTGTGGAAAAATGTTCCTCTCCTTCAACGTCAGTCTACTGCAGGTCTGTACATCAGTTTTCAGGATGTCCAAATATGGTAACCCAAATACTTGATGAATCTGTGTCCAAAGTGTCTGAGTCTTTGTATGAGTTAGAGAGGGGTCATTCTTCCGTTATTAATCCGGTTGAGATCCTCTGTTCATAGAAAGTCCTCTGGTTTCCCCCTTAACTTCCTCTGTCACGGAGTATTCCCTTTTGTCCAAGTATCTTCTGACAGCAGAATTTGAACGAAGACAAAACACAGATAGACTCTTGCAGGTGGGGAGGAGGAGAGCAAAGTCCCAATCAATCACTTTATCCCAGTCGAGATGGACAGACAGGTGTGCTATTGACGCTACAAGTCAGTGAGACAGTAGGCCTTTAGAAATAGGTGTCTGAGGAGTCTTATCTGGGCCTGGTTAGAGAGAGGACATAATTCAGTTAAGTCAGGAATATTACGCTTGTTTTTGCTTACCCTGCGTGGATGGTGTATGGCCTGGTTGTGTGGAAAAACAGATATGGCTGCAATAATGATACTAGGGGACCATGAGGGAAAAATAATGAACCTGTTGTGTTGGAGTTTGTTGGTTATTCTAATGTTTTGAACTGAACTTCCATTGAAACAGGTTTCTTTGATAGGGGTCAAAAAAAATACCCCTGGGTGACCTTTGACCTCCAGTTCACCCCTCTTGCAGAGCCCGTTATATAAACCATGTCTTTATTTATGGTCTCTGCTAGACTTATTATATACAGTATAGGCAGTTATTCTGTCCCTCCATTTGCACTTAAGTTAAACTATGGGCTGTACTATTGTACTCTTTTCCTTCCCTCTTCTGATATGCAGTAGATATTTAACATTTATTCATATTTAATAGTAATTTAATCTCATCTGAAGCTTGATGATATATGTTTTAACGGTATTACTTTCCTCGGTATTCAAGGGTTCACATCGAGTTTAATAGAAGTGTTGTCCACACAGCTTCTCTTGGGAAAAGAATGATAGGTAGTCAAACAGGGGGGTGTTGCACCTGTCAATCATTCAAATGTAATCCATCGCCATGGAAACTGCAAGAGCTTCATGTTTTAGTGGAGCTGCAGACAGAGTAAGCTTACAAAGATTTGACATGGTGAAACACAATGATACAGTATGGTTATAATGAAAAAGAATAAACCATTCTGTGTGCAACAAAGAATTGAACCCAAGATGTCATATTGCTCCGATAAAAGCTTTTATAGGAGACGACTTCTGTTTCCATTTCTTCTAAAACACACAGCAGAATGAAAGACCTGGCAGTATGGTCTCGTAGTTCACAACCGAACCGTAGTAGGCTATCAGCATGTGGATTGAAGTCATAACCTGTACAACCTGTCACTGACCGAGGTTGAGAAAAGCATCCAAATGTACCCTCCTGAATGACATTTCATTTGTGCCCTCCTGAACTACATTGTCACAAGAGTGCGAGTCAGTCAGTCATGATTTATTTCTGTGTAGCACAACCCCACCCAGGCAATGCCAGTAGTACAGTTGGCCTGCAATAGAAATTGAAACGATGACACAAAGAACGAATGACAGTCAATTCTGAAGGAGTGTTCTCTCTGCTGCCACACGGCAAGCGGTGACGGAGCGCCAAGGCTAGGTCCAGGAGGCTTCTAAACAGCTTCTACCCCCAAGCCATAAGACTCCTGAACATCTAGTCAAATGGCTACCCAGACTATTTGCATTCTTTTCATAGCTCAAAAGAAGACGTTGAACCACAGCGTTAGCGATGGAGCTCAAAGGAAAGCATTTTCATAGTCCTATCGCCGACGCCAGCTTGAGCTGGGAGTTCAGTCTACTGCATATTCTGATTGAGGCAGGAATTCCACAGAGGCATTTTCCCATCCCCTCCATGAGCTGCAGGCTGCACATCAACACTCACTCAGCTCTGTGTTGTGGTCCTATAGGAGCAAAAGAACAACATCGATGCAGAGGTAGACAACAATCACAAAGCAGACAGACTAATTCTAACAGACACACTGGTAGACATAGGACACGAGGTAGCAATGCCAGTAGCAACGCATATAGAAAGAGTGAACATATTCACAGCCAGGGGAGGCGATATCTGGCAGTGTTGGACAGCGTGGTGCACTGACGGGAAGAGGCAGGACCTGGGCAGAGTGTTTGGGACGAAGCCCTGGGCCTGCAGCTTGATCACCAGCCTGTCTACAGGACACAGGTAACACACAAGCACATTACCCTACAATCTGAAACTGTCAAGCACATTACCCTACAATCTGAAACTGACATGCACATTACCCTACAATCTGAAACTGACATGCACATTACCCTACAGTCTGAAACTGACATGCACATTACCCTACAATCTGAAACTGACAAGCACATTACCCTACAATCTGAAACTGACATGCACATTACCCTACAATCTGAAACTGACATGCACATTACCCTACAATCTTAATTGGACATGCACATTACCCTACAATCTGAAACTGACATGCACATTACCCTACAATCTTAAACGGACATGCACATTACCCTACAATCTTAAACGGACATGCACATTACCCTACAATCTGAAACTGACATGCACATTACCCTACAATCTTAAACGGACATGCACATTACCCTACAATCTTAAACGGACATGCACATTACCCTACAATCTGAAACTGACATGCACATTACCCTACAATGGACTTAAACGGACATGCACATTACCCTACAATCTGAAACGGACATGCACATTACCATACAATCTGAAACTGACATGCACATTACCCTACAATCTGAAACTGATTTATAAAGCAACTGCAGCTGCCATCACATCTTACACCAAAAACAGTACAATCACTGTCCTGAGAGGTATAAGACCAATGTCCAGTGCCGAATTTCACAATACGAAATACACAGTTTCCTTCACCCATAGAGGGCACAACATCAGTGTGTCAACCTTGGGACTATAAGGTTCTATCTGTGTAAAAAAGCATAGTTCTGAGATATTTTGAGCATGACATTTTTCACATCCCAGATATCAGAATTGTTTTGTAATGAGTTCTTCTTTCATAACCACAGGGGTGCAATTGAAGGTAGAACCTTATGGCTCTGAAATGTCAATCTGGGTTCAGCCATAAGCTCCTATCTGCCACAGAATGTTAAAATTATTTCAATATAAAAGTACAGACATTTAATGATTATAATAAAGAGAATACCCTTCCTTCTTTTGAATCACATCATCAAATATATGACAAATACAGTACATCCTATGCATAACTAGCTTAGCTCTGGATGAGGAACTGATGTATTTTTCTGGTCTCTGACACACAAAGTCAGTAAACTACTTGCTAGTTGTTGTCAAGGCTGTGGGTAACTGGTGAAATGAGTCAGGCGCAGGAGAGCTGAGATGTGTGGACAAGGTATTTAATAAAGAAAACACCAGTACAAACACAATACTATGGTGCAGGAAAAAATACCGGTACCACGAATAAACGGGCGTAACAACAAAACCCGGCAACAATAATACCAGCCGTCAGATACAGCCTTACAATAAAACAAACATGTGGGTAACCAGAGGGTTAAATAATGAACATGTAATGCGGGGAATTGAAACCAGGTGTGTAGAAAACAAAGACAAAACAAATGGAAAATGAAAAGTGGATCGGTGATGGCTAGAAGGCCGGTGACGTCGATCGCCGAACGCCGCCCGAACAAGGAGAGGGACCGACTTCGGCGGAAGTCGTGACAGTTGTCAATACAATGTGGTAAATTTGTAATTTTTGGGAAAATCCCCTTCCATGGAGGTTTTCGTATTGGTATAGAACAAGACAAAAACAGCAATGCCTCTCCTAAGGGCCTTAAACATGCTCTAAGACACCTGTATTTATTTGTTTTAACCATAAAGAGCTTACATTATGGCCATTCTTCTGAAAAAGTGGTTTAAAAACAGGACCAGAACCTATGACATGAATAATCAAGGGCTTGGGTCTATAAGGTTCTACGTACGTAATGTATAGCTTTGAGATACTGAGTATTTTTCAAGTCTCAGAACAGTTAAGTGATGTCTTCCTCTTTCATGACTCAACAAGTATATCACCTTACAATTGCTTTTGATTGACAACCCAGCATTGTGTGATTGGATTGCAGATATAACTTTATAGCACCAAGTTAAAAGTGATCTATCTGCACAGGCAAAACGTTCCGATTTTTCATTTTCTTCGTCGTAAAAGGTACTTTTTTCAAGCATCTGCCATATGACACATGTAAATGACCACCTAAAGATCAACTAACTTTGGACCAAAATGTCAGATAGAACCCAAGGTCACAATGTGTGTCTTCCTATGTGTGTCTATTGTACAAAGATCAGGGAGAATGGTTCGCTGTAGCGTTTCGGACTGATACCAAATGTGTACTTGAGCTGAGAGACGATGAAGTGGATGGCTTCTCCGATGGTGTACCCTCTGACCACGGGCTAAGACAGGTAGGTCACCACATAGCCGAACTGAACCAGCCCCAGGAGCATCTACACACACAAGCTGAACCAGCTCCACACACACAAACACACGGGAGAAGCTGTCATACAGTCACTGCTAATGTAACACAGGTACTGTAGTTCAGAGATGAGTAGTGATGAGTAACCTTGCCTGAGACCTAAAGACTTGGCTGACAGAGTTAATGCAGAGGCTTTAGCTCAGTAGGCAAACACAGTCTTGTGACATTCAGTTGACGCTCGGTTACAATTACCTGAAAGAGGCCGAACATGAAAGTCACGGCCGCTGCCACTTCTACCCGCTCCGCGACTCCGCGACTTGTCCCACATCGTGAAGTTAGAATCTGTAGCCAAGCGATCTGTCACGCCGGCTATCATCACTGCATATGTACCTAAGAGAGAGAGGCTACATGTAGGGTTTTATAATTTATGAAGTAGTTAGTTTGAAATGAATGGTCTACAAAAAAGGTTATCTAGAACCTAAAAGCGCTATGATGAAACTGGCACCCATGAGGACAGCCACAGGAAAGGAAGACCCAGAGTTACCTCTGCTGCACAGGATAAGTTCATTAGAGTTACCAGCCTCAGAAATTGCAGCCCAAATAAATGCTTCACAGAGTTCAAATAACAGACACATCTCAACATCAACTGTTCAGAGGAGACTGCGTGAATCAGGCCTGCATGGTCAAATTGATGCAAAGATACAACTACTAAAGGACACCAATAACAAGAAGAGACTTTCTTGGGCCAAGAAACACGAGCAATGGACATTAGACTGGTGGAAATCTGTCGTTTGGTCTGATAAGTCCAAATTTGAGATTTTTGGTTCCAACTGCCGTGTCTTTGTGAGACGCAGAGTAGCTGAACGGATGATCTCTACATGTGTGGTTCCCACCGTGAAGCATGGAGGAGGAGGTGTGGATGATGCTTTGCTGATGACACTGTCATTGATTTATTTAGAATTCAAGGCACACTTAACCAGCATGGATGCCACAGGGTTCTGCAGCGATACGCCATCCCATCTGGTTTGTGCTTAGTGGGACTATCATTTGTTTTTCAACAGAACAATGACCCAAAACACACCTCTAGGCTGTGTCAGGGCTATTTGACCAAGAAGGAGAGTGATGGAGTGCTGCATCAGATGACCTGGCCTCCACAATCACCCGACCTCAACCCAATTGAGATGGTTTGGGATGAGTTGGACCGCAGTGAATGAAAAGCAGCCCAAAGGTGCTCAGCATATGTGGGGACTCTTTCAAGACTGTTGGAAAAGCATACCAGGTGAAGCTGGTTGAGAGAATGCCAAGAGTGTGCAAAGCTGTCATCAAGGCAAAGGGTGGCTACTTTGAAGAATCTAAAATATATTTTGATTTGTTTAACACTTTTTTGGTTACTATATGATTCCATATGTGTTATTTCATAGTTTTGATGTCTTTACTATTATTCTACAATGTAGAAAATAGTACAAATAAAGAATAATCCTTGAATGAGTAGGTGTGTCCAAACTTTTGACTGGTTCTGTAGGTTATTTTTGTTGTATTCAAGGTTAACGTTACCTTACCTCATTGACTCTCTGAGTTTTTCAGAGACAGGGAACTTTTTTTCCTTTATCCAGCTCCTCTCTGTGTGTGCGATAGCCCACACGCCTTCTCTCCTCCATAGTTGGGCCTGTGTGACCCGCTAGAGTCCCCGTCTGTGTAGAGGTCACCTCTGATACTTCCTTCAACCTTGTCTGATACCAACTCTCTCCCTGTGCTCTGATGTGTTGTGACCTTATGACTTAAAAGTCTTATGTCTCAACAGAAACTGGCTTCAGGTTGATCCTCGATGATCAGCAGTAATATCCCACTTGATGTAGCTTCAACTTGTGGAAAAATGTTCCTCTCCTTCAACGTCAGTCTACTGCAGGTCTGTACATCAGTTTTCAGGATGTCCAAATATGGTAACCCAAATACTTGATGAATCTGTGTCCAAAGTGTCTGAGTCTTTGTATGAGTTAGAGAGGGGTCATTCTTCCGTTATTAATCCGGTTGAGATCCTCTGTTCATAGAAAGTCCTCTGGTTTCCCCCTTAACTTCCTCTGTCACGGAGTATTCCCTTTTGTCCAAGTATCTTCTGACAGCAGAATTTGAACGAAGACAAAACACAGATAGACTCTTGCAGGTGGGGAGGAGGAGAGCAAAGTCCCAATCAATCACTTTATCCCAGTCGAGATGGACAGACAGGTGTGCTATTGACGCTACAAGTCAGTGAGACAGTAGGCCTTTAGAAATAGGTGTCTGAGGAGTCTTATCTGGGCCTGGTTAGAGAGAGGACATAATTCAGTTAAGTCAGGAATATTACGCTTGTTTTTGCTTACCCTGCGTGGATGGTGTATGGCCTGGTTGTGTGGAAAAACAGATATGGCTGCAATAATGATACTAGGGGACCATGAGGGAAAAATAATGAACCTGTTGTGTTGGAGTTTGTTGGTTATTCTAATGTTTTGAACTGAACTTCCATTGAAACAGGTTTCTTTGATAGGGGTCAAAAAAAATACCCCTGGGTGACCTTTGACCTCCAATTCACCCCTCTTGCAGAGCCCGTTATATAAACCATGTCTTTATTTATGGTCTCTGCTAGACTTATTATATACAGTATAGGCAGTTATTCTGTCCCTCCATTTGCACTTAAGTTAAACTATGGGCTGTACTATTGTACTCTTTTCCTTCCCTCTTCTGATATGCAGTAGATATTTAACATTTATTCATATTTAATAGTAATTTAATCTCATCTGAAGCTTGATGATATATGTTTTAACGGTATTACTTTCCTCGGTATTCAAGGGTTCACATCGAGTTTAATAGAAGTGTTGTCCACACAGCTTCTCTTGGGAAAAGAATGATAGGTAGTCAAACAGGGGGGTGTTGCACCTGTCAATCATTCAAATGTAATCCATCGCCATGGAAACTGCAAGAGCTTCATGTTTTAGTGGAGCTGCAGACAGAGTAAGCTTACAAAGATTTGACATGGTGAAACACAATGATACAGTATGGTTATAATGAAAAAGAATAAACCATTCTGTGTGCAACAAAGAATTGAACCCAAGATGTCATATTGCTCCGATAAAAGCTTTTATAGGAGACGACTTCTGTTTCCATTTCTTCTAAAACACACAGCAGAATGAAAGACCTGGCAGTATGGTCTCGTAGTTCACAACCGAACCGTAGTAGGCTATCAGCATGTGGATTGAAGTCATAACCTGTACAACCTGTCACTGACCGAGGTTGAGAAAAGCATCCAAATGTACCCTCCTGAATGACATTTCATTTGTGCCCTCCTGAACTACATTGTCACAAGAGTGCGAGTCAGTCAGTCATGATTTATTTCTGTGTAGCACAACCCCACCCAGGCAATGCCAGTAGTACAGTTGGCCTGCAATAGAAATTGAAACGATGACACAAAGAACGAATGACAGTCAATTCTGAAGGAGTGTTCTCTCTGCTGCCACACGGCAAGCGGTGACGGAGCGCCAAGGCTAGGTCCAGGAGGCTTCTAAACAGCTTCTACCCCCAAGCCATAAGACTCCTGAACATCTAGTCAAATGGCTACCCAGACTATTTGCATTCTTTTCATAGCTCAAAAGAAGACGTTGAACCACAGCGTTAGCGATGGAGCTCAAAGGAAAGCATTTTCATAGTCCTATCGCCGACGCCAGCTTGAGCTGGGAGTTCAGTCTACTGCATATTCTGATTGAGGCAGGAATTCCACAGAGGCATTTTCCCATCCCCTCCATGAGCTGCAGGCTGCACATCAACACTCACTCAGCTCTGTGTTGTGGTCCTATAGGAGCAAAAGAACAACATCGATGCAGAGGTAGACAACAATCACAAAGCAGACAGACTAATTCTAACAGACACACTGGTAGACATAGGACACGAGGTAGCAATGCCAGTAGCAACGCATATAGAAAGAGTGAACATATTCACAGCCAGGGGAGGCGATATCTGGCAGTGTTGGACAGCGTGGTGCACTGACGGGAAGAGGCAGGACCTGGGCAGAGTGTTTGGGACGAAGCCCTGGGCCTGCAGCTTGATCACCAGCCTGTCTACAGGACACAGGTAACACACAAGCACATTACCCTACAATCTGAAACTGTCAAGCACATTACCCTACAATCTGAAACTGACATGCACATTACCCTACAATCTGAAACTGACATGCACATTACCCTACAGTCTGAAACTGACATGCACATTACCCTACAATCTGAAACTGACAAGCACATTACCCTACAATCTGAAACTGACATGCACATTACCCTACAATCTGAAACTGACATGCACATTACCCTACAATCTTAATTGGACATGCACATTACCCTACAATCTGAAACTGACATGCACATTACCCTACAATCTTAAACGGACATGCACATTACCCTACAATCTTAAACGGACATGCACATTACCCTACAATCTGAAACTGACATGCACATTACCCTACAATCTTAAACGGACATGCACATTACCCTACAATCTTAAACGGACATGCACATTACCCTACAATCTGAAACTGACATGCACATTACCCTACAATCTTAAACGGACATGCACATTACCCTACAATCTGAAACGGACATGCACATTACCATACAATCTGAAACTGACATGCACATTACCCTACAATCTGAAACTGATTTATAAAGCAACTGCAGCTGCCATCACATCTTACACCAAAAACAGTACAATCACTGTCCTGAGAGGTATAAGACCAATGTCCAGTGCCGAATTTCACAATACGAAATACACAGTTTCCTTCACCCATAGAGGGCACAACATCAGTGTGTCAACCTTGGGACTATAAGGTTCTATCTGTGTAAAAAAGCATAGTTCTGAGATATTTTGAGCATGACATTTTTCACATCCCAGATATCAGAATTGTTTTGTAATGAGTTCTTCTTTCATAACCACAGGGGTGCAATTGAAGGTAGAACCTTATGGCTCTGAAATGTCAATCTGGGTTCAGCCATAAGCTCCTATCTGCCACAGAATGTTAAAATTATTTCAATATAAAAGTACAGACATTTAATGATTATAATAAAGAGAATACCCTTCCTTCTTTTGAATCACATCATCAAATATATGACAAATACAGTACATCCTATGCATAACTAGCTTAGCTCTGGATGAGGAACTGATGTATTTTTCTGGTCTCTGACACACAAAGTCAGTAAACTACTTGCTAGTTGTTGTCAAGGCTGTGGGTAACTGGTGAAATGAGTCAGGCGCAGGAGAGCTGAGATGTGTGGACAAGGTATTTAATAAAGAAAACACCAGTACAAACACAATACTATGGTGCAGGAAAAAATACCGGTACCACGAATAAACGGGCGTAACAACAAAACCCGGCAACAATAATACCAGCCGTCAGATACAGCCTTACAATAAAACAAACATGTGGGTAACCAGAGGGTTAAATAATGAACATGTAATGCGGGGAATTGAAACCAGGTGTGTAGAAAACAAAGACAAAACAAATGGAAAATGAAAAGTGGATCGGTGATGGCTAGAAGGCCGGTGACGTCGATCGCCGAACGCCGCCCGAACAAGGAGAGGGACCGACTTCGGCGGAAGTCGTGACAGTTGTCAATACAATGTGGTAAATTTGTAATTTTTGGGAAAATCCCCTTCCATGGAGGTTTTCGTATTGGTATAGAACAAGACAAAAACAGCAATGCCTCTCCTAAGGGCCTTAAACATGCTCTAAGACACCTGTATTTATTTGTTTTAACCATAAAGAGCTTACATTATGGCCATTCTTCTGAAAAAGTGGTTTAAAAACAGGACCAGAACCTATGACATGAATAATCAAGGGCTTGGGTCTATAAGGTTCTACGTACGTAATGTATAGCTTTGAGATACTGAGTATTTTTCAAGTCTCAGAACAGTTAAGTGATGTCTTCCTCTTTCATGACTCAACAAGTATATCACCTTACAATTGCTTTTGATTGACAACCCAGCATTGTGTGATTGGATTGCAGATATAACTTTATAGCACCAAGTTAAAAGTGATCTATCTGCACAGGCAAAACGTTCCGATTTTTCATTTTCTTCGTCGTAAAAGGTACTTTTTTCAAGCATCTGCCATATGACACATGTAAATGACCACCTAAAGATCAACTAACTTTGGACCAAAATGTCAGATAGAACCCAAGGTCACAATGTGTGTCTTCCTATGTGTGTCTATTGTACAAAGATCAGGGAGAATGGTTCGCTGTAGCGTTTCGGACTGATACCAAATGTGTACTTGAGCTGAGAGACGATGAAGTGGATGGCTTCTCCGATGGTGTACCCTCTGACCACGGGCTAAGACAGGTAGGTCACCACATAGCCGAACTGAACCAGCCCCAGGAGCATCTACACACACAAGCTGAACCAGCTCCACACACACAAACACACGGGAGAAGCTGTCATACAGTCACTGCTAATGTAACACAGGTACTGTAGTTCAGAGATGAGTAGTGATGAGTAACCTTGCCTGAGACCTAAAGACTTGGCTGACAGAGTTAATGCAGAGGCTTTAGCTCAGTAGGCAAACACAGTCTTGTGACATTCAGTTGACGCTCGGTTACAATTACCTGAAAGAGGCCGAACATGAAAGTCACGGCCGCTGCCACTTCTACCCGCTCCGCGACTCCGCGACTTGTCCCACATCGTGAAGTTAGAATCTGTAGCCAAGCGATCTGTCACGCCGGCTATCATCACTGCATATGTACCTAAGAGAGAGAGGCTACATGTAGGGTTTTATAATTTATGAAGTAGTTAGTTTGAAATGAATGGTCTACAAAAAAGGTTATCTAGAACCTAAAAGCGCTATGATGAAACTGGCACCCATGAGGACAGCCACAGGAAAGGAAGACCCAGAGTTACCTCTGCTGCACAGGATAAGTTCATTAGAGTTACCAGCCTCAGAAATTGCAGCCCAAATAAATGCTTCACAGAGTTCAAATAACAGACACATCTCAACATCAACTGTTCAGAGGAGACTGCGTGAATCAGGCCTGCATGGTCAAATTGATGCAAAGATACAACTACTAAAGGACACCAATAACAAGAAGAGACTTTCTTGGGCCAAGAAACACGAGCAATGGACATTAGACTGGTGGAAATCTGTCGTTTGGTCTGATAAGTCCAAATTTGAGATTTTTGGTTCCAACTGCCGTGTCTTTGTGAGACGCAGAGTAGCTGAACGGATGATCTCTACATGTGTGGTTCCCACCGTGAAGCATGGAGGAGGAGGTGTGGATGATGCTTTGCTGATGACACTGTCATTGATTTATTTAGAATTCAAGGCACACTTAACCAGCATGGATGCCACAGGGTTCTGCAGCGATACGCCATCCCATCTGGTTTGTGCTTAGTGGGACTATCATTTGTTTTTCAACAGAACAATGACCCAAAAACACACCTCTAGGCTGTGTCAGGGCTATTTGACCAAGAAGGAGAGTGATGGAGTGCTGCATCAGATGACCTGGCCTCCACAATCACCCGACCTCAACCCAATTGAGATGGTTTGGGATGAGTTGGACCGCAGTGAATGAAAAGCAGCCCAAAGGTGCTCAGCATATGTGGGGACTCTTTCAAGACTGTTGGAAAAGCATACCAGGTGAAGCTGGTTGAGAGAATGCCAAGAGTGTGCAAAGCTGTCATCAAGGCAAAGGGTGGCTACTTTGAAGAATCTAAAATATATTTTGATTTGTTTAACACTTTTTTGGTTACTATATGATTCCATATGTGTTATTTCATAGTTTTGATGTCTTTACTATTATTCTACAATGTAGAAAATAGTACAAATAAAGAATAATCCTTGAATGAGTAGGTGTGTCCAAACTTTTGACTGGTTCTGTAGGTTATTTTTGTTGTATTCAAGGTTAACGTTACCTTACCTCATTGACTCTCTGAGTTTTTCAGAGACAGGGAACTTTTTTTCCTTTATCCAGCTCCTCTCTGTGTGTGCGATAGCCCACACGCCTTCTCTCCTCCATAGTTGGGCCTGTGTGACCCGCTAGAGTCCCCGTCTGTGTAGAGGTCACCTCTGATACTTCCTTCAACCTTGTCTGATACCAACTCTCTCCCTGTGCTCTGATGTGTTGTGACCTTATGACTTAAAAGTCTTATGTCTCAACAGAAACTGGCTTCAGGTTGATCCTCGATGATCAGCAGTAATATCCCACTTGATGTAGCTTCAACTTGTGGAAAAATGTTCCTCTCCTTCAACGTCAGTCTACTGCAGGTCTGTACATCAGTTTTCAGGATGTCCAAATATGGTAACCCAAATACTTGATGAATCTGTGTCCAAAGTGTCTGAGTCTTTGTATGAGTTAGAGAGGGGTCATTCTTCCGTTATTAATCCGGTTGAGATCCTCTGTTCATAGAAAGTCCTCTGGTTTCCCCCTTAACTTCCTCTGTCACGGAGTATTCCCTTTTGTCCAAGTATCTTCTGACAGCAGAATTTGAACGAAGACAAAACACAGATAGACTCTTGCAGGTGGGGAGGAGGAGAGCAAAGTCCCAATCAATCACTTTATCCCAGTCGAGATGGACAGACAGGTGTGCTATTGACGCTACAAGTCAGTGAGACAGTAGGCCTTTAGAAATAGGTGTCTGAGGAGTCTTATCTGGGCCTGGTTAGAGAGAGGACATAATTCAGTTAAGTCAGGAATATTACGCTTGTTTTTGCTTACCCTGCGTGGATGGTGTATGGCCTGGTTGTGTGGAAAAACAGATATGGCTGCAATAATGATACTAGGGGACCATGAGGGAAAAATAATGAACCTGTTGTGTTGGAGTTTGTTGGTTATTCTAATGTTTTGAACTGAACTTCCATTGAAACAGGTTTCTTTGATAGGGGTCAAAAAAAATACCCCTGGGTGACCTTTGACCTCCAATTCACCCCTCTTCTGCAGAGCCCGTTATATAAACCATGTCTTTATTTATGGTCTCTGCTAGACTTATTATATACAGTATAGGCAGTTATTCTGTCCCTCCATTTGCACTTAAGTTAAACTATGGGCTGTACTATTGTACTCTTTTCCTTCCCTCTTCTGATATGCAGTAGATATTTAACATTTATTCATATTTAATAGTAATTTAATCTCATCTGAAGCTTGATGATATATGTTTTAACGGTATTACTTTCCTCGGTATTCAAGGGTTCACATCGAGTTTAATAGAAGTGTTGTCCACACAGCTTCTCTTGGGAAAAGAATGATAGGTAGTCAAACAGGGGGGTGTTGCACCTGTCAATCATTCAAATGTAATCCATCGCCATGGAAACTGCAAGAGCTTCATGTTTTAGTGGAGCTGCAGACAGAGTAAGCTTACAAAGATTTGACATGGTGAAACACAATGATACAGTATGGTTATAATGAAAAAGAATAAACCATTCTGTGTGCAACAAAGAATTGAACCCAAGATGTCATATTGCTCCGATAAAAGCTTTTATAGGAGACGACTTCTGTTTCCATTTCTTCTAAAACACACAGCAGAATGAAAGACCTGGCAGTATGGTCTCGTAGTTCACAACCGAACCGTAGTAGGCTATCAGCATGTGGATTGAAGTCATAACCTGTACAACCTGTCACTGACCGAGGTTGAGAAAAGCATCCAAATGTACCCTCCTGAATGACATTTCATTTTGTGCCCTCCTGAACTACATTGTCACAAGAGTGCGAGTCAGTCAGTCATGATTTATTTCTGTGTAGCACAACCCCACCCAGGCAATGCCAGTAGTACAGTTGGCCTGCAATAGAAATTGAAACGATGACACAAAGAACGAATGACAGTCAATTCTGAAGGAGTGTTCTCTCTGCTGCCACACGGCAAGCGGTGACGGAGCGCCAAGGCTAGGTCCAGGAGGCTTCTAAACAGCTTCTACCCCCAAGCCATAAGACTCCTGAACATCTAGTCAAATGGCTACCCAGACTATTTGCATTCTTTTCATAGCTCAAAAGAAGACGTTGAACCACAGCGTTAGCGATGGAGCTCAAAGGAAAGCATTTTCATAGTCCTATCGCCGACGCCAGCTTGAGCTGGGAGTTCAGTCTACTGCATATTCTGATTGAGGCAGGAATTCCACAGAGGCATTTTCCCATCCCCTCCATGAGCTGCAGGCTGCACATCAACACTCACTCAGCTCTGTGTTGTGGTCCTATAGGAGCAAAAGAACAACATCGATGCAGAGGTAGACAACAATCACAAAGCAGACAGACTAATTCTAACAGACACACTGGTAGACATAGGACACGAGGTAGCAATGCCAGTAGCAACGCATATAGAAAGAGTGAACATATTCACAGCCAGGGGAGGCGATATCTGGCAGTGTTGGACAGCGTGGTGCACTGACGGGAAGAGGCAGGACCTGGGCAGAGTGTTTGGGACGAAGCCCTGGGCCTGCAGCTTGATCACCAGCCTGTCTACAGGACACAGGTAACACACAAGCACATTACCCTACAATCTGAAACTGTCAAGCACATTACCCTACAATCTGAAACTGACATGCACATTACCCTACAATCTGAAACTGACATGCACATTACCCTACAGTCTGAAACTGACATGCACATTACCCTACAATCTGAAACTGACAAGCACATTACCCTACAATCTGAAACTGACATGCACATTACCCTACAATCTGAAACTGACATGCACATTACCCTACAATCTTAATTGGACATGCACATTACCCTACAATCTGAAACTGACATGCACATTACCCTACAATCTTAAACGGACATGCACATTACCCTACAATCTTAAACGGACATGCACATTACCCTACAATCTGAAACTGACATGCACATTACCCTACAATCTTAAACGGACATGCACATTACCCTACAATCTTAAACGGACATGCACATTACCCTACAATCTGAAACTGACATGCACATTACCCTACAATCTTAAACGGACATGCACATTACCCTACAATCTGAAACGGACATGCACATTACCATACAATCTGAAACTGACATGCACATTACCCTACAATCTGAAACTGATTTATAAAGCAACTGCAGCTGCCATCACATCTTACACCAAAAACAGTACAATCACTGTCCTGAGAGGTATAAGACCAATGTCCAGTGCCGAATT